>NW_027422067.1:0-325713 GCF_037893015.1 Macrotis lagotis
ATTTTCCCTTGCTTTCCTTGCCTTCCGTTACTCTTCGCTTCCTTCCGTGCATTGCCTAGCCTTGCGTTGTCGTGCCTTAGCCTTGCCTCGCCTGACAGTGCCTTGCCTTGCGTTACCCTTTCCTTGCCTTGCCGTGCACTGCCTAGCCTTGCCTTGTCGTGCATTAGCCTTGCCTTGCCTGACCGTGCCTTGCCTGGCGTTACCCTTTCCTTGCCTTGCCGTGCATTGCCTAGCCGTGCGTTGTCGTGCCTTAGCCTTGTTTCCCCTTGCCGTGCCGTTCCTTCCGTTACCCTTGCCTTGCCTTGCTTTCCCTTGCCTTCCTTGGTTTCCGTTACTCTTTGCTTGCCTTCAATGCATTGCCTAGCCTTGCGCTGTCGTGCATTAGCCTTGCCTTGCCTCAGAGTGCCTTGCCTTGCGTTACCTTTTCCTTGCCTTGCCGTGCATTGCCTAGTCGTGCGTTGTGGTGCCTTAGCCTTGTTTCACCTTGCCATAGCCTTGCTTGCTTTGCCTTGCTTTCCCTTGCCTTCCTTGCCTTCCGTTACTCTTTGCTTGCCTTCCGTGCATTGCCTAGCCTTGCGTTGTCGTGTCTTAGCCGTTTTTCACCTTGCCATAACCTTGCTTGCGTTGCCTTGCTTTGCCTTGCCTTCCTTGCCTTCCGTTACTCTTTGTTTGCCTTCCGTGCATTGCCTAGCCTTGCGTGGTCGTGCCTTAGCCTTTTTTCACCTTGCCATAGCCTTGCTTGCGTTGCCTTGCTTTGCCTTGCATTCCTTGCCTTCCGTTACTCTTTGCTTGCCTTCCGTGCATTGCCTAGCATTGCGTTGTCGTGCCTTAGCCTTGCCTCGCCTGACAGTGCCTTGCCGTGCGTTACCCTTTCCTTGCCTGGCCGTGCATTGCTTAGTCTTGCGTTGCCGTGCCTTAGCCTTGTTTCCCCTTGCCGTGCCGTTCCTTCCGTTACCCTTGCCTTGCCTTGCTTTCACTTGCCTTCCTTGCGTTCCGTTATTCTTTGCTTGCCTTCCGTGCATTGCCTAGCCTTGCGTTGTCGTGCCTTAGCCTTGCCTCGCCTGACCGTGCCTTGCCTTGCGTTACCCTTACCTTGCCTTCCCTGCATTGCCTAGCCGTTCGTTGTCGTGCCTTAGCCTTGTTTGCCCTTGCCGTGCCGTTCCTTCCGTTACCCTTGCCTTGCTTTCCCTTGCCTTCCTTGCCTTTCGTTACTCTTTGCTTGCCTTCCGTGCATTGCCTAGCCTTGCGTTGTCGTGTCTTAGCCTTTTTTCACCTTGCCATAGCCTTGCTTGCGTTGCCTTGCTTTGCCTTACCTTCCTTGCCTTCCGTTACTCTTTGTTTGCCTTCCGTGCATTGCCTAGCCTTGCGTGGTCGTGCCTTAGCCTTTTTTCACCTTGCCATAGCCTTGCTTGCGTTGCCTTGCTTTGCCTTGCATTCCTTGCCTTCCGTTACTCTTTGCTTGCCTTCCGTGCATTGCCTAGCCTTGCGTTGTCGTGCATTAGCCTTGCCTCCCGAAACCGTGCCTTGCCTTGCTTTACCCTTTCCTTGCCTTGCCCTGCATTGCCTAGCCCTGTGTTGTCGTGCCTTAGCCTTGTTTCCCCTTGCCGTGCCGTTCCTTCCGTTACCCTTGCCTTGGATTGCTTTCCCTTGACTTCCTTGCGTTCCGTTATTCTTTGCTTGCCTTCCGTGCATTGCCTAGCCTTGCGTTGTCGTGCCTTAGCCTTGCCTCGCCTGACCGTGCCTTGCCTTGCGTTACCCTTACCTTGCCTTGCCCTGCATTGCCTAGCCGTTCGTTGTCGTGCCTTAGCCTTGTTTCCCCTTGCCGTGCCGTTCCTTCCGTTACCCTTGCCTTGCTTTCCCTTGCCTTCCTTGCCTTCCGTTACTCTTTGCTTGCCTTCCGTGCATTGCCTAGCCTTGCGTTGTCGTGTCTTAGCCTTTTTTCACCTTGCCATAGCCTTGCTTGCGTTGCCTTGCTTTGCCTTACCTTCCTTGCCTTCCGTTACTCTTTGCTTCCCTTCCGTGCATTGCCTAGCCTTGCGTGGTCGTGCCTTAGCCTTTTTCCACCTTGCCATAGCCTTGCTTGCGTTCCCTTGCTTTGCATGGCATTCCTTCCCTTCCGTTACTCTTTGCTTGCCTTCCGTGCATTGCCTAGCCTTGCGTGGTCGTGCCTTAGCCTTTTTTCACCTTGCCATAGCCTTGCTTGCGTTGCCTTGCTTTTCCTTGCATTCCTTGCCTTCCGTTACTCTTTGCTTGCCTTCCGTGCATTGTCTAGCCTTGCGATGTCGTGCATTAGCCTTGCCTCCCCAAACCGTGCCTTGTCTTGCTTTACCCTTTCCTTGCCTTGCCCTGCATTGCCTAGCCCTGTGTTGTCGTGCCTTAGCCTTGTTTCCCCTTGCCGTGCCGTTCCTTCCGTTACCCTTGCCTTGCCTTGCTTTCCCTTGCCTTCCTTGCGTTCCGTTATTCTTTGCTTGCCTTCCGTGCATTGCCTAGCCTTGCGTTGTCGTGCCTTAGCCTTGCCTCGCCTGACCGTGCCTTGCCTTGCGTTACCCTTACCTTGCCTTGCCCTGCATTGCCTAGCCGTTCGTTGTCGTGCCTTAGCCTTGTTTGCCCTTCCCGTACCGTTCCTTCCGTTACCCTTGCCTTGCTTTCCCTTGCCTTCCTTGCCTTCCGTTACTCTTTGCTTGCCTTCCGTGCATTGCCTAGCCTTGCGTGGTAGTGCCTTAGCCTTTTTTCACCTTGCCATAGCCTTGCTTGCGTTGCCTTGCTTTACCTTGCATTCCTTGCCTTCCGTTACTCTTTGCTTGCCTTCCGTGCATTGCCTAGCCTTGCGTTGTCGTGCATTAGCCTTGCCTCCCCAAACCGTACCTTGCCTTGCGTTACCCTTTCCTTGCCTTGCCCTGCATTGCCTAGCCCTGTGTTGTCGTGCCTTAGCCTTGTTTCCCCTTGCCGTGCCGTTTCTTTCGTTACCCTTGCCTTCCCCTGCTTTCCCTTGCATTCCTTGCCTTCCGTTACTCTTTGCTTGCCTTCCGTGCATTGCCTAGCCTTGCGTAGTCGTGCCTTAGCCTTCCCTCGCCTGACCGTGCCTTGCCTTGCGTTACCCTTTCCTTGCCTTGCCGTGAATTGCCTAGCCTTGCGTTGTCGTGCATTAGCCTCGCCTTGCCTTACCGTGCCTTGCCTTGCGTTACCCTTTCGTTGCCTGGCCGTTCATTGCTTAGCCTTGGGTTGCCGTGTCTTAGCCTTGTTTCCCCTTGCCGTGCCGTGCCTTTTGTTACACTTTCCTTGCCTTGTTTGCCTTGCCTTTATTTCCTTCCGTTACTCTTTCCTTGCCTAGCCGTGCACTGCGTAGCCTTGCGTTGTCGTGCATTACCCTTTCCTCGCCTGACCGTGCCTTGCCTTGCGTTTCCCTTTCCTTGCCTTGCCGTGCATTGCCTAGCCCTGCGTTGTCGTGCCTTAGCCTTGTTTCCCCTTACCGTGCCGTTCCTTCCGTTACCTTTGCCTTCCCCTGCTTTCCCTTGCCTTCCTTGCCTTCCGTTACTCTTTGCTTGCCTTCCGTGCATTGCCTAGCCTTGCGTTGTCGTGCCTTAGCCTTGCCTCGCCTGACCGTGCCTTGCCTTGCGTTACCCTTTCCTTGCCTTGCCGTGCATTGCCTAGCTGTGCGTTGTCATGCATCAGCCTTGCCTTGCCTCACCGTGCCTTGCCTTCCGTTACCCTTTCCTTGCCTTGCCGTGCATTGCCTAGCCCTGCGTTGCCGTGCCTTAGCCTTGTTTCCCCTTGCCGTGCCGTTCCTTCCGTTACCCTTGCCTTGCCTTGCTTTCCCTTTACCTTCCTTTCCTTCCGTTACTCTTTGCTTGCCTTCCGTGCATTGCCTAGCCTTGCGTTGTCGTGCATTAGCCTTGCCTCCCCAAACCGTGCCTTGCCTTGCGTTACCCTTTCCTTGCCTTGCCCTGCATTGCCTAGAACTGTGTTGTCGTGCCTTAGCCTTGTTTCCCCTTACCGTGCCGTTCCTTTCGTTACCCTTGCCTTCCCCTGCTTTCCTTTGCATTCCTTGCCTTCCGTTACTCTTTGCTTGCCTTCCGTGCATTGCGTAGCCTTGCCTTGTCGTGCCTTAGCCTTGTTTCCCCTTGCCGTGCCTTGCCTTTTGTTACACTTGCCTTGCCTTGCTTTGCCTTGCCTTCCTTTCCTTCCGTTACTCTTTCCTTGCCTAGCCGTGCACTGCCTAGCCTTGCGTTGTCGTGCATTAGCCTTGCCTCCCCAAACCGTGCCTTGACTTGCGTTACCATTTCCTTAACTTGCCCTGCATTGCCTAGCCGTGCGTTACCGTGCCTTAGCCTTGTTTCCCCTTGCCGTGCCGTTCCTTCCGTTAACCTTGCCTTGCCTTGCTTTCCCTTGCCTTCCTTGCGTTCCGTTACTCTTTGCTTGCCTTCCGAGCATTGCCTAGCCTTGCGTTGTCGTGCCTTAGCCTTGCCTCGCCTAACCGTGCCTTGCCTTGCGTTACCCTTTCCTTGCATTGCCATGCATTGCCTAGCCGTGCGTTGTCGTGCATTAGCCTCGCCTTGCATTACTGTGCTTTGCCTTGCGTTACCCTTTCCTTGCCTGGCCGTGCATTGCTTAGCCTTGCGTTGCCGTGCCTTAGCCTTGTTTCCCCTTGCCGTGCCGTGCCTTTTGTTACACTTGCCTTGCTTTGCTTTGCCTTGCCTTCCTTTCCTTCCGTTACTCTTTCCTTGCCTAGCCCTGCACTGCGTAGGCTTGCGTTGTCGTGCATTACCCTTGCCTCGCCTGACCGTGCCTTGCCTTGCATTACCCTTTCCTTGCCTTGCCGTGCATTGCCTAGCCCTGCGTTGTCGTGCTTTAGCTTTGTTTCCCCTTACCGTGCCGTTCCTTCCGTTACCCTTGCCTTCCCCTCCTTTCCCTTGCCTTCCTTCCCTTCCGTTACTCTTTGCTTGCCTTCCGTGCATTGCCTAGCCTTGCGTTGTCGTGCCTTAGCCTTGCCTCGCCTCACCGTGCCTTGCCTTGCGTTACCCTTTCCTTGCCTTGCCGTGCATTGCCTAGCCGTGCGTTGTCGTGCATCAGCCTTGCCTTGCCTCACCGTGCCTTGCCTTGCGTTACCCTTTCCTTGCCTTGCATTGCCTAGCCGTGCGTTGCCGTGCCTTAGCCTTGTTTCCCCTTGCCGTGCCGTTCCTTCCGTTACCCTGGCCTTGCCTTGCTTTCCCTTGCCTTCCTTGCCTTCCGTTACTCTTTGCTTGCCTTCCGTTCATTGCCTAGCCTTGCGTTGTCGTGCATTAGCCTTGCCTCCCCAAATCGTGCCTTCCCTTGCGTTACCCTTTCCTTGCCTTGCCCTGCATTGCCTAGCCCTGTGTTGTCGTGCCTTAGCGTTGTTTCCCCTTACCGTGCCGTTCCTTTCGTTACCCTTGCCTTCCCCTGCTTTCCTTTGCATTCCTTGCCTTCCGTTACTCTTTGCTTGCCTTCCGTGCATTGCCTAGCCTTGCGTTGTCGTGCCTTAGCCTTGTTTCCCCTTGCCGTGCCGTGCCTGTTGTTACACTTGCCTTGCCATGCTTTGCCTTGCCTTCCTTTCCTTCCGTTATTCTTTCCTTGCCTAGCCGTGCACTGCCTAGCCTTGCGATGTCGTGCATTAGCTTTGCCTCGCCTGACAGTGCCTTGCCTTGCGTTACCCTTTCCTTGCCTTGCCGTGCATTGCCTAGCCCTGCGTTGCCGTGCCTTAGCCTTGTTTCCCCTTGCCGAGCCGTTCCTTCCGTTACCCTTGCCTTGCCTTGGTTTCCCCTGCCTTCCTTGCCTTCCGTTACTCTTTGCTTGCCTTCCGTGCATTGCCTAGCCTTGCGTTGTCGTGCATTAGCCTTGCCTCTCCTGACCGTGCCTTGCCTTGCGTTACCCTTTCCTTGCCTTGCCGTGCATTGCCTAGCCGTGCGTCGTCGTGCATTAGCCTTGTCTTGCCTTACCGTGCCTTGCCTTGCGTTACCCTTTCCTTGCCTGGCCGTGCATTGCCTAGCCGTGCATTGCCGTTCCTTAGCCTTGTTTCCCGTTGCCGTGCCTTGCCTTTTGTTACACTTGCCTTGCCTTGCTTTGCCTTGCCTTCCTTTCTTTCCGTTACTCTTTCCTTGCCTAGCCGTGCACTGCCTAGCCTTGCGTTGTCGTGCATTAGCCTTGCCTCCCAAAACCGTGCCTTGCCTTGCGTTACCATTTCCTTGCCTTGCCCTGCATTGCCTAGCCGTGCGTTGCCGTGCCTTAGCCTTGTTTCCCCTTGCCGTGCCGTACCTTCCGGTAACCTTGCCTTGCCTAGCTTTCCCTTGCCTTCCTTGCGTTCCGTTACTCTTTGCTTGCCTTCCGTGCATTGCCTAGACTTGCGTTGTCGTGCCTTAGCCTTGCCTCGCCTGACCGTGCCTTGCCTTGCGTTACCCTTTCCTTGCCTTGCAGTGCATTGCCTAGCAGTGCGTTGTCGTGCCTTAGCCTTGTTTCCCCTTGCCGTGCCGTTCTTTCCGTTACCATTGCCTTGCCTTGCTTTCCCTTGCCTTCCTTGCCTTCCGTTACTCTTTGCTTGCCTTCCGTGCATTGCCTAGCCTTGCCTTGTCGTGTCTTAGCCTTTTTTCACATTGCCATAGCCTTGCTTGCGTTGCCTTGCTTTGCCTTGCCTTCCTTGCTTTCCGTTACTCTTTGCTTGCCTTCCGTGCATTGCCTAGCCTTGCGTGGTCGTGCCTTAGCCTTTTTTCACCTTGCCATAGCCTTGCTTGCGTTGCCTTGCTTTGCCTTGCATTCCTTGCCTTCCGTTACTCTTTGCTTGCTTTCCGTGCATTGCCTAGCCTAGCGTTGTCGTGCATTAGACTTGCCTCCCCAAACCGTGCCTTGCCTTGCGTTACCCTTTCCTTGCCTTACCCTGCATTGCCTAGCCCTGTGTTGTCGTGCCTTAGCCTTGTTTCCCCTTGCCGTGCCGTTCCTTCCGTTACCCTTGCCTTCCCTTGCTTTCCCTTGCTTTCCTTGCCTTCCGTTACTCTTCGCTTTCCTTCCGTGCATTGCCTAGCCTTGCGTTGTCGTGCCTTAGCCTTGCCCCGCCTGACAGTGCCTTGCCTTGCGTTACCCTTTCCTTGCCTTGCCGTGCACTGCCTAGCCTTGCCTTGTCGTGCATTAGCCTTGCCTTGCCTGACCGTGCCTTGCCTGGCGTTACCCTTTCCTTGCCTTGCCGTGCATTGCCTAGCCGTGCGTTGTCGTGCCTTAGCCTTGTTTCCACTTGCCGTGCCGTTCCTTCCGTTACCCTTGCCTTGCCTTGCTTTCCCTTGCCTTCCTTGGTTTCCGTTACTCTTTGCTTGCCTTCCGTGCATTGCCTAGCCTTGCGCTGTCATGCATTAGCCTTGCCTTGCCTCAGAGTGCCTTGCCTTGCGTTACCTTTTCCTTGGCTGGCCGTGCATTGCCTAGTCGTGCGTTGTGGTGCCTTAGCCTTGTTTCACCTTGCCATAGCCTTGCTTGCTTTGCCTTGCTTTCCCTTGCCTTCCTTGCCTTCCGTTACTCTTTGCTTGCCTTCCGTGCATTGCCTAGCCTTGCGTTGTCGTGTCTTAGCCGTTTTTCACCTTGCCATAACCTTGCTTGCGTTGCCTTGCTTTGCCTTGCCTTCCTTGCCTTCCGTTACTCTTTGTTTGCCTTCCGTGCATTGCCTAGCCTTGCGTGGTCGTGCCTTAGCCTTTTTTCACCTTGCCATAGCCTTGCTTGCGTTGCCTTGCTTTGCCTTGCATTCCTTGCCTTCCGTTACTCTTTGCTTGCCTTCCGTGCATTGCCTAGCATTGCGTTGTCGTGCCTTAGCCTTGCCTCGCCTGACAGTGCCTTGCCGTGCGTTACCCTTTCCTTGCCTGGCCGTGCATTGCTTAGTCTTGCGTTGCCGTGCCTTAGCCTTGTTTCCCCTTGCCGTGCCGTTCCTTCCGTTACCCTTGCCTTGCCTTGCTTTCACTTGCCTTCCTTGCGTTCCGTTATTCTTTGCTTGCCTTCCGTGCATTGCCTAGCCTTGCGTTGTCGTGCCTTAGCCTTGCCTCGCCTGACCGTGCCTTGCCTTGCGTTACCCTTACCTTGCCTTCCCTGCATTGCCTAGCCGTTCGTTGTCGTGCCTTAGCCTTGTTTGCCCTTGCCGTGCCGTTCCTTCCGTTACCCTTGCCTTGCTTTCCCTTGCCTTCCTTGCCTTTCGTTACTCTTTGCTTGCCTTCCGTGCATTGCCTAGCCTTGCGTTGTCGTGTCTTAGCCTTTTTTCACCTTGCCATAGCCTTGCTTGCGTTGCCTTGCTTTGCCTTACCTTCCTTGCCTTCCGTTACTCTTTGTTTGCCTTCCGTGCATTGCCTAGCCTTGCGTGGTCGTGCCTTAGCCTTTTTTCACCTTGCCATAGCCTTGCTTGCGTTGCCTTGCTTTGCCTTGCATTCCTTGCCTTCCGTTACTCTTTGCTTGCCTTCCGTGCATTGCCTAGCCTTGCGTTGTCGTGCATTAGCCTTGCCTCCCGAAACCGTGCCTTGCCTTGCTTTACCCTTTCCTTGCCTTGCCCTGCATTGCCTAGCCCTGTGTTGTCGTGCCTTAGCCTTGTTTCCCCTTGCCGTGCCGTTCCTTCCGTTACCCTTGCCTTGGATTGCTTTCCCTTGACTTCCTTGCGTTCCGTTATTCTTTGCTTGCCTTCCGTGCATTGCCTAGCCTTGCGTTGTCGTGCCTTAGCCTTGCCTCGCCTGACCGTGCCTTGCCTTGCGTTACCCTTACCTTGCCTTGCCCTGCATTGCCTAGCCGTTCGTTTTCGTGCCTTAGCCTTGTTTGCCCTTGCCGTGCCGTTCCTTCCGTTACCCTTGCCTTGCTTTCCCTTGCCTTCCTTGCCTTCCGTTACTCTTTGCTTGCCTTCCGTGCATTGCCTAGCCTTGCGTTGTCGTGTCTTAGCCTTTTTTCACCTTGCCATAGCCTTGCTTGCGTTGCCTTGCTTTGCCTTACCTTCCTTGCCTTCCGTTACTCTTTGCTTCCCTTCCGTGCATTGCCTAGCCTTGCGTGGTCGTGCCTTAGCCTTTTTTCACCTTGCCATAGCCTTGCTTGCGTTGCCTTGCTTTGCATGGCATTCCTTCCCTTCCGTTACTCTTTGCTTGCCTTCCGTGCATTGCCTAGCCTTGCGTGGTCGTGCCTTAGCCTTTTTTCACCTTGCCATAGCCTTGCTTGCGTTGCCTTGCTTTTCCTTGCATTCCTTGCCTTCCGTTACTCTTTGCTTGCCTTCCGTGCATTGTCTAGCCTTGCGTTGTCGTGCATTAGCCTTGCCTCCCCAAACCGTGCCTTGCCTTGCTTTACCCTTTCCTTGCCTTGCCCTGCATTGCCTAGCCCTGTGTTGTCGTGCCTTAGCCTTGTTTCCCCTTGCCGTGCCGTTCCTTCCGTTACCCTTGCCTTGCCTTGCTTTCCCTTGCCTTCCTTGCGTTCCGTTATTCTTTACTTGCCTTCCGTGCATTGCCTAGCCTTGCGTTGTCGTGCCTTAGCCTTGCCTCGCCTGACCGTGACTTGCCTTGCGTTACCCTTACCTTGCCTTGCCCTGCATTGCCTAGCCGTTCCTTGTCGTGCCTTAGCCTTGTTTGCCCTTCCCGTGCCGTTCCTTCCGTTACCCTTGCCTTGCTTTCCCTTGCCTTCCTTGCCTTCCGTTACTCTTTGCTTGCTTTCCGTGCATTGCCTAGCCTTGCGTGGTAGTGCCTTAGCCTTTTTTCACCTTGCCATAGCCTTGCTTGCGTTGCCTTGCTTTACCTTGCATTCCTTGCCTTCCGTTACTCTTTGCTTGCCTTCCGTGCATTGCCTAGCCTTGCGTTGTCGTGCATTAGCCTTGCCTCCCCAAACCGTACCTTGCCTTGCGTTACCCTTTCCTTGCCTTGCCCTGCATTGCCTAGCCCTGTGTTGTCGTGCCTTAGCCTTGTTTCCCCTTGCCGTGCCGTTTCTTTCGTTACCCTTGCCTTCCCCTGCTTTCCCTTGCATTCCTTGCCTTCCATTACTCTTTGCTTGCCTTCCGTGCATTGCCTAGCCTTGCGTAGTCGTGCCTTAGCCTTCCCTCGCCTGACCGTGCCTTGCCTTGCGTTACCCTTTCCTTGCCTTGCCGTGAATTGCCTAGCCTTGCGTTGTCGTGCATTAGCCTCGCCTTGCCTTACCGTGCCTTGCCTTGCGATACCCTTTCGTTGCCTGGCCGTTCATTGCTTAGCCTTGGGTTGCCGTGTCTTAGCCTTGTTTCCCCTTGCCGTGCCGTGCCTTTTGTTACACTTTCCTTGCCTTGTTTGCCTTGCCTTTATTTCCTTCCGTTACTCTTTCCTTGCCTAGCCGTACACTGCGTAGCCTTGCGTTGTCGTGCATTACCCTTTCCTCGCCTGACCGTGCCTTGCCTTGCGTTTCCCTTTCCTTGCCTTGCCGTGCATTGCCTAGCCCTGTGTTGTCGTGCCTTAGCGTTGTTTCCCCTTACCGTGCCGTTCCTTTCGTTACCCTTGCCTTCCCCTGCTTTCCTTTGCATTCCTTGCCTTCCGTTACTCTTTGCTTGCCTTCCGTGCATTGCCTAGCCTTGCGTTGTCGTGCCTTAGCCTTGTTTCCCCTTGCCGTGCCGTGCCTGTTGTTACACTTGCCTTGCCATGCTTTGCCTTGCCTTCCTTTCCTTCCGTTATTCTTTCCTTGCCTAGCCGTGCACTGCCTAGCCTTGCGATGTCGTGCATTAGCTTTGCCTCGCCTGACAGTGCCTTGCCTTGCGTTACCCTTTCCTTGCCTTGCCGTGCATTGCCTAGCCCTGCGTTGCCGTGCCTTAGCCTTGTTTCCCCTTGCCGAGCCGTTCCTTCCGTTACCCTTGCCTTGCCTTGGTTTCCCCTGCCTTCCTTGCCTTCCGTTACTCTTTGCTTGCCTTCCGTGCATTGCCTAGCCTTGCGTTGTCGTGCATTAGCCTTGCCTCTCCTGACCGTGCCTTGCCTTGCGTTACCCTTTCCTTGCCTTGCCGTGCATTGCCTAGCCGTGCGTCGTCGTGCATTAGCCTTGTCTTGCCTTACCGTGCCTTGCCTTGCGTTACCCTTTCCTTGCCTGGCCGTGCATTGCCTAGCCGTGCATTGCCGTTCCTTAGCCTTGTTTCCCGTTGCCGTGCCTTGCCTTTTGTTACACTTGCCTTGCCTTGCTTTGCCTTGCCTTCCTTTCTTTCCGTTACTCTTTCCTTGCCTAGCCGTGCACTGCCTAGCCTTGCGTTGTCGTGCATTAGCCTTGCCTCCCAAAACCGTGCCTTGCCTTGCGTTACCATTTCCTTGCCTTGCCCTGCATTGCCTAGCCGTGCGTTGCCGTGCCTTAGCCTTGTTTCCCCTTGCCGTGCCGTACCTTCCGGTAACCTTGCCTTGCCTAGCTTTCCCTTGCCTTCCTTGCGTTCCGTTACTCTTTGCTTGCCTTCCGTGCATTGCCTAGACTTGCGTTGTCGTGCCTTAGCCTTGCCTCGCCTGACCGTGCCTTGCCTTGCGTTACCCTTTCCTTGCCTTGCAGTGCATTGCCTAGCAGTGCGTTGTCGTGCCTTAGCCTTGTTTCCCCTTGCCGTGCCGTTCTTTCCGTTACCATTGCCTTGCGTTGCTTTCCCTTGCCTTCCTTGCCTTCCGTTACTCTTTGCTTGCCTTCCGTGCATTGCCTAGCCTTGCCTTGTCGTGTCTTAGCCTTTTTTCACATTGCCATAGCCTTGCTTGCGTTGCCTTGCTTTGCCTTGCCTTCCTTGCTTTCCGTTACTCTTTGCTTGCCTTCCGTGCATTGCCTAGCCTTGCGTGGTCGTGCCTTAGCCTTTTTTCACCTTGCCATAGCCTTGCTTGCGTTGCCTTGCTTTGCCTTGCATTCCTTGCCTTCCGTTACTCTTTGCTTGCTTTCCGTGCATTGCCTAGCCTAGCGTTGTCGTGCATTAGACTTGCCTCCCCAAACCGTGCCTTGCCTTGCGTTACCCTTTCCTTGCCTTACCCTGCATTGCCTAGCCCTGTGTTGTCGTGCCTTAGCCTTGTTTCCCCTTGCCGTGCCGTTCCTTCCGTTACCCTTGCCTTCCCTTGCTTTCCCTTGCTTTCCTTGCCTTCCGTTACTCTTCGCTTTCCTTCCGTGCATTGCCTAGCCTTGCGTTGTCGTGCCTTAGCCTTGCCTCGCCTGACAGTGCCTTGCCTTGCGTTACCCTTTCCTTGCCTTGCCGTGCACTGCCTAGCCTTGCCTTGTCGTGCATTAGCCTTGCCTTGCCTGACCGTGCCTTGCCTGGCGTTACCCTTTCCTTGCCTTGCCGTGCATTGCCTAGCCGTGCGTTGTCGTGCCTTAGCCTTGTTTCCACTTGCCGTGCCGTTCCTTCCGTTACCCTTGCCTTGCCTTGCTTTCCCTTGCCTTCCTTGGTTTCCGTTACTCTTTGCTTGCCTTCAATGCATTGCCTAGCCTTGCGCTGTCATGCATTAGCCTTGCCTTGCCTCAGAGTGCCTTGCCTTGCGTTACCTTTTCCTTGGCTGGCCGTGCATTGCCTAGTCGTGCGTTGTGGTGCCTTAGCCTTGTTTCACCTTGCCATAGCCTTGCTTGCTTTGCCTTGCTTTCCCTTGCCTTCCTTGCCTTCCGTTACTCTTTGCTTGCCTTCCGTGCATTGCCTAGCCTTGCGTTGTCGTGTCTTAGCCGTTTTTCACCTTGCCATAACCTTGCTTGCGTTGCCTTGCTTTGCCTTGCCTTCCTTGCCTTCCGTTACTCTTTGTTTGCCTTCCGTGCATTGCCTAGCCTTGCGTGGTCGTGCCTTAGCCTTTTTTCACCTTGCCATAGCCTTGCTTGCGTTGCCTTGCTTTGCCTTGCATTCCTTGCCTTCCGTTACTCTTTGCTTGCCTTCCGTGCATTGCCTAGCATTGCGTTGTCGTGCCTTAGCCTTGCCTCGCCTGACAGTGCCTTGCCGTGCGTTACCCTTTCCTTGCCTGGCCGTGCATTGCTTAGTCTTGCGTTGCCGTGCCTTAGCCTTGTTTCCCCTTCCCGTGCCGTTCCTTCCGTTACCCTTGCCTTGCCTTGCTTTCACTTGCCTTCCTTGCGTTCCGTTATTCTTTGCTTGCCTTCCGTGCATTGCCTAGCCTTGCGTTGTCGTGCCTTAGCCTTGCCTCGCCTGACCGTGCCTTGCCTTGCGTTACCCTTACCTTGCCTTCCCTGCATTGCCTAGCCGTTCGTTTTCGTGCCTTAGCCTTGTTTGCCCTTGCCGTGCCGTTCCTTCCGTTACCCTTGCCTTGCTTTCCCTTGCCTTCCTTGCCTTCCGTTACTCTTTGCTTGCCTTCCGTGCATTGCCTAGCCTTGCGTTGTCGTGTCTTAGCCTTTTTTCACCTTGCCATAGCCTTGCTTGCGTTGCCTTGCTTTGCCTTACCTTCCTTGCCTTCCGTTACTCTTTGCTTCCCTTCCGTGCATTGCCTAGCCTTGCGTGGTCGTGCCTTAGCCTTTTTTCACCTTGCCATAGCCTTGCTTGCGTTGCCTTGCTTTGCATGGCATTCCTTCCCTTCCGTTACTCTTTGCTTGCCTTCCGTGCATTGCCTAGCCTTGCGTGGTCGTGCCTTAGCCTTTTTTCACCTTGCCATAGCCTTGCTTGCGTTGCCTTGCTTTTCCTTGCATTCCTTGCCTTCCGTTACTCTTTGCTTGCCTTCCGTGCATTGTCTAGCCTTGCGTTGTCGTGCATTAGCCTTGCCTCCCCAAACCGTGCCTTGCCTTGCTTTACCCTTTCCTTGCCTTGCCCTGCATTGCCTAGCCCTGTGTTGTCGTGCCTTAGCCTTGTTTCCCCTTGCCGTGCCGTTCCTTCCGTTACCCTTGCCTTGCCTTGCTTTCCCTTGCCTTCCTTGCGTTCCGTTATTCTTTACTTGCCTTCCGTGCATTGCCTAGCCTTGCGTTGTCGTGCCTTAGCCTTGCCTCGCCTGACCGTGACTTGCCTTGCGTTACCCTTACCTTGCCTTGCCCTGCATTGCCTAGCCGTTCGTTGTCGTGCCTTAGCCTTGTTTGCCCTTCCCGTGCCGTTCCTTCCGTTACCCTTGCCTTGCTTTCCCTTGCCTTCCTTGCCTTCCGTTACTCTTTGCTTGCTTTCCGTGCATTGCCTAGCCTTGCGTGGTAGTGCCTTAGCCTTTTTTCACCTTGCCATAGCCTTGCTTGCGTTGCCTTGCTTTACCTTGCATTCCTTGCCTTCCGTTACTCTTTGCTTGCCTTCCGTGCATTGCCTAGCCTTGCGTTGTCGTGCATTAGCCTTGCCTCCCCAAACCGTACCTTGCCTTGCGTTACCCTTTCCTTGCCTTGCCCTGCATTGCCTAGCCCTGTGTTGTCGTGCCTTAGCCTTGTTTCCCCTTGCCGTGCCGTTTCTTTCGTTACCCTTGCCTTCCCCTGCTTTCCCTTGCATTCCTTGCCTTCCATTACTCTTTGCTTGCCTTCCGTGCATTGCCTAGCCTTGCGTAGTCGTGCCTTAACCTTCCCTCGCCTGACCGTGCCTTGCCTTGCGTTACCCTTTCCTTGCCTTGCCGTGAATTGCCTAGCCTTGCGTTGTCGTGCATTAGCCTCGCCTTGCCTTACCGTGCCTTGCCTTGCGTTACCCTTTCGTTGCCTGGCCGTTCATTGCTTAGCCTTGGGTTGCCGTGTCTTAGCCTTGTTTCCCCTTGCCGTGCCGTGCCTTTTGTTACACTTTCCTTGCCTTGTTTGCCTTGCCTTTATTTCCTTCCGTTACTCTTTCCTTGCCTAGCCGTGCACTGCGTAGCCTTGCGTTGTCGTGCATTACCCTTTCCTCGCCTGACCGTGCCTTGCCTTGCGTTTCCCTTTCCTTGCCTTGCCGTGCATTGCCTAGCCCTGCGTTGTCGTGCCTTAGCCTTGTTTCCCCTTACCGTGCCGTTCCTTCCGTTACCCTTGCCTTCCCCTGCTTTCCCTTGCCTTCCTTGCCTTTCGTTACTCTTTGCTTGCCTTTCGTGCATTGTCTAGCCTTGCGTTGTCGTGCCTTAGCCTTGCCTTGCCTGACGGTGCCTTGCCTTGCGTTACCCTTTCCTTGCCTTGCCGTGCATTGCCTAGCCGTGCGTTGTCGTGCATCAGCCTTGCCTTGCCTCAAGGTGCCTTGCCTTGCGTTACCTTCTCCTTGCCTTGCCGTGCATTGCCTAGCCGTGCGTTGCCGTGCCCTAGCCTTGTTTCCCCTTGCCGTGCCGTTCCTTCCGTTACCCTTGCCTTGCCTTGCTTTCCCTTGCTTTCCTTGGTTTCCGTTACTCTTTGCTTGCCTTCCGTGCATTGCCTAGCCTTGCGCTGTCGTGCATTAGCCTTGCCTTGCCTCAGAGTGCCTTGCCTTGCGTTACCTTTTCCTTGGCTGGCCGTGCATTGTCTAGCCGTGCGTTGTGGTGCCTTAGCCTTGTTTCACCTTGCCATAGACTTGCTTGCTTTGCCTTGCTTTGCCTTGCATTCCTTGCCTTCCGTTACTCTTTGCTTGCCTTCCGTGCATTGCCTAGCCTTGCGTTGTCGTGCCTTAGCCTTGCCTCGCCTGACAGTGCCTTGCCTTGCGTTACCCTTTCCTTGCCTGGCCGTGCATTGCTTAGTCTTGCGTTGCCGTGCCTTAGCCTTGTTTCCCCTTGCCGTGCCGTGCCTTTTGTAACACTTGCCTTGCCTTGCTTTGCCTTGCCTTCCTTTCCTTCCGTTACTCTTTCCTTGCCTAGCCGTGCACTGCGTAGCCTTGCATTTTCGTGCATTACCCTTGCCTCGCCTGACCGTGCCTTGCCTTGCGTTACCCTTTCCTTGCCTTACCGTGCATTGCCTAGCCCTTCGTTACCGTGCCTTAGCCTTGTTTCCCCTTGCCGAGCCGTTCCTTCCGTTACCCTTCCCTTCCCCTGCTTTCCCTTGACTTCCTTGCCTTCCGTTACTCTTTGCTTGCCTTCCGTGCATTGCCTAGCCTTGCGTTGTCGTGCCTTAGCCTTGCCTCGCCTGACCGTGCCTTGCCTTGCGTTACCCTTTCCTTGCCTTGCCGTGCATTGCCTAGCCGTGCGTTGTCGTGCATCAGCCTTGCCTTGCCTCACCGTGCCTTGCCTTGCGTTACCCTTTCCTTGCCTGGCCGTGCATTGCCTAGCCGTGCGTTGCCGTGCCTTAGCCTTGTTTCCCCTTGTCGTGCCGTTCCTTCCGTTACCCTTGCCTTGCCTTGCTTTCCCTTGCCTTCCTTGCCTTCCGTTACTCTTTGCTTGCCTTCCGTGCATTGCCTAGCCTTGCGTTGTCGTGCATTAGCCTTGCCTCCCCAAACCGTGCCTTGCCTTGCGTTACCCTTTCCTTGCCTTGCCCTGCATTGCCTACCCCTGTGTTGTCGTGCCTTAGCCTTGTTTCCCCTTACCGTACCGTTCCTTTCGTTACCCTTGCCTTCCCCTGCTTTCCTTTGCATTCCTTGCCTTCCGTTACTCTTTGCTTGCCTTCCGTGCATTGCCTAGCCTTGCGTTGTCGTGCCTTAGCCTTGTTTCCCCTTGCCGTGCCGTGCCTGTTGTTACACTTGCCTTGCCATGCTTTTCCTTGCCTTCCTTTCCTTCCATTACTCTTTCCTTGCCTAGCCGTGCACTGCCTAGCCTTGCGATGTCGTGCATTAGCTTTGCCTCGCCTGACAGTGCCTTGCCTTGCGTTACCCTTTCCTTGCCTTGCCGTACATTGCCTAGCCCTGCGTTGCCTTGCCTTAGCCTTGTTTCCCCTTGCCGAGCCGTTCCTTCCGTTATCTTTGCCTTGCCTTGGTTTCCCTTGCCTTCCTTGCCTTCCGTTACTCTTTGCTTGCCTTCCGTGCATTGCCTAGCCTTGCGTTGTCGTGCATTAGCCTTGCCTCGCCTGACCGTGCCGTGCCTTACGTTACCCTTTCCTTGCCTTGCCGTGCATTGCCTAGCCGTGCGTTGTCGTGCATTAGCCTTGTCTTGCCTTACCGTGCCTTGCCTTGCGTTACACTTTCGTTGCCTGGCCGTGCATTTCCTAGCCGTGCGTTGCCGTTCCTTAGCCTTGTTTCCCCTTGCCGTGCCTTGCCTGTTGTTACACTTGCCTTGCCATGCTTTTCCTTGCCTTCCTTTCCTTCCATTACTCTTTCCTTGCCTAGCCGTGCACTGCCTAGCCTTGCGATGTCGTGCATTAGCTTTGCCTCGCCTGACAGTGCCTTGCCTTGCGTTACCCTTTCCTTGCCTTGCAGTGCATTGCCTAGCCGGTCGTTGTCGTGCCTTAGCCTTGTTTGCCCTTGCCGTGCCCTTCCTTCCGTTACCCTTGCCTTGCTTTCCCTTGCCTTCCTTGCCTTCCGTTACACTTTGCTTTCCTTCCGTGCATTGCCTGGCCTTGCGTTGTCGTGTCTTAGACTTTTTTCACCTTGCCATAGCCTTGCTTGCGTTGCCTTGCTTTGCCTTGCCTTCCTTGCCTTCCGTTACTCTTTTTTTGCCTTCCGTGCATTGCCTAGCCTTGCGTTGTCGTGTCTTAGCCTTTTTTCACCTTGCCATAGCCTAGCTTGCGTTGCCTTGCTTTGCCTTGCCTTCCTTGCCTTCCGTTACTCTTTGCATCCCTTCCGTGCATTGCCTAGCCTTGCGTGGTCGTGCCTTAGCCTTTTTTCACCTTGCCATAGCCTTGCTTGCGTTGCCTTGCTTTGCATTGCCTTCCTTCCCTTCCGTTACTCTTTGCTTGCCTTCCGTGCATTGCCTAGTCTTGCGTGGTCGTGCCTTAGCCTTTTTTCACCTTGCTATAGCCTTGCTTGCGTTGCCTTGCTTTTCCTTGAATTCCTTGCCTTCCGTTACTCTTTGCTTGCCTTCCGTGCATTGCCTAGCCTTGCGTGGTCGTGCCTTAGCCTTTTTTCACCTTGCCATAGCCTTGCTTGCGTTGCCTTGCTTTGCCTTGCATTCCTTGCCTTCCGTTACTCTTTGCTTGCCTTCCGTGCATTGCCTAGCCTTGCGTTGTCGTGCCTTAGCCTTGTTTCCCCTTACCGTGCCGTTCCTTCCGTTACCCTTGCCTTCCCCTGCTTTCCCTTGCCTTCCTTGCCTTCCGTTACTCTTTGCTTGCCTTCCGTGCATTGCCTAGCCTTGCGTTGTCGTGCCTTAGCCTTGCCTCGCCTGACCGTGCCTTGCCTTGCGTTACCCTTCCCTTGCCTTGCCCTGCATTGCCTAGCCGTTCGTTGTCGTGCCTTAGCCTTGTTTGCCCTTGCCGTGCCGTTCCTTCCGTTACCCTTGCCTTGCTTTCCCTTGCCTTCCTTGCCTTCCGTTACTCTTTGCTTGCCTTCCGTGCATTGCCTAGCCTTGCGTGGTCGTGCCTTAGCCTTTTTTCACCTTGCCATAGCCTTGCTTCCGTTGCCTTGCTTTGCCTTGCATTCCTTGCCTTCCGTTACTCTTTGCTTGCCTTCCGTGCCTTGCCTAGCCTTGCGTTGTCGTGCATTAGCCTTGCCTCCCCAAACCGTGCCTTGCCTTCCGTTACCCTTTCCTTCCCTTGCCCTGCATTGCCTAGCCCTGTGTTGTCGTGCCTTAGCCTTGTTTCCCCTTGCCGTGCCGTTCCTTCCGTTACCCTTGCCTTCCCTTGCTTTCCCTTGCTTTCCTTGCCTTCCGTTACTCTTCGCTTTCCTTCCGTGCATTGCCTAGCCTTGCGTAGTCGTGCCTTAGCCTTCCCTCGCCTGACCGTGCCTTGCCTTGCGTTACCCTTTCCTTGCCTTGCCGTGAATTGCCTAGCCTTGCGTTGTCGTGCATTAGCCTCGCCTTGCCTTACCGTGCCTTGCCTTGCGTTACCCTTTCGTTGCCTGGCCGTTCATTGCTTAGCCTTGCGTTGCCGTGTCTTAGCCTTGTTTCCCCTTGCCGTGCCGTGCCTTTTGTTACACTTGCCTTGCCTTGTTTGCCTTGCCTTTATTTCCTTCCGTTACTCTTTCCTTGCCTAGCCGTGCACTGCGTAGCCTTGCGTTGTCGTCCATTACCCTTGCCTCGCCTGACCTTGCCTTGCCTTGCGTTACCCTTTCCTTGCCTTGCCGTGCATTGCCTAGCCCTGCGTTGTCGTGCCTTATCCTTGTTTCCCCTTACCGTGCCGTTCCTTCCGTTACGCTTGCCTTCCCCTGCTTTCCCTTGCCTTCCTTGCCTTCCGTTACTCTTTGCTTGCCTTCCGTGCATTGCCTAGCCTTGCGTTGTCGTGCCTTAGCCTTGCCTCGCCTGACCGTGCCTTGCCTTGCGATACCATTTCCTTGCCTTGCCGTGCATTGCCTAGCTGTGCGTTGTCATGCATCAGCTTTGCCTTGCCTCACCGTGCCTTGCCTTCCGTTACCCTTTCCTTGCCTTGCCGTGCATTGCCTAGCCCTGCGTTGCCGTGCCTTAGCCTTGTTTCCCCTTGCCGTGCCGTTCCTTCCGTTACCCTTGCCTTGCCTTGCTTTCCCTTGCCTTCCTTGCCTTCCGTTACTCTTTGCTTGCCTTCCGTGCATTGCCTAGCCTTGCGTTGTCGTGCATTAGCCTTGCCTCCCCAAACCGTGCCTTGCCTTGCGTTACCCTTTCCTTGCCTTGCCCTGCATTGCCTAGAACTGTGTTGTCGTGCCTTAGCCTTGTTTCCCCTTACCGTGCCGTTCCTTTCGTTACCCTTGCCTTCCCCTGCTTTCCTTTGCATTCCTTGCCTTCCGTTACTCTTTGCTTGCCTTCCGTGCATTGCGTAGCCTTGCCTTGTCGTGCCTTAGCCTTGTTTCCCCTTGCCGTGCCTTACCTTTTGTTACACTTGCCTTGCCTTGCTTTGCCTTGCCTTCCTTTCCTTCCGTTACACTTTCCTTGCCTAGCCGTGCACTGCCTAGCCTTGCGTTGTCGTGCATTAGCCTTGCCTCCCCAAACCGTGCCTTGACTTGTGTTACCATTTCATTGCCTTACCCTGCATTGCCTAGCCGTGCGTTACCGTGCCTTAGCCTTGTTTCCCCTTGCCGTGCCGTTCCTTCCGTTAACCTTGCCTTGCCTTGCTTTCCCTTGCCTTCCTTGTGTTCCGTTACTCTTTGCTTGCCTTCCGAGCATTGCCTAGCCTTGCGTTGTCGTGCCTTAGCCTTGCCTCGCCTAACCGTGCCTTGCCTTGCATTACCCTTTCCTTGCATTGCATTGCATTGCCTAGCCGTGCGTTGTCGTGCATTAGCCTCGCCTTGCATTACTGTGCCTTGCCTTGCGTTACCCTTTCCTTGCCTGGCCGTGCATTGCTTAGCCTTGCGTTGCCGTGCCTTAGCCTTGTTTCCCCTTGCCGTGCCGTGCCTTTTGTTACACTTGCCTTGCCTTGCTTTGCCTTGCCTTCCTTTCCTTCCGTTACTCTTTCCTTGCCTAGCCGTGCACTGCGTAGGCTTTCGTTGTCGTGCATTACCCTTGCCTTGCCTGACCGTGCCTTGCCTTGCATTACCCTTTCCTTGCCTTGCCGTGCATTGCCTAGCCCTGCGTTGTCGGGCTTTAGCTTTGTTTCCCCTTACCGTGCCGTTCCTTCCGTTACCCTTGCCTTCCCCTCGTTTCCCTTGCCTTCCTTCCCTTCCGTTACTCTTTGCTTGCCTTCCGTGCATTGCCTAGCCTTGCGTTGTCGTGCCTTAGCCTTGCCTCGCCTCACCGTGCCTTGCCTTGCGTTACCCGTTCCTTGCCTTGCCGTGCATTGCCTAGCCGTGCGTTGTCGTGCATCAGCCTTGCCTTGCCTCACCGTGCCTTGCCTTGCGTTACCCTTTCCTTGCCTTGCCGTGCATTGCCTAGCCGTGCGTTGCCGTGCCTTAGCCTTGTTTCCCCTTGCCGTGCCGTTCCTTCCGTTACCCTTGCCTTGCCTTGCTTTCCCTTGCCTTCCTTGCCTTCCGTTACTCTTTGCTTGCCTTCCGTGCATTGCCTAGCCTTGCGTTGTCGTGTCTTAGCCGTTTTTCACCTTGCCATAACCTTGCTTGCGTTGCCTTGCTTTGCCTTGCTTTCCTTGCCTTCCTTTACTCTTTGCTTCCCTTCCGTGCATTGCCTAGCCTTGCGTGGTCGTGCCTTAGCCTTTTTTCACCTTGCCATAGCCTTGCTTGCGTTGCCTTGCTTTGCCTTGCATTCCTTGCCTTCCGTTACTCTTTGCTTGCCTTCCGTGCATTGCCTAGACTTGCGTTGTCGTGCCTTAGCCTTGCCTCCCCAAACCGTGCATTGCCTTGCGTTACCCTTTCCTTGCCTTGCCGTGCATTGCCTAGCCCTGCCTTGTCGTGCCTTAGCCTTGTTTCCCCTTACCGTGCCGTACCTTCCGTTACCCTTGCCTTCCCCTGCTTTCCCTTGCCTTCCTTGCCTTCCGTTACCCTTTGCTTGCCTTTCGTGCATTGCCTAGCCTTGCGTTGTCGTGCCTTAGCCTTGCCTCGCCTGACCGTGCCTTGCCTTGCGTTACCCTTTCCTTGCCTTGCCATGCATTGCCTAGCCGTGCGTTGTCGTGCATCAGCCTTGCCTTGCCTCAAGGTGCCTTGCCTTGCGTTACCTTTTCCTTGCCTTGCCGTGCATTGCCTAGCCCTGCGTTGCCGTGCCTTAGCCTTGTTTCCCCTTGACGTGCCGTTCCTTCCGTTACCCTTCCCTTCCCTTGTTTTCCCTTGCCTTCCTTGGTTTCCGTAACTCTTTGCTTGCCTTGCGTGCATTGCCTAGCCTTTCGTTGTCGTGCCTTAGCCTTGCCTCGCCTGACCGTGCCTTGCCTTGCGTTACCCTTTCCTTGCATTGCCATGCATTGCCTAGCCGTGCGTTGTCGTGCATTAGCCTCGCCTTGCATTACTGTGCCTTGCCTGGCGTTACCCTTTCCTTGCCTGGCCGTGCATTGCTTAGCCTTGCGTTGCCGTGCCTTAGCCTTGTTTCCCCTTGCCGTGCCGTGCCTTTTGTTACACTTGCCTTGCCTTGCTTTGCCTTGCCTTCCTTTCCTTCCGTTACTCTTTCCTTGCCTAGCCGTGCACTGCGTAGCCTTGCGTTTTCGTGCATTACCCTTGCCTCGCCTGACCGTGCCTTGCCTTGCGTTACCCTTTCCTTGCCTTGCCGTGCATTGCCTAGCCCTTCGTTACCGTGCCTTAGCCTTGTTTCCCCTTGCTGAGCCGTTCCTTCCGTTACCCTTACCTTCCCCTGCTTTCCCTTGCCTTCCTTCCCTTCCGTTACTCTTTGCTTGCCTTCAGTGCATTGCCTAGCCTTGCGTTGTCGTGCCTTAGCCTTGCCTCGCCTCACCGTGCCTTGCCTTGCGTTACCCGTTCCTTGCCTTGCCGTGCATTGCCTAGCCGTGCGTTGTCGTGCATCAGCCTTGCCTTGCCTCACCGTGCCTTGCCTTGCGTTACCCTTTCCTTGCCTTGCCGTGCATTGCCTAGCCGTGCGTTGCCGTGCCTTAGCCTTGTTTCCCCTTGCCGTGCCGTTCCTTCCGTTACCCTTGCCTTGCCTTGCTTTCCCTTGCCTTCCTTGCCTTCCGTTACTCTTTGCTTGCCTTCCGTGCATTGCCTAGCCTTGCGTTGTCGTGCATTAGCCTTGCCTCCCCACACCGTGCCTTGCCTTTCGTTACCCTTTCCTTGCCTTGCCCTGCATTGCCTAGCCCTGTGTTGTCGTGCCTTAGCCTTGTTTCCCCTTACCGTGCCGTTCCTTTCGTTACCCTTGCCTTCCCCTGCTTTCCTTTGCATTCCTTGCCTTCCGTTACTCTTTGCTTGCCTTCCGTGCATTGCCTAGCCTTGCGTTGTCGTGCCTTAGCCTTGTTTCCCCTTGCCGTGCCGTGCCTGTTGTTACACTTGTCTTGCCATGCTTTTCCTTGCCTTCCTTTCCTTCCATTACTCTTTCCTTGCCTAGCCGTGCACTGCCTAGCCTTGCGATGTCGTGCATTAGCTTTGCCTCGCCTGACAGTGCCTTGCCTTGCGTTACCCTTTCCTTGCCTTGCCGTGCATTGCCTAGCCGTGCGTTGTCGTGCATCAGCCTTGCCTTGCCTCACCGTGCCTTGCCTTGCGTTACCCTTTCCTTGCCTTGCCTGCATTGCCTAGCCGTGCGTTGCCGTGCCTTAGCCTTGTTTCCCCTTGCCGTGCCGTTCCTTCTGTTACCCTTGCCTTGCCTTGCTTTCCCTTGCCTTCCTTTCCTTCCGTTACTCTTTCCTTGCCTAGCCGTGTACTGCGTAGCCTTGCGTTTTCGTGCATTACCCTTGCCTCGCCTGACCGTGCCTTGCCTTGCGTTACCCTTTCCTTGCCTTGCCGTGCATTGCCTAGCCCTTCGTTACCGTGCCTTGGCCTTGTTTCCCCTTGCCGAGCCGTTCCTTCCGTTACCCTTACCTTCCCCTGCTTTCCCTTGCCTTCCTTGCCTTCCGTACTCTTTGCTTGCCTTCCGTGCATTGCCTAGCCTTGCGTTGTCGTGCCTTAGCCTTGCCTCGCCTGACCGTGCCTTGCCTTGCGTTACCCTTTCCTTGCCTTCCCGTGCATTGCCTAGCCGTGCGTTGTCGTGCATCAGCATTGCCTTGCCTCACCGTGCCTTGCCTTGCGTTACGCTTTCCTTGCCTTGCCGTGCATTGCCTAGCCGTGCGTTGTCGTGCATCAGCCTTGCCTTGCCTCACCGTGCCTTGCCTTGCGTTACCCTTTCCTTGCCTTGCCTGCATTGCCTAGCCGTGCGTTGCCGTGCCTTAGCCTTGTTTCCCCTTGCCGTGCCGTTCCTTCTGTTACCCTTGCCTTGCCTTGCTTTCCCTTGCCTTCCTTGCCTTCCGTTACTCTTTGCTTGCCTTCCGTTCATTGCCTAGCCGTGCGTTGTCGTGCATTTGCCTTGCCTTGCCTCACCGTGCCTTGCCTTGCGTTACCCTTTCCTTGCCTGGCCGTGCATTGCCTAGCCGTGCGTTGTCGTGCATTAGCCTTGTCTTGCCTTACCGTGCCTTGCCTTGCGTTACCCTTTCCTTGCCTGGCCGTGCATTGCCTAGCCGTGCGTTGCCGTTCCTTAGCCTTTTTTCCCCTTGCCGTGCCTTGCCTTTTGTTACACTTGCCTTGCCTTGCTTTGCCTTGCCTTCCTTTCCTTCCGTTACTCTTTCCTTGCCTAGCCGTGCACTGCCTATCCTTCCGTTGTCGTGCATTAGCCTTGCCTCCGCAAACCGTGCCTTGCATTGCGTTACCATTTCCTTGCCTTGCCCTGCATTGCCTAGCCGTGCGTTACCGTACCTTAGCCTTGTTTCCCCTTGCCGTGCCGTTCCTTCCGTTAACCTTGCCTTGCCTTGCATTCCCTTGCCTTCCTTGCGTTCCGTTACTCTTTGCTTGCCTTCCGTGCATTGCCTAGCCGTGCGTTGTCGTGCATTAGCCTCGCCTTGCCTTACCGTGCCTTGCCTTGCGTTACCCTTTCCTTGCCTGGCCGTGCATTGCTTAGCCTTGCGTTGCCGTGCCTTAGCCTTGTTTCCCCTTGCCGTGACGTGCCTTTGTTACACTTGCCTTGCCTTGCTTTGCCTTGCCTTCCTTTCCTTCCGTTACTCTTTCCTTGCCTAGCCGTGCACTGCGTAGGCTTGCGTTGTCGTGCATTACCCTTGCCTCGCCTGACCGTGCCTTGCCTTGCATTACCCTTTCCTTGCCTTGCCGTGCATTGCCTAGCCCTGCGTTGTCGTGCTTTAGCTTTGTTTCCCCTTACCGTGCCGTTCCTTCCGTTACCCTTGCCTTCCCCTCCTTTCCCTTGCCTTCCTTCCCTTCCGTTACTCTTTGCTTGCCTTCCGTGCATTGCCTAGCCTTGCGTTGTCGTGCCTTAGCCTTGCCTCGCCTCACCGTGCCTTGCCTTGCGTTACCCTTTCCTTGCCTTGCCGTGCATTGCCTAGCCGTGCGTTGCCGTGCCTTAGCCTTGTTTCCCCTTGCCGTGCCGTTCCTTCCGTTACCCTGGCCTTGCCTTGCTTTTCCTTGCCTTCCTTGCCTTCCGTTACTCTTTGCTTGCCTTCCGTTCATTGCCTAGCCTTGCGTTGTCGTGCATTAGCCTTGCCTCCCCAAATCGTGCCTTGCCTTGCGTTACCCTTTCCTTGCCTTGCCCTGCATTGCCTAGCCCTGTGTTGTCGTGCCTTAGCGTTGTTTCCCCTTACCGTGCCATTCCTTTCGTTACCCTTGCCTTCCCCTGCTTTCCTTTGCATTCCTTGCCTTCCGTTACTCTTTGCTTGCCTTCCGTGCATTGCCTAGCCTTGCGTTGTCGTGCCTTAGCCTTGTTTCCCCTTGCCGTGCCGTGCCTGTTGTTACACTTGCCTTGCCATGCTTTGCCTTGCCTTCCTTTCCTTCCGTTATTCTTTCCTTGCCTAGCCGTGCACTGCCTAGCCTTGCGATGTCGTGCATTAGCTTTGCCTCGCCTGACAGTGCCTTGCCTTGCGTTACCCTTTCCTTGCCTTGCCGTGCATTGCCTAGCCCTGCGTTGCCGTGCCTTAGCCTTGTTTCCCCTTGCCGAGCCGTTCCTTCCGTTACCCTTGCCTTGCCTTGGTTTCCCCTGCCTTCCTTGCCTTCCGTTACTCTTTGCTTGCCTTCCGTGCATTGCCTAGCCTTGCGTTGTCGTGCATTAGCCTTGCCTCTCCTGACCGTGCCTTGCCTTGCGTTACCCTTTCCTTGCCTTGCCGTGCATTGCCTAGCCGTGCGTCGTCGTGCATTAGCCTTGTCTTGCCTTACCGTGCCTTGCCTTGCGTTACCCTTTCCTTGCCTGGCCGTGCATTGCCTAGCCGTGCATTGCCGTTCCTTAGCCTTGTTTCCCGTTGCCGTGCCTTGCCTTTTGTTACACTTGCCTTGCCTTGCTTTGCCTTGCCTTCCTTTCCTTCCGTTACTCTTTCTTTGCCTAGCCGTGCACTGCCTAGCCTTGCGTTGTCGTGCATTAGCCTTGCCTCCCAAAACCGTGCCTTGCCTTGCGTTACCATTTCCTTGCCTTGCCCTGCATTGCCTAGCCGTGCGTTGCCGTGCCTTAGCCTTGTTTCCCCTTGCCGTGCCGTACCTTCCGGTAACCTTGCCTTGCCTTGCTTTCCCTTGCCTTCCTTGCGTTCCGTTACTCTTTGCTTGCCTTCCGTGCATTGCCTAGACTTGCGTTGTCGTGCCTTAGCCTTGCCTCGCCTGACCGTGCCTTGCCTTGCGTTACCCTTTCCTTGCCTTGCAGTGCATTGCCTAGCAGTGCGTTGTCGTGCCTTAGCCTTGTTTCCCCTTGCCGTGCCGTTCTTTCCGTTACCATTGCCTTGCCTTGCTTTCCCTTGCCTTCCTTGCCTTCCGTTACTCTTTGCTTGCCTTCCGTGCATTGCCTAGCCTTGCCTTGTCGTGTCTTAGCCTTTTTTCACATTGCCATAGCCTTGCTTGCGTTGCCTTGCTTTGCCTTGCCTTCCTTGCTTTCCGTTACTCTTTGCTTGCCTTCCGTGCATTGCCTAGCCTTGCGTGGTCGTGCCTTAGCCTTTTTTCACCTTGCCATAGCCTTGCTTGCGTTGCCTTGCTTTGCCTTGCATTCCTTGCCTTCCGTTACTCTTTGCTTGCTTTCCGTGCATTGCCTAGCCTAGCGTTGTCGTGCATTAGACTTGCCTCCCCAAACCGTGCCTTGCCTTGCGTTACCCTTTCCTTGCCTTACCCTGCATTGCCTAGCCCTGTGTTGTCGTGCCTTAGCCTTGTTTCCCCTTGCCGTGCCGTTCCTTCCGTTACCCTTGCCTTCCCTTGCTTTCCCTTGCTTTCCTTGCCTTCCGTTACTCTTCGCTTTCCTTCCGTGCATTGCCTAGCCTTGCGTTGTCGTGCCTTAGCCTTGCCTCGCCTGACAGTGCCTTGCCTTGCGTTACCCTTTCCTTGCCTTGCCGTGCACTGCCTAGCCTTGCCTTGTCGTGCATTAGCCTTGCCTTGCCTGACCGTGCCTTGCCTGGCGTTACCCTTTCCTTGCCTTGCCGTGCATTGCCTAGCCGTGCGTTGTCGTGCCTTAGCCTTGTTTCCCCTTGCCGTGCCGTTCCTTCCGTTACCCTTGCCTTGCCTTGCTTTCCCTTGCCTTCCTTGGTTTCCGTTACTCTTTGCTTGCCTTCCGTGCATTGCCTAGCCTTGCGCTGTCATGCATTAGCCTTGCCTTGCCTCAGAGTGCCTTGCCTTGCGTTACCTTTTCCTTGGCTGGCCGTGCATTGCCTAGTCGTGCGTTGTGGTGCCTTAGCCTTGTTTCACCTTGCCATAGCCTTGCTTGCTTTGCCTTGCTTTCCCTTTCCTTCCTTGCCTTCCGTTACTCTTTGCTTGCATTCCGTGCATTGCCTAGCCTTGCGTTGTCGTGTCTTAGCCGTTTTTCACCTTGCCATAACCTTGCTTGCGTTGCCTTGCTTTGCCTTGCCTTCCTTGCCTTCCGTTACTCTTTGCTTCCCTTCCGTGCATTGCCTAGCCTTGCGTGGTCGTGCCTTAGCCTTTGTTCACCTTGCCATAGCCTTGCTTCCGTTGCCTTGCTTTGCCTTGCATTCCTTGCCTTCCGTTACTCTTTGCTTGCCTTCCGTGCATTGCCTAGACTTGCGTTGTCGTGCCTTAGCCTTGCCTCCCCAAACCGTGCCTTGCCTTGCGTAACTCTTTCCTTGCCTTGCCGTGCATTGCCTAGCCCTGCGTTGTCGTGCCTTAGCCTTGTTTCCCCTTACCGTGCCATTCCTTTCGTTACCCTTGCCTTCCCCTGCTTTCCTTTGCATTCCTTGCCTTCCGTTACTCTTTGCTTGCCTTCCGTGCATTGCCTAGCCTTGCGTTGTCGTGCCTTAGCCTTGTTTCCCCTTGCCGTGCCGTGCCTGTTGTTACACTTGCCTTGCCATGCTTTTCCTTGCCTTCCTTTCCTTCCATTACTCTTTCCTTGCCTAGCCGTGCACTGCCTAGCCTTGCGATGTCGTGCATTAGCTTTGCCTCGCCTGACAGTGCCTTGCCTTGCGTTACCCTTTCCTTGCCTTGCCGTGCATTGCCTAGCCGTGCGTTGTCGTGCATTAGCCTTCTCTTGCCTTACCGTGCCTTGCCTTGCGTTACCCTTTCCTTGCCAGGCCGTGCATTGCCTAGCCGTGCGTTACCGTGCCTTAGCCTTGTTTCCCCTTGCCGTGCCGTTCCTTCCGTTAACCTTGCCTTGCCTTGCTTTCCCTTGCCTTCCTTGCGTTCCGTTACTCTTTGCTTGCCTTCCGTGCATTGCCTAGCCTTGCGTTGTCGTGCCTTAGCCTTGCCTCGCCTGACCGTGCCTTGCCTTGCGTTACCCTTACCTTGCCTTGCCCTGCTTTGCCTAGCCCTGTGTTGTCGTGCCTTAGCCTTGTTTCCCCTTACCGTGCCGTTCCTTTCGTTACCCTTGCATTCCCCTGCTTTCCCTTGCATTCCTTGCCTTCCGTTACTCTTTGCTTGCCTTCCGTGCATTGCCTAGACTTGCGTAGTCGTGCCTTAGCCTTGCCTCGCCTGACCGTGCCTTGCCTTGCGTTACCCTTTCCTTGCCTTGCAGTGCATTGCCTAGCCGTTCGTTGTCGTGCCTTAGCCTTGTTTGCCCTTGCCGTGCTGTTCCTTCCGTTACCCTTGCCTTGCTTTCCCTTGCCTTCCTTGCCTTCCGTTACTCTTTGCTTGCCTTCCGTGCATTGCCTAGCCTTGCGTGGTCGTGCCTTAGCCTTTTTTCACCTTGCCATAGTCTTGCTTGCGTTGCCTTGCTTTGCCTTGCATTCCTTGCCTTCCGTTGCTCTTTGCTTGACTTCCGTGCATTGCCTAGCCTTGGGTTGTCGTGCATTAGCCTTGCCTCCCCAAACCGTGCCTTGCCTTGCGTTACCCTTTCCTTGCCTTGCCCTGCATTGCCTACCCCTGTGTTGCCGTGCCTTAGCCTTGTTTCCCCTTGCCGTGCCGTTCCTTCCGTTACCCTTGCCTTGCCTTGCTTTCCCTTGCCTTCCTTGCCTTCCGTTACTCTTTGCATGCCTTCCGTGCATTGCCTAGCCTTGCGTTGTCGTGCCTTAGCCTTGTTTCCCCTTGCCGTGCCGTGCCTGTTGTTACACTTGCCTTGCCGTGCTTTGCCTTGCCTTCCTTTCCTTCCGTTACTCTTTCCTTGCGTAGCCGTGCACTGCCTAGCCTTGCGATGTCGTGCATTAGCTTTGCCTCGCCTGACAGTGCCTTGCCTTGCGTTACCCTTTCCTTACCTTGCCGTGGATTGCCTAGCCCTGCGTTGTCGTGCCTTAGCCTTGTTTCCCCTTGCCGTGCCGTTCCTTCCGTTACCCATGCCTTCCCTTGCTTTCCCTTGCCTTCCTTGGTTTCCGTTACTCTTTGCTTGCCTTCCGTGCATTGCCTAGCCTTGCGCTGTCGTGCATTAGCCTTGCCTTGCCTCAGAGTGCCTTGCCTTGCGTTACCTTTTCCTTGGCTGGCCATGCATTGTCTAGCCGTACGTTGTGGTGCCTTAGCCTTGTTTCACCTTGCCATAGACTTGCTTGCTTTGCCTTGCTTTGCCTTGCCTTCCTTTCCTTCCGTTACTCTTTCCTTGCCTAGCCGTGCACTGCGTAGCCTTGCGTTTTCGTGCATTACCCTTGCCTCGCCTGACCGTGCCTGGCCTTGCGTTACCCTTTCCTTGCCTTGCCGTGCATTGCCTAGCCCTTCGTTACCGTGCCTTAGCCTTGTTTCCCCTTGCCGAGCCGTTCCTTCCGTTACCCTTCCCTTCCCCTGCTTTCCTTTCCCTTCCTTGCCTTCCGTTACTCTTTGCTTACCTTCCGTGCATTGCCTAGCCTTGCGTTGTCGTGCCTTAGCCTTGCCTCGCCTCACCGTGCCTTGCCTTGCGTTACCCTTTCCTTCCCTTGCCCTGCATTGCCTAGCCCTGTGTTGTCGTGCCTTAGCCTTGTTTCCCCTTACCGTGCCGTTCCTTTCGTTACCCTTGCCTTCCCCTGCTTTCCTTTGCATTCCTTGCCTTCCGTTACTCTTTGCTTGCCTTCCGTGCATTGCCTAGCCTTGCGTTGTCGTGCCTTAGCCTTGTTTCCCCTTGCCGTGCCGTGCCTGTTGTTACACTTGCCTTGCCATGCTTTTCCTTGCCTTCCTTTCCTTCCATTAGTCTTTCCTTGCCTAGCCGTGCACTGCCTAGCCTTGCGATGTCGTGCATTAGCTTTGCCTCGCCTGACAGTGCCTTGCCTTGCGTTACCATTTCCTTGCCTTGCCCTGCATTGCCTAGCCGTGCGTTACCGTGCATTAGCCTTGCCTTGCCTCAGAGTGCCTTGCCTTGCGTTGTCGTGCCTTAGCCTTGCCTCGCCTAACCGTGCCTTGCCTTGCATTACTCTTTCCTTGTCTAGCCGTGCACTGCGTAGCCTTGCGTTGTCGTGCATTACCCTTGCCTCGCCTGACCGTGCCTTGCCTTGCGTTACACTTTCCTTGCCTGGCCGTGCATTTCCTAGCCGTGCGTTGCCGTTCCTTAGCCTTGTTTCCCCTTGCCGTGCCTTGCCTTTTGTTACACTTGCCTTGCCTTGCTTTGCCTTGCCTTCCTTTCCTTCCGTTACTCTTTCCTTGCGTAGCCGTGCACTGCCTATCCTTCCGTTGTCGTGCATTAGCCTTGCCTCCCCAAACCGTGCCTTGCCTTGCGTTACCATTTCCTTCCCTTGCCCTGCATTGCCTAGCCGTGCGTTACCGTGCCTTAGCCTTGTTTCCCCTTGCCGTGCCGTTCCTTCCGTTAACCTTGCCTTGCCTTGCATTCCCTTGCCTTCCTTGCGTTCCGTTACTCTTTGCTTGCCTTCCGTGCATTGCCTAGCCTTGCGTTGTCGTGCCTTAGCCTTGCCTCGCCTGACCGTGCCTTGCCTTGCGTTACCCTTACCTTGCCTTGCCCTGCATTGCCTAGCCCTGTGTTGTCGTGCCTTAGCCTTGTTTCCCCTTACCGTGCCGTTCCTTTCGTTACCCTTGCCTTCCCCTGCTTTCCCTTGCATTCCTTGCCTTCCGTTACTCTTTGCTTGCCTTCCGTGCATTGCCTAGCCTTGCGTAGTCGTGCCTTAGCCTTGCCTCGCCTGACCGTGCCTTGCCTTGCGTTACCCTTTCCTTGCCTTGCAGTGCATTGCCTAGCCGGTCGTTGTCGTGCCTTAGCCTTGTTTGCCCTTGCCGTGCCCTTCCTTCCGTTACCCTTGCCTTGCTTTCCCTTGCCTTCCTTGCCTTCCGTTACTCTTTGCTTGCCTTCCGTGCATTGCCTAGCCTTGCGTTGTCGTGTCTTAGCCTTTTTTCACCTTGCCATAGCCTTGCTTGCGTTGCCTTGCTTTGCCTTGCCTTCCTTGCCTTCCGTTACTCTTTTTTTGCCTTCCGTGCATTGCCTAGCCTTGCGTTGTCGTGTCTTAGCCTTTTTTCACCTTGCCATAGCCTAGCTTGCGTTGCCTTGCTTTGCCTTGCCTTCCTTGCCTTCCGTTACTCTTTGCATCCCTTCCGTGCATTGCCTAGCCTTGCGTGGTCGTGCCTTAGCCTTTTTTCACCTTGCCATAGCCTTGCTTGCGTTGCCTTGCTTTGCATTGCCTTCCTTCCCTTCCGTTACTCTTTGCTTGCCTTCCGTGCATTGCCTAGCCTTGCGTGGTCGTGCCTTAGCCTTTTTTCACCTTGCTATAGCCTTGCTTGCGTTGCCTTGCTTTTCCTTGAATTCCTTGCCTTCCGTTACTCTTTGCTTGCCTTCCGTGCATTGCCTAGCCTTGCGTGGTCGTGCCTTAGCCTTTTTTCACCTTGCCATAGCCTTGCTTGCGTTGCCTTGCTTTGCCTTGCATTCCTTGCCTTCCGTTACTCTTTGCTTGCCTTCCGTGCATTGCCTAGCCTTGCGTTGTCGTGCCTTAGCCTTGTTTCCCCTTACCGTGCCGTTCCTTCCGTTACCCTTGCATTCCCCTGCTTTCCCTTGCCTTCCTTGCCTTCCGTTACTCTTTGCTTGCCTTCCGTGCATTGCCTAGCCTTGCGTTGTCGTGCCTTAGCCTTGCCTCGCCTGACCGTGCCTTGCCTTGCGTTACCCTTACCTTGCCTTGCCCTGCATTGCCTAGCCGTTCGTTGTCGTGCCTTAGCCTTGTTTGCCCTTGCCGTGCCGTTCCTTCCGTTACCCTTGCCTTGCTTTCCCTTGCCTTCCTTGCCTTCCGTTACTCTTTGCTTGCCTTCCGTGCATTGCCTAGCCTTGCGTGGTCGTGCCTTAGCCTTTTTTCACCTTGCCATAGCCTTGCTTGCGTTGCCTTGCTTTGCCTTGCATTCCTTGCCTTCCGTTACTCTTTGCTTGCCTTCCGTGCATTGCCTAGCCTTGCGTTGTCGTGCATTAGCCTTGCCTCCCCAAACCGTGCCTTGCCTTCCGTTACCCTTTCCTTCCCTTGCCCTGCATTGCCTAGCCCTGTGTTGTCGTGCCTTAGCCTTGTTTCCCCTTGCCGTGCCGTGCCTTTTGTTACACTTGCCTTGCCTTGTTTGCCTTGCCTTTATTTCCTTCCGTTACTCTTTCCTTGCCTAGCCGTGCACTGCGTAGCCTTGCGTTGTCGTGCATTACCCTTGCCTCGCCTGACCGTGCCTTGCCTTGCATTACCCTTTCCTTGCCTTGCCGTGCATTGCCTAGCCCTGCGTTGTCGTGCCTTATCCTTGTTTCCCCTTACCGTGCCGTTCCTTCCGTTACGCTTGCCTTCCCCTGCTTTCCCTTGCCTTCCTTGCCTTCCGTTACTCTTTGCTTGCCTTCCGTGCATTGCCTAGCCTTGCGTTGTCGTGCCTTAGCCTTGCCTCGCCTGACCGTGCCTTGCCTTGCGATACCATTTCCTTGCCTTGCCGTGCATTGCCTAGCTGTGCGTTGACATGCATCAGCTTTGCCTTGCCTCACCGTGCCTTGCCTTCCGTTACCCTTTCCTTGCCTTGCCGTGCATTGCCTAGCCCTGCGTTGCCGTGCCTTAGCCTTGTTTCCCCTTGCCGTGCCGTTCCTTCCGTTACCCTTGCCTTGCCTTGCTTTCCCTTGCCTTCCTTGCCTTCCGTTACTCTTTGCTTGCCTTCCGTGCATTGCCTAGCCTTGCGTTGTCGTGCATTAGCCTTGCCTCCCCAAACCGTGCCTTGCCTTGCGTTACCCTTTCCTTGCCTTGCCCTGCATTGCCTAGAACTGTGTTGTCGTGCCTTAGCCTTGTTTCCCCTTACCGTGCCGTTCCTTTCGTTACCCTTGCCTTCCCCTGCTTTCCTTTGCATTCCTTGCCTTCCGTTACTCTTTGCTTGCCTTCCGTGCATTGCGTAGCCTTGCGTTGTCGTGCCTTAGCCTTGTTTCCCCTTGCCGTGCCTTACCTTTTGTTACACTTGCCTTGCCTTGCTTTGCCTTGCCTTCCTTTCCTTCCGTTACACTTTCCTTGCCTAGCCGTGCACTGCCTAGCCTTGCGTTGTCGTGCATTAGCCTTGCCTCCCCAAACCGTGCCTTGACTTGCGTTACCATTTCCTTGCCTTGCCCTGCATTGCCTAGCCGTGCGTTACCGTGCCTTAGCCTTGTTTCCCCTTGCCGTGCCGTTCCTTCCGTTAACCTTGCCTTGCCTTGCTTTCCCTTGCCTTCCTTGTGTTCCGTTACTCTTTGCTTGCCTTCCGAGCATTGCCTAGCCTTGCGTTGTCGTGCCTTAGCCTTGCCTCGCCTAACCGTGCCTTGCCTTGCATTACCCTTTCCTTGCATTGCCATGCATTGCCTAGCCGTGCGTTGTCGTGCATTAGCCTCGCCTTGCATTACTGTGCCTTGCCTTGCGTTACCCTTTCCTTGCCTGGCCGTGCATTGCTTAGCCTTGCGTTGCCGTGCCTTAGCCTTGTTTCCCCTTGCCGTGCCGTGCCTTTTGTTACACTTGCCTTGCCTTGCTTTACCTTGCCTTCCTTTCCTTCCGTTACTCTTTACTTGCCTAGCCGTGCACTGCGTAGGCTTGCGTTGTCGTGCATTACCCTTGCCTTGCCTGACCGTGCCTTGCCTTGCATTACCCTTTCCTTGCCTTGCCGTGCATTGCCTAGCCCTGCGTTGTCGGGCTTTAGCTTTGTTTCCCCTTACCGTGCCGTTCCTTCCGTTACCCTTGCCTTCCCCTCGTTTCCCTTGCCTTCCTTCCCTTCCGTTACTCTTTGCTTGCCTTCCGTGCATTGCCTAGCCTTGCGTTGTCGTGCCTTAGCCTTGCCTCGCCTCACCGTGCCTTGCCTTGCGTTACCCTTTCCTTGCCTTGCCGTGCATTGCCTAGCCGTGCGTTGCCGTGCCTTAGCCTTGTTTCCCCTTGCCGTGCCGTTCCTTCCGTTACCCTTGCCTTGCCTTGCTTTCCCTTGCCTTCCTTGCCTTCCGTTACTCTTTGCTTGCCTTCCGTGCATTGCCTAGCCTTGCGTTGTTGTGTCTTAGCCGTTTTTCACCTTGCCATAACCTTGCTTGCGTTGCCTTGCTTTGCCTTGCCTTCCTTGCCTTCCTTTAGTCTTTGCTTCCCTTCCGTGCATTGCCTAGCCTTGCGTGGTCGTGCCTTAGCCTTTTTTCACCTTGCCATAGCGTTGCTTGCGTTGCCTTGCTTTGCCTTGCATTCCTTGCCTTCCGTTACTCTTTGCTTGCCTTCCGTGCATTGCCTAGACTTGCGTTGTCGTGCCTTAGCCTTGCCTCCCCAAACCGTGCCTTGCCTTGCGTTACCCTTTCCTTGCCTTGCCGTGCATTGCCTAGCCATGCGTTGTCGTGCCTTAGCCTTGTTTCCCCTTACCGTGCCGTACCTTCCGTTACCCTTGCCTTCCCCTGCTTTCCCTTGCCTTCCTTGCCTTCCGTTACCCTTTGCTTGCCTTTCGTGCATTGCCTAGCCTTGCGTTGTCGTGCCTTAGCCTTGCCTCGCCTGACCGTGGCTTGCCTTGCGTTACCCTTTCCTTGCCTTGCCATGCATTGCCTAGCCGTGCGTTGTCGTGCATCAGCCTTGCCTTGCCTCAAGGTGCCTTGCCTTGCGTTACCTTTTCCTTGCCTTGCCGTGCATTGCCTAGCCGTGCGTTGCCGTGCCTTAGCCTTGTTTCCCCTTGCCGTGCCGTTCCTTCCGTTACCCTTCCCTTCCCTTGTTTTCCCTTGCCTTCCTTGGTTTCCGTAACTCTTTGCTTGCCTTCCGTGCATTGCCTAGCCTTTCGTTGTCGTGCATTAGCCTTGCCTCCCCAAACCGTGCCTTGCCTTGCGTTACCCTTTCCTTGCCTTGCCCTGCATTGCCTAGCCCTGTGTTGTCGTGCCTTGGCCTTGTTTCCCCTTACTGTGCCGTTCCTTTCGTTACCCTTGCCTTCCCCTGCTTTCCTTTGCATTCCTTGCCTTCCGTTACTCTTTGCTTGCCTTCCGTGCATTGCCTAGCCTTGCGTTGTCGTGCCTTAGCCTTGTTTCCCCTTGCCGTGCCGTGCCTGTTTTTACACTTGCCTTGCCATGCTTTTCCTTGCCTTCCTTTCCTTCCATTACTCTTTCCTTGCCTAGCCGTGCACTGCCTAGCCTTGCGAAGTCGTGCATTAGCTTTGCCTCGCCTGACAGTGCCTTGCCTTGCGTTACCCTTTCCTTGCCTTGCCGTGCATTGCCTAGCCCTGCGTTGCCTTGCCTTAGCCTTGTTTCCCCTTGCCGAGCCGTTCCTTCCGTTACCCTTGCCTTGCCTTGGTTTCCCTTGCCTTCCTTGCCTTCCGTTACTCTTTGCTTGCCTTCCGTGCATTGCCTAGCCTTGCGTTGTCGTGCATTAGCCTTGCCTCGCCTGACCGTGCCTTGCCTTGCGTTACCCTTTCCTTGCCTTGCCGTGCATTGCCTAGCCGTGCGTTGTCGTTCATTAGCCTTCTCTTGCCTTACCGTGCCTTGCCTTGCGTTACCCTTTCCTTGCCTGGCCGTGCATTGCCTAGCCGTGCGTTGCCGTTCCTTAGCCTTGTTTCCCCTTGCCGTGCCTTGCCTTTTGTTACACTTGCCTTGCCTTGCTTTGCCTTGCCTTCCTTTCCTTCCGTTACTCTTTCCTTGCGTAGCCGTGCACTGCCTATCCTTGCGTTGTCGTGCCTTAGCCTTGCCTCCCCAAACCGTGCCTTGCCTTGCGTTACCATTTCCTTGCCTTGCCCTGCATTGCCTAGCCGTGCGTTACCGTGCCTTAGCCTTGTTTCCCCTTGCCGTGCCGTTCCTTCCGTTAACCTTGCCTTGCCTTGCTTTCCCTTGCCTTCCTTGCGTTCCGTTACTCTTTGCTTGCCTTCCGTGCATTGCCTCGCCTTGCGTTGTCGTGCCTTAGCCTTGCCTCGCCTGACCGTGCCTTGCGTTGCGTTACCCTTACCTTGCCTTGCCCTGCTTTGCCTAGCCCTGTGTTGTCGTGCCTTACCCTTGTTTCCCCTTACCGTGCCGTTCCTTTCGTTACCCTTGCATTCCCCTGCTTTCCCTTGCATTCCTTGCCTTCCGTTACTCTTTGCTTGCCTTCCGTACATTGCCTAGCCTTGCGTAGTCGTGCCTTAGCCTTGCCTCGCCTGACCGTGCCTTTCCTTGCGTTACCCTTTCCTTGCCTTGCAGTGCATTGCCTAGCCGTTCGTTGTCGTGCATTAGCCTTGTTTGCCCTTGCCGTGCTGTTCCTTCCGTTACCCTTGCCTTGCTTTCACTTGCCTTCCTTGCCTTCCGTTACTCTTTGCTTGCCTTCCGTGCATTGCCTAGCCTTGCGTTGTCGTGTCTTAGCCTTTTTTCACGTTGCCATAGACTTGCTTGCGTTGCCTTGCTTTGCCTTGCCTTCCTTGCCTTCCGTTACTCTTTGCTTGCCTTCCGTGCATTGCGTAGCCTTGCGTGGTCGTGCCTTAGCCTTTTTTCACCTTGCCATAGTCTTGCTTGCGTTGCCTTGCTTTGCCTTGCATTCCTTGCCTTCCGTTACTCTTTGCTTGCCTTCCGTGCATTGCCTAGCCTTGGGTTGTCGTGCATTAGCCTTGCCTCCCCAAACCGTGCCTTGCCTTGCGTTACCCTTTCCTTGCCTTGCCCTGCATTGCCTAGCCCTGTGTTGTCGTGCCTTAGCCTTGTTTCCCCTTGCCGTGCCGTTCCTTCCGTTACCCTTGCCTTGCCTTGCTTTCCCTTGCCTTCCTTGCCTTCCGTTACTCTTTGCTTGCCTTCCGTGCATTGCCTAGCCTTGCGTTGTCGTGCCTTAGCCTTGTTTCCCCTTGCCGTGCCGTGCCTGTTGTTACACTTGCCTTGCCGTGCTTTGCTTTGCCTTCCTTTCCTTCCGTTACTCTTTCCTTGCGTAGCCGTGCACTGCCTAGCCTTGCGATGTCGTGCATTAGCTTTGCCTCGCCTGACAGTGCCTTGCCTTGCGTTACCCTTTCCTTACCTTGCCGTGCATTGCCTAACCCTGCGTTGTCGTGCCTTAGCCTTGTTTCCCCTTACCGTGCCGTTCCTTCCGTTACCCTTGCCTTCCCCTGCTTTCCCTTGCCTTCCTTGCCTTTCGTTACTCTTTGCTTGCCTTTCGTGCATTGTCTAGCCTTGCGTTGTCGTGCCTTAGCCTTGCCTTGCCTGACCGTGCCTTGCGTTGCGTTACCCTTTCCTTGCCTTGCCGTGCATTGCCTAGCCGTGCGTTGTCGTGCATCAGCCTTGCCTTGCCTCAAGGTGCCTTGCCTTGCGTTACCTTCTCCTTGCCTTGCCGTGCATTGCCTAGCCGTGCGTTGCCGTGCCTTAGCCTTGTTTCCCCTTGCCGTGCCGTTCCTTCCGTTACCCTTGCCTTGCCTTGCTTTCCCTTGCCTTCCTTGGTTTCCGTTACTCTTTGCTTGCCTTCCGTGCATTGCCTAGCCTTGCGCTGTCGTGCATTAGCCTTGCCTTGCCTCAGAGTGCCTTGCCTTGCGTTACCTTTTCCTTGGCTGGCCGTGCATTGTCTAGCCGTATGTTGTGGTGCCTTAGCCTTGTTTCACCTTGCCATAGACTTGCTTGCTTTGCCTTGCTTTGCCTTGCCTTCATTTCCTTCCTTTACTCTTTCCTTGCCTAGCCGTGCACTGCGTAGCCTTGCGTTTTCGTGCATTACCCTTGCCTCGCCTGACCGTGCCTTGCCTTGCGTTACCCTTTCCTTGCCTTGCCGTGCATTGCCTAGCCCTTCGTTACCGTGCCTTAGCCTTGTTTCCCCTTGCCGAGCCGTTCCTTCCGTTACCCTTCCCTTCCCCTGCTTTCCCTTGCCTTCCTTGCCTTCCGTTACTCTTTGCTTGCCTTCCGTGCATTGCCTAGCCTTGCGTTGTCGTGCCTTAGCCTTGCCTCGCCTGACCGTGCCTTGCCTTGCGTTACCCTTTCCTTGCCTTGCCGTGCATTGCCTAGCCGTGCGTTGTCGTGCATCAGCCTTGCCTTGCCTCACCGTGCCTTGCCTTGCATTACCCTTTCCTTGCCTGGCCGTGCATTGCCTAGCCGTGCGTTGCCGTGCCTTAGCCTTGTTTCCCCTTGTCGTGCCGTTCCTTCCGTTACCCTTGCCTTGCCTTGCTTTCCCTTGCCTTCCTTGCCTTCCGTTACTCTTTCCTTGCCTAGCCGTGCACTGCCTATCCTTCCGTTGTCGTGCATTAGCCTTGCCTCCCCAAACCGTGCCTTGCCTTGCGTTACCATTTCCTTGCCTTGCCCTGCATTGCCTAGCCGTGCGTTACCGTGCCTTAGCCTTGTTTCCCCTTGCCGTGCCGTTCCTTCCGTTAACCTTGCCTTGCCTTGCATTCCCTTGCCTTCCTTGCGTTCCGTTACTCTTTGCTTGCCTTCCGTGCATTGCCTAGCCTTGCGTTGTCGTGCCTTAGCCTTGCCTCGCCTGACCGTGCCTTGCCTTGCGTTACCCTTACCTTGCCTTGCCCTGCATTGCCTAGCCCTGTGTTGTCGTGCCTTAGCCTTGTATCCCCTTACCGTGCCGTTCCTTTCGTTACCCTTGACTTCCCCTGCTTTCCCTTGCATTCCTTGCCTTCCGTTACTCTTTGCTTGCCTTCCGTGCATTGCCTAGCCTTGCGTAGTCGTGCCTTAGCCTTGCCTCGCCTGACCGTGCCTTGCCTTGCGTTACCCTTTCCTTACCCTGCAGTGCATTGCCTAGCCGGTCGTTGTCGTGCCTTAGCCTTGTTTGCCCTTGCCGTGCCCTTCCTTCCGTTACCCTTGCCTTGCTTTCCCTTGCCTTCCTTGCCTTCCGTTACTCTTTGCTTGCCTTCCGTGCATTGCCTAGCCTTGCGTTGTCGTGTCTTAGCCTTTTTTCACCTTGCCATAGCCTTGCTTGCGTTGCCTTGCTTTGCCTTGCCTTCCTTGCCTTCCGTTACTCTTTTTTTGCCTTCCGTGCATTGCCTAGCCTTGCGTTGTCGTGTCTTAGCCTTTTTTCACCTTGCCATAGCCTAGCTTGCGTTGCCTTGCTTTGCCTTGCCTTCCTTGCCTTCCGTTACTCTTTGCATCCCTTCCGTGCATTGCCTAGCCTTGCGTGGTCGTGCCTTAGCCTTTTTTCACCTTGCCATAGCCTTGCTTGCGTTGCCTTGCTTTGCATTGCCTTCCTTCCCTTCCGTTACTCTTTGCTTGCCTTCCGTGCATTGCCTAGTCTTGCGTGGTCGTGCCTTAGCCTTTTTTCACCTTGCTATAGCCTTGCTTGCGTTGCCTTGCTTTTCCTTGAATTCCTTGCCTTCCGTTACTCTTTGCTTGCCTTCCGTGCATTGCCTAGCCTTGCGTGGTCGTGCCTTAGCCTTTTTTCACCTTGCCATAGCCTTGCTTGCGTTGCCTTGCTTTGCCTTGCATTCCTTGCCTTCCGTTACTCTTTGCTTGCCTTCCGTGCATTGCCTAGCCTTGCGTTGTCGTGCCTTAGCCTTGTTTCCCCTTACCGTGCCGTTCCTTCCGTTACCCTTGCCTTCCCCTGCTTTCCCTTGCCTTCCTTGCCTTCCGTTACTCTTTGCTTGCCTTCCGTGCATTGCCTAGCCTTGCGTTGTCGTGCCTTAGCCTTGCCTCGCCTGACCGTGCCTTGCCTTGCGTTACCCTTACCTTGCCTTGCCCTGCATTGCCTAGCCGTTCGTTGTCGTGCCTTAGCCTTGTTTGCCCTTGCCGTGCCGTTCCTTCCGTTACCCTTGCCTTGCTTTCCCTTGCCTTCCTTGCCTTCCGTTACTCTTTGCTTGCCTTCCGTGCATTGCCTAGCCTTGCGTGGTCGTGCCTTAGCCTTTTTTCACCTTGCCATAGCCTTGCTTCCGTTGCCTTGCTTTGCCTTGCATTCCTTGCCTTCCGTTACTCTTTGCTTGCCTTCCGTGCATTGCCTAGCCTTGCGTTGTCGTGCATTAGCCTTGCCTCCCCAAACCGTGCCTTGCCTTCCGTTACCCTTTCCTTCCCTTGCCCTGCATTGCCTAGCCCTGTGTTGTCGTGCCTTAGCCTTGTTTCCCCTTGCCGTGCCGTTCCTTTCGTTACCCTTGCCTTCCCCTGCTTGCCCTTGCATTCCTTGCCTTCCGTTACTCTTTGCTTGCCTTCCGTGCATTGCCTAGCCTTGCGTAGTCGTGCCTTAGCCTTCCCTCGCCTGACCGTGCCTTGCCTTGCGTTACCCTTTCCTTGCCTTGCCGTGAATTGCCTAGCCTTGCGTTGTCGTGCATTAGCCTCGCCTTGCCTTACCGTGCCTTGCCTTGCGTTACCCTTTCGTTGCCTGGCCGTTCATTGCTTAGCCTTGCGTTGCCGTGTCTTAGCCTTGTTTCCCCTTGCCGTGCCGTGCCTTTTGTTACACTTGCCTTGCCTTGTTTGCCTTGCCTTTATTTCCTTCCGTTACTCTTTCCTTGCCTAGCCGTGCACTGCGTAGCCTTGCGTTGTCGTGCATTACCCTTGCCTCGCCTGACCTTGCCTTGCCTTGCGTTACCCTTTCCTTGCCTTGCCGTGCATTGCCTAGCCCTGCGTTGTCGTGCCTTATCCTTGTTTCCCCTTACCGTGCCGTTCCTTCCGTTACGCTTGCCTTCCCCTGCTTTCCCTTGCCTTCCTTGCCTTCCGTTACTCTTTGCTTGCCTTCCGTGCATTGTCTAGCCTTGCGTTGTCGTGCCTTAGCCTTGCCTCGCCTGACCGTGCCTTGCCTTGCGATACCATTTCCTTGCCTTGCCGTGCATTGCCTAGCTGTGCGTTGTCATGCATCAGCTTTGCCTTGCCTCACCGTGCCTTGCCTTCCGTTACCCTTTCCTTGCCTTGCCGTGCATTGCCTAGCCCTGCGTTGCCGTGCCTTAGCCTTGTTTCCCCTTGCCGTGCCGTTCCTTCCGTTACCCTTGCCTTGCCTTGCTTTCCCTTGCCTTCCTTGCCTTCCGTTACTCTTTGCTTGCCTTCCGTGCATTGCCTAGCCTTGCGTTGTCGTGCATTAGCCTTGCCTCCCCAAACCGTGCCTTGCCTTGCGTTACCCTTTCCTTGCCTTGCCCTGCATTGCCTAGAACTGTGTTGTCGTGCCTTAGCCTTGTTTCCCCTTACCGTGCCGTTCCTTTCGTTACCCTTGCCTTCCCCTGCTTTCCTTTGCATTCCTTGCCTTCCGTTACTCTTTGCTTGCCTTCCGTGCATTGCGTAGCCTTGCCTTGTCGTGCCTTAGCCTTGTTTCCCCTTGCCGTCTCTTACCTTTTGTTACACTTGCCTTGCCTTGCTTTGCCTTGCCTTCCTTCCCTTCCGTTACTCTTTGCTTGCCTTCCGTGCATTGCCTAGCCTTGCGTTGTCGTGCCTTAGCCTTGCCTCCCCTCACCGTGCCTTGCCTTGCGTTACCCTTTACTTGCCTTGCCGTGCATTGCCTAGCCGTGCGTTGTCGTGCATCAGCCTTGCCTTGCCTCACCGTGCCTTGCCTTGCGTTACCCTTTCCTTTCCTTGCCGTGCATTGCCTAGCCGTGCGTTGCCGTGCCTTAGCCTTGTTTCCCCTTGCCGTGCCGTTCCTTCCGTTACCCTTGCCTTGCCTTGCTTTCCCTTGCCTTCCTTGCCTTCCGTTACTCTTTGCTTGCCTTCCGTTCATTGCCTAGCCTTGCGTTGTCGTGCATTAGCCTTGCCTCCCCAAATCGTGCCTTACCTTGCGTTACCCTTTCCTTGCCTTGACCTGCATTGCCTAGCCCTGTGTTGTCGTGCCTTAGCGTTGTTTCCCCTTACCGTGCCGTTCCTTTCGTTACCCTTGCCTTCCCCTGCTTTCCTTTGCATTCCTTGCTTTCCGTTACTCTTTGCTTGCCTTCCGTGCATTGCCTAGCCTTGCGTTGTCGTGCTTTAGCCTTGTTTCCCCTTGCCGTGCCGTGCCTGTTGTTACACTTGCCTTGCCATGCTTTGCCTTGCCTTCCTTTCCTTCCGTTACTCTTTCCTTGCCTAGCCGTGCACTGCCTAGCCTTGCGATGTCGTGCATTAGCTTTGCCTCGCCTGACAGTGCCTTGCCTTGCGTTACCCTTTCCTTGCCTTGCCGTGCATTGCCTAGCCCTGCGTTGCCGTGCCTTAGCCTTGTTTCCCCTTGCCGAGCCGTTCCTTCCGTTACCCTTGCCTTGCCTTGGTTTCCCCTGCCTTCCTTGCCTTCCGTTACTCTTTGCTTGCCTTCCGTGCATTGCCTAGCCTTGCATTGTCGTGCATTAGCCTTGCCTCTCCTGACCGTGCCTTGCCTTGCGTTACCCTTTCCTTGCCTTGCCGTGCATTGCCTAGCCGTGCGTCGTCGTGCATTAGCCTTGTCTTGCCTTACCGTGCCTTGCCTTGCGTTACGCTTTCCTTGCCTGTCCGTGCATTGCCTAGCCGTGCATTGCCGTTCCTTAGCCTTGTTTTCCGTTGCCGTGCCTTGCCTTTTGTTACACTTGCCTTGCCTTGCTTTGCCTTGCCTTCCTTTCCTTCCGTTACTCTTTCCTTGCCTAGCCGTGCACTGCCTAGCCTTGCGTTGTCGTGCATTAGCCTTGCCTCCCCAAACCGTGCCTTGCCTTGCGTTACCATTTCCTTGCCTTGCCCTGCATTGCCTAGCCGTGCGTTGCCGTGCCTTAGCCTTGTTTCCCCTTGCCGTGCCGTACCTTCCGGTAACCTTGCCTTGCCTTGCTTTCCCTTGCCTTCCTTGCGTTCCGTTACTCTTTGCTTGCCTTCCGTGCATTGCCTAGACTTGCGTTGTCGTGCCTTAGCCTTGCCTCGCCTGACCGTGCCTTGCCTTGCGTTACCCTTTCCTTGCCTTGCAGTGCATTGCCTAGCAGTGCGTTGTCGTGCCTTAGCCTTGTTTCCCCTTGCCGTGCCGTTCTTTCCGTTACCATTGCCTTGCCTTGCTTTCCCTTGCCTTCCTTGCCTTCCGTTACTCTTTGCTTGCCTTCCGTGCATTGCCTAGCCTTGCCTTGTCGTGTCTTAGCCTTTTTTCACATTGCCATAGCCTTGCTTGCGTTGCCTTGCTTTGCCTTTCCTTCCTTGCTTTCCGTTACTCTTTGCTTGCCTTCCGTGCATTGCCTGGCCTTGCGTGGTCGTGCCTTAGCCTTTTTTCACCTTGCCATAGCCTTGCTTGCGTTGCCTTGCTTTGCCTTGCATTCCTTGCCTTCCGTTACTCTTTGCTTGCTTTCCGTGCATTGCCTAGCCTTGCGTTGTCGTGCATTAGACTTGCCTCCCCAAACCGTGCCTTGCCTTGCGTTACCCTTTCCTTGCCTAGCCGTGCACTGCGTAGCCTTGCGTTGTCGTGCATTACCCTTGCCTTGCCTGACCGTGCCTTGCCTTGCATTACCCTTTCCTTGCCTTGCCGTGCATTGCCTAGCCCTTCGTTGTCGTGCTTTAGCTTTGCTTCCCCTTACCGTGCCGTTCCTTCCGTTACCCTTGCCTTCCCCTCGTTTCCCTTGCCTTCCTTCCCTTCCGTTACTCTTTGCTTGCCTTCCGTGCATTGCCTAGCCTTGCGTTGTCGTACCTTAGCCTTGCCTCGCCTCACCGTGCCTTGCCTTGCGTTAACCTTTCCTTGCCTTGCCGTGCATTGCCTAGCCGTGCGTTGTCGTGCATCAGCCTTGCCTTGCCTCACCGTGCCTTGCCTTGCGTTACCCTTTCCTTTCCTTGCCGTGCATTGCCTAGCCGTGCGTTGCCGTGCCTTAGCCTTGTTTCCCCTTGCCGTGCCGTTCCTTCCGTTACCCTTGCCTTGCCTTGCTTTCCCTTGCCTTCCTTGCCTTCCGTTACTCTTTGCTTGCCTTCCGTTCATTGCCTAGCCTTGCGTTGTCGTGCATTAGCCTTGCCTCCCCAAATAGTGCCTTACCTTGCGTTACCCTTTCCTTGCCTTGCCCTGCATTGCCTAGCCCTATGTTGTCGTGCCTTAGCGTTGTTTCCCCTTACCGTGCCGTTCCTTTCGTTACCCTTGCCTTCCCCTGCTTTCCTTTGCATTCCTTGCTTTCCGTTACTCTTTGCTTGCCTTCCGTGCATTGCCTAGCCTTGCGTTGTCGTGCTTTAGCCTTGTTTCCCCTTGCCGTGCCGTGCCTGTTGTTACACTTGCCTTGCCATGCTTTGCCTTGCCTTCCTTTCCTTCCGTTACTCTTTCCTTGCCTAGCCGTGCACTGCCTAGCCTTGCGATGTCGTGCATTAGCTTTGCCTCGCCTGACAGTGCCTTGCCTTGCGTTACCCTTTCCTTGCCTTGCCGTGCATTGCCTAGCCCTGCGTTGCCGTGCCTTAGCCTTGTTTCCCCTTGCCGAGCCGTTCCTTCCCTTACCCTTGCCTTGCCTTGGTTTCCCCTGCCTTCCTTGCCTTCCGTTACTCTTTGCTTGCCTTCCGTGCATTGCCTAGCCTTGCGTTGTCGTGCATTAGCCTTGCCTCTCCTGACCGTGCCTTGCCTTGCGTTACCCTTTCCTTGCCTTGCCGTGCATTGCCTAGCCGTGCGTCGTCGTGCATTAGCCTTGTCTTGCCTTACCGTGCCTTGCCTTGCGTTACCCTTTCCTTGCCTGTCCGTGCATTGCCTAGCCGTGCATTGCCGTTCCTTAGCCTTGTTTCCCGTTGCCGTGCCTTGCCTTTTGTTACACTTGCCTTGCCTTGCTTTGCCTTGCCTTCCTTTCCTTCCGTTACTCTTTCCTTGCCTAGCCGTGCACTGCCTAGCCTTGCGTTGTCGTGCATTAGCCTTGCCTCCCCAAACCGTGCCTTGCCTTGCGTTACCATTTCCTTGCCTTGCCCTGCATTGCCTAGCCGTGCGTTGCCGTGCCTTAGCCTTGTTTCCCCTTGCCGTGCCGTACCTTCCGGTAACCTTGCCTTGCCTTGCTTTCCCTTGCCTTCCTTGCGTTCCGTTACTCTTTGCTTGCCTTCCGTGCATTGCCTAGACTTGCGTTGTCGTGCCTTAGCCTTGCCTCGCCTGACCGTGCCTTGCCTTGCGTTACCCTTTCCTTGCCTTGCAGTGCATTGCCTAGCAGTGCGTTGTCGTGCCTTAGCCTTGTTTCCCCTTGCCGTGCCGTTCTTTCCGTTACCATTGCCTTGCCTTGCTTTCCCTTGCCTTCCTTGCCTTCCGTTACTCTTTGCTTGCCTTCCGTGCATTGCCTAGCCTTGCCTTGTCGTGTCTTAGCCTTTTTTCACATTGCCATAGCCTTGCTTGCGTTGCCTTGCTTTGCCTTTCCTTCCTTGCTTTCCGTTACTCTTTGCTTGCCTTCCGTGCATTGCCTGGCCTTGCGTGGTCGTGCCTTAGCCTTTTTTCACCTTGCCATAGCCTTGCTTGCGTTGCCTTGCTTTGCCTTGCATTCCTTGCCTTCCGTTACTCTTTGCTTGCTTTCCGTGCATTGCCTAGCCTTGCGTTGTCGTGCATTAGACTTGCCTGCCCAAACCGTGCCTTGCCTTGCGTTACCCTTTCCTTGCCTTACCCTGCATTGCCTAGCCCTGTGTTGTCGTGCCTTAGCCTTGTTTCCCCTTGCCGTGCCGTTCCTTCCGTTACCCTTGCCTTCCCTTGCTTTCCCTTGCTTTCCTTGCCTTCCGTTACTCTTCGCTTTCCTTCCGTGCATTGCCTAGCCTTGCGTTGTCGTGCCTTAGCCTTGCCTCGCCTGACAGTGCCTTGCCTTGCGTTACCCTTTCCTTGCCTTGCCGTGCACTGCCTAGCCTTGCCTTGTCGTGCATTAGCCTTGCCTTGCCTGACCGTGCCTTGCCTGGCGTTACCCTTTCCTTGCCTTGCCGTGCATTGCCTAGCCGTGCGTTGTCGTGCCTTAGCCTTGTTTCCCCTTGCCGTGCCGTTCCTTCCGTTACCCTTGCCTTGCCTTGCTTTCCCTTGCCTTCCTTGGTTTCCGTTACTCTTTGCTTGCCTTCCGTGCATTGCCTAGCCTTGCGCTGTCATGCATTAGCCTTGCCTTGCCTCAGAGTGCCTTGCCTTGCGTTACCTTTTCCTTGGCTGGCCGTGCATTGCCTAGTCGTGCGTTGTGGTGCCTTAGCCTTGTTTCACCTTGCCATAGCCTTGCTTGCTTTGCCTTGCTTTCCCTTGCCTTCCTTGCCTTCCGTTACTCTTTGCTTGCCTTCCGTGCATTGCCTAGCCTTGCGTTGTCGTGTCTTAGCCGTTTTTCACCTTGCCATAACCTTGCTTGCGTTGCCTTGCTTTGCCTTGCCTTCCTTGCCTTCCTTTACTCTTTGCTTCCCTTCCGTGCATTGCCTAGCCTTGCGTGGTCGTGCCTTAGCCTTTTTTCACCTTGCCATAGCCTTGCTTGCGTTGCCTTGCTTTGCCTTGCATTCCTTGCCTTCCGTTACTCTTTGCTTGCCTTCCGTGCATTGCCTAGACTTGCGTTGTCGTGCCTTAGCCTTGCCTCCCCAAACCGTGCCTTGCCTTGCGTTACCCTTTCCTTGCCTTGCCGTGCATTGCCTAGCCCTGCGTTGTCGTGCCTTAGCCTTGTTTCCCCTTGCCGTGCCGTGCCTTTTGTTACACTTGCCTTGCCTTGTTTGCCTTGCCTTTATTTCCTTCCGTTACTCTTTCCTTGCCTAGCCGTGCACTGCGTAGCCTTGCGTTGTCGTGCATTACCCTTGCCTCGCCTGACCGTGCCTTGCCTTGCGTTACCCTTTCCTTGCCTTGCCGTGCATTGCCTAGCCCTGCGTTGTCGTGCCTTAGCCTTGTTTCCCCTTACCGTGCCGTTCCTTCCGTTACGCTTGCCTTCCCCTGCTTTCCCTTGCCTTCCTTGCCTTCCGTTACTCTTTGCTTGCCTTCCGTGCATTGCCTAGCCTTGCGTTGTCGTGCCTTAGCCTTGCCTCGCCTGACCGTGCCTTGCCTTGCGATACCATTTCCTTGCCTTGCCGTGCATTGCCTAGCTGTGCGTTGTCATGCATCAGCTTTGCCTTGCCTAACCGTGCCTTGCCTTCCGTTACCCTTTCCTTGACTTGCCGTGCATTGCCTAGCCCTGCGTTGCCGTGCCTTAGCCTTGTTTCCCCTTGCCGTGCCGTTCCTTCCGTTACCCTTGCCTTGCCTTGCTTTCCCTTGCCTTCCTTGCCTTCCGTTACTCTTTGCTTGCCTTCCGTGCATTGCCTAGCCTTGCGTTGTCGTGCATTAGCCTTGCCTCCCCAAACCGTGCCTTGCCTTGCGTTACCCTTTCCTTGCCTTGCCCTGCATTGCCTAGAACTGTGTTGTCGTGCCTTAGCCTTGTTTCCCCCTTACCGTGCCGTTCCTTTCGTTACCCTTGCCTTCCCCTGCTTTCCTTTGCATTCCTTGCGTTCCGTTACTCTTTGCTTGCCTTCCGTGCATTGCGTAGCCTTGCGTTGTCGTGCCTTAGCCTTGTTTCCCCTTGCCGTGCCTTACCTTTTGTTACACTTGCCTTGCCTTGCTTTGCCTTGCCTTCCTTTCCTTCTGTTACACTTTCCTTGCCTAGCCGTGCACTGCCTAGCCTTGCGTTGTCGTGCATTAGCCTTGCCTCCCCAAACCGTGCCTTGACTTGCGTTACCATTTCCTTGCCTTGCCCTGCATTGCCTAGCCGTGCGTTACCGTGCCTTAGCCTTGTTTCCCCTTGCCGTGCCGTTCCTTCCGTTAACCTTGCCTTGCCTTGCTTTCCCTTGCCTTCCTTGTGTTCCGTTACTCTTTGCTTGCCTTCCGAGCATTGCCTAGCCTTGCGTTGTCGTGCCTTAGCCTTGCCTCGCCTAACCGTGCCTTGCCTTGCATTACCCTTTCCTTGCATTGCCATGCATTGCCTAGCCGTGCGTTGTCGTGCATTAGCCTCGCTTTGCATTACTGTGCCTTGCCTTGCGTTACCCTTTCCTTGCCTGGCCGTGCATTGCTTAGCCTTGCGTTGCCGTGCCTTAGCCTTGTTTCCCCTTGCCGTGCCGTGCCTTTTGTTACACTTGCCTTGCCTTGCTTTGCCTTGCCTTCCTTTCCTTCCGTTACTCTTTCCTTGCCTAGCCGTGCACTGCGTAGGCTTGCGTTGTCGTGCATTACCCTTGCCTTGCCTGACCATGCCTTGCCTTGCATTACCCTTTCCTTCCCTTGCCGTGCATTGCCTAGCCCTGCGTTGTCGTGCTTTAGCTTTGTTTCCCCTTACCGTGCCGTTCCTTCCGTTACCCTTGCCTTCCCCTCGTTTCCCTTGCCTTCCTTCCCTTCCGTTACTCTTTGCTTGCCTTCCGTGCATTGCCTAGCCTTGCGTTGTCGTGCCTTAGCCTTGCCTCGCCTCACCGTGCCTTGCCTTGCGTTACCCGTTCCTTGCCTTGCCGTGCATTGCCTAGCCGTGCGTTGTCGTGCATCAGCCTTGCCTTGCCTCACCGTGCCTTGCCTTGCGTTACCCTTTCCTTGCCTTGCCGTGCATTGCCTAGCCGTGCGTTGCCGTGCCTTAGCCTTGTTTCCCCTTGCCGTGCCGTTCCTTCCGTTACCCTTGCCTTGCCTTGCTTTCCCTTGCCTTCCTTGCCTTCCGTTACTCTTTGCTTGCCTTCCGTGCATTGCCTAGCCTTGCGTTGTCGTGTCTTAGCCGTTTTTCACCTTGCCATAACCTTGCTTGCGTTGCCTTGCTTTGCCTTGCCTTCCTTGACTTCCTTTACTCTTTGCTTCCCTTCCGTGCATTGCCTAGCCTTGCGTGGTCGTGCCTTAGCCTTTTTTCACCTTGCCATAGCCTTGCTTGCGTTGCCTTGCTTTGCCTTGCATTCCTTGCCTTCCGTTACTCTTTGCTTGCCTTCCGTGCATTGCCTAGACTTGCGTTGTCGTGCCTTAGCCTTGCCTCGCCAAACCGTGCCTTGCCTTGCGTTACCCTTTCCTTGCCTTGCCGTGCATTGCCTAGCCCTGCGTTGTCGTGCCTTAGCCTTGTTTCCCCTTACCGTGCCGTACCTTCCGTTACCCTTGCCTTCCCCTGCTTTCCCTTGCCTTCCTTCCCTTCCGTTACTCTTTGCTTGCCTTCCGTGCATTGCCTAGCCTTGCGTTGTCGTACCTTAGCCTTGCCTCGCCTCACCGTGCCTTGCCTTGCGTTAACCTTTCCTTGCCTTGCCGTGCATTGCCTAGCCGTGCGTTGTCGTGCATCAGCCTTGCCTTGCCTCACCGTGCCTTGCCTTGCGTTACCCTTTCCTTGCCTTGCCGTGCATTGCCTAGCCGTGCGTTGCCGTGCCTTAGCCTTGTTTCCCCTTGCCGTGCCGTTCCTTCCGTTACCCTTGCCTTGCCTTGCTTTCCCTTGCCTTCCTTGCCTTCCGTTACTCTTTGCTTGCCTTCCGTTCATTGCCTAGCCTTGCGTTGTCGTGCATTAGCCTTGCCTCCCCAAATCGTGCCTTGCCTTGCGTTACCCTTTCCTTGCCTTGCCCTGCATTGCCTAGCCCTGTGTTGTCGTGCCTTAGCGTTGTTTCCCCTTACCGTGCCTTTCCTTTCGTTACCCTTGCCTTCCCCTGCTTTCTTTTGCATTCCTTGCTTTCCGTTACTCTTTGCTTGCCTTCCGTGCATTGCCTAGCCTTGCGTTGTCGTGCTTTAGCCTTGTTTCCCCTTGCCGTGCCGTGCCTGTTGTTACACTTGCCTTGCCATGCTTTGCCTTGCCTTCCTTTCCTTCCGTTACTCTTTCCTTGCCTAGCCGTGCACTGCCTAGCCTTGCGATGTCGTGCATTAGCTTTGCCTCGCCTGACAGTGCCTTGCCTTGCGTTACCCTTTCCTTGCCTTGCCGTGCATTGCCTAGCCCTGCGTTGCCGTGCCTTAGCCTTGTTTCCCCTTGCCGAGCCGTTCCTTCCGTTACCCTTGCCTTGCCTTGGTTTCCCCTGCCTTCCTTGCCTTCCGTTACTCTTTGCTTGCCTTCCGTGCATTGCCTAGCCTTGCGTTGTCGTGCATTAGCCTTGCCTCTCCTGACCGTGCCTTGCCTTGCGTTACCCTTTCCTTGCCTTGCCGTGCATTGCCTAGCCGTGCGTCGTCGTGCATTAGCCTTCTCTTGCCTTACCGTGCCTTGCCTTGCGTTACCCTTTCCTTGCCTGTCCGTGCATTGCCTAGCCGTGCATTGCCGTTCCTTAGCCTTGTTTCCCGTTGCCGTGCCTTGCCTTTTGTTACACTTGCCTTGCCTTGCTTTGCCTTGCCTTCCTTTCCTTCCGTTACTCTTTCCTTGCCTAGCCGTGCACTGCCTAGCCTTGCGTTGTCGTGCATTAGCCTTGCCTCCCCAAACCGTGCCTTGCCTTGCGTTACCATTTCCTTGCCTTGCCCTGCATTGCCTAGCCGTGCGTTGCCGTGCCTTAGCCTTGTTTCCCCTTGCCGTGCCGTACCTTCCGGTAACCTTGCCTTGCCTTGCTTTCCCTTGCCTTCCTTGCCTTCCGTTACTCTTCGCTTTCCTTCCGTGCATTGCCTAGCCTTGCGTTGTCGTGCCTTAGCCTTGCCTCGCCTGACAGTGCCTTGCCTTGCGTTACCCTTTCCTTGGCTTGCCGTGCACTGCCTAGCCTTGCCTTGTCGTGCATTAGCCTTGCCTTGCCTGACCGTGCCTTGCCTGGCGTTACCCTTTCCTTGCCTTGCCGTGCATTGCCTAGCCGTGCGTTGTCATGCCTTAGCCTTGTTTCCCCTTGCCGTGCCGTTCCTTCCGTTACCCTTGCCTTGCCTTGCTTTCCCTTGCCTTCCTTGCCTTCCGTTACTCTTTGCTTGCCTTCCGTGCATTGCCTAGCCTTGCCTTGTCGTGCCTTAGCCGTTTTTCACCTTGCCATAACCTTGCTTGCGTTGCCTTGCTTTGCCTTGCCTTCCTTGCCTTCCTTTACTCTTTGCTTCCCTTCCGTGCATTGCCTAGCCTTGCGTGGTCGTGCCTTAGCCTTTTTTCACCTTGCCATAGACTTGCTTGCGTTGCCTTGCTTTGCCTTGCATTCCTTGCCTTCCGTTACTCTTTGCTTGCCTTCCGTGCATTGCCTAGACTTGCGTTGTCGTGCCTTAGCCTTGCCTCCCCAAACCGTGCCTTGCCTTGCGTTACCCTTTCCTTGCCTTGCCGTGCATTGCCTAGCCCTGCGTTGTCGTGCCTTAGCCTTGTTTCCCCTTACCGTGCCGTACCTTCCGTTACCCTTGCCTTCCCCTGCTTTCCCTTGCCTTCCTTGCCTTCCGTTACTATTTGCTTGCCTTTCGTGCATTGCCTAGCCTTGCGTTGTCGTGCCTTAGCCTTGCCTCGCCTGACCGTGCCTTGCCTTGCGTTACCCTTTCCTTGCCTTGCCATGCATTGCCTAGCCGTGCGTTGTCGTGCATCAGCCTTGCCTTGCCTCAAGGTGCCTTGCCTTGCGTTACCTTTTCCTTGCCTTGCCGTGCATTGCCTAGCCGTGCGTTGCCGTGCCTTAGCCTTGTTTCCCCTTGCCGTGCCGTTCCTTCCGTTACCCTTCCCTTCCCTTGTTTTCCCTTGCCTTCCTTGGTTTCCGTAACTCTTTGCTTGCCTTCCGTGCATTGCCTAGCCTTTCGTTGTCGTGCATTAGCCTTGCCTCCCCAAACCGTGCCTTGCCTTGCGTTACCCTTTCCTTGCCTTGCCCTGCATTGCCTAGCCCTGTGTTGTCGTGCCTTAGCCTTGTTTCCCCTTACCGTGCCGTTCCTTTCGTTACCCTTGCCTTCCCCTGCTTTCCTTTGCATTCCTTGCCTTCCGTTACTCTTTGCTTGCCTTCCGTGCATTGCCTAGCCTTGCGTTGTCGTGCCTTAGCCTTGTTTCCCCTTGCCGTGCCGTGCCTGTTGTTACACTTGCCTTGCCATGCTTTTCCTTGCCTTCCTTTCCTTCCATTACTCTTTCCTTGCCTAGCCGTGCACTGCCTAGCCTTGCGAAGTCGTGCATTAGCTTTGCCTCGCCTGACAGTGCCTTGCCTTGCGTTACCCTTTCCTTGCCTTGCCGTGCATTGCCTAGCCCTGCGTTGCCTTGCCTTAGCCTTGTTTCCCCTTGCCGAGCCGTTCCTTCCGTTACCCTTGCCTTGCCTTGGTTTCCCTTGCCTTCCTTGCCTTCCGTTACTCTTTGCTTGCCTTCCGTGCATTGCCTAGCCTTGCGTTGTCGTGCATTAGCCTTGCCTCGCCTGACCGTGCCTTGCCTTGCGTTACCCTTTCCTTGCCTTGCCGTGCATTGCCTAGCCGTGCGTTGTCGTGCATTAGCCTTCTCTTGCCTTACCGTGCCTTGCCTTGCGTTACCCTTTCCTTGCCTGGCCGTGCATTGCCTAGCCGTGCGTTGCCGTTCCTTAGCCTTGTTTCCCCTTGCCGTGCCTTGCCTTTTGTTACACTTGCCTTGCCTTGCTTTGCCTTGCCTTCCTTTCCTTCCGTTACTCTTTCCTTGCGTAGCCGTGCACTGCCTATCCTTGCGTTGTCGTGCCTTAGCCTTGCCTCCCCAAACCGTGCCTTGCCTTGCGTTACCATTTCCTTGCCTTGCCCTGCATTGCCTAGCCGTGCGTTACCGTGCCTTAGCCTTGTTTCCCCTTGCCGTGCCGTTCCTTCCGTTATCCTTGCCTTGCCTTGCTTTCCCTTGCCTTCCTTGCGTTCCGTTACTCTTTGCTTGCCTTCCGTGCATTGCCTAGCCTTGCGTTGTCGTGCCTTAGCCTTGCCTCGCCTGACCGTGCCTTGCCTTGCGTTACCCTTACCTTGCCTTGCCCTGCTTTGCCTAGCCCTGTGTTGTCGTGCCTTAGCCTTGTTTCCCCTTACCGTGCCGTTCCTTTCGTTACCCTTGCATTCCCCTGCTTTCCCTTGCATTCCTTGCCTTCCGTTACTCTTTGCTTGCCTTCCGTGCATTGCCTAGCCTTGCGTAGTCGTGCCTTAGCCTTGCCTCGCCTGACCGTGCCTTGCCTTGCGTTACCCTTTCCTTGCCTTGCAGTGCATTGCCTAGCCGTTCGTTGTCGTGCATTAGCCTTGTTTGCCCTTGCCGTGCTGTTCCTTCCGTTACCCTTGCCTTGCTTTCCCTTGCCTTCCTTGCCTTCCGTTACTCTTTGCTTGCCTTCCGTGCATTGCCTAGCCTTGCGTTGTCGTGTCTTAGCCTTTTTTCACCTTGCCATAGACTTGCTTGCGTTGCCTTGCTTTGCCTTGCCTTCCTTGCCTTCCGTTACTCTTTGCTTGCCTTCCGTGCATTGCCTAGCCTTGCGTGGTCGTGCCTTAGCCTTTTTTCACCTTGCCATAGACTTGCTTGCGTTGCCTTGCTTTGCCTTGCATTCCTTGCCTTCCGTTAGTCTTTGCTTGCCTTCCGTGCATTGCCTAGCCTTGGGTTGTCGTGCATTAGCCTTGCCTCCCCAAACCGTGCCTTGCCTTGCGTTACCCTTTCCTTGCCTTGCCGTGCATTGCCTAGCCCTGCGTTGTCGTGCCTTAGCCTTGTTTCCCCTTACCGTGCCTTACCTTCCGTTACCCTTGCCTTCCCCTGCTTTCCCTTGCCTTCCTTGCCTTCCGTTACTCTTTGCTTGCCTTCCGTGCATTGCCTAGCCTTGCGTTGTCGTACCTTAGCCTTGCCTCGCCTCACCGTGCCTTGCCTTGCGTTAACCTTTCCTTGCCTTGCCGTGCATTGCCTAGCCGTGCGTTGTCGTGCATCAGCCTTGCCTTGCCTCACTGTGCCTTGCCTTGCGTTACCCATTCCTTGCCTTGCCGTGCATTGCCTAGCCGTGCGTTGCCGTGCCTTAGCCTTGTTTCCCCTTGCCGTGCCGTTCCTTCCGTTACCCTTGCCTTGCCTTGCTTTCCCTTGCCTTCCTTGCCTTCCGTTACTCTTTGCTTGCCTTCCGAGCATTGCCTAGCCTTGCGTTGTCGTGCATTAGCCTTGCCTCCCCAAACCGTGCCTTGCCTTGCGTTACCCTTTCCTTGCCTTGCCCTGCATTGCCTAGCCCTGTGTTGTCGTGCCTTAGCGTTGTTTCCCCTTACCGTGCCGTTCCTTTCGTTACCCTTGCCTTCCCCTGCTTTCCTTTGCATTCCTTGCCTTCCGTTACTCTTTGCTTGCCTTCCGTGCATTGCCTAGCCTTGCGTTGTCGTGCCTTAGCCTTGTTTCCCCTTGCCGTGCCGTGCCTGTTGTTACACTTGCCTTGCCATGCTTTGCCTTGCCTTCCTTTCCTTCCGTTACTCTTTCCTTGCCTAGCCGTGCACTGCCTAGCCTTGCGATGTCGTGCATTAGCTTTGCCTCGCCTCACAGTGCCTTGCCTTGCGTTACCCTTTCCTTGCCTTGCCGTGCATTGCCTAGCCCTGCGTTGCCGTGCCTTAGCCTTGTTTCCCCTTGCCGAGCCGTTCCTTCCGTTACCCTTGCCTTGCCTTGGTTTCCCCTGCCTTCCTTGCCTTCCGTTACTCTTTGCTTGCCTTCCGTGCATTGCCTAGCCTTGCGTTGTCGTGCATTAGCCTTGCCTCTCCTGACCGTGCCTTGCCTTGCGTTACCCTTTCCTTGCCTTGCCGTGCATTGCCTAGCCGTGCGTCGTCGTGCATTAGCCTTGTCTTGCCTTACCGTGCCTTGCCTTGCGTTACCCTTTCCTTGCCTGTCCGTGCATTGCCTAGCCGTGCATTGCCGTTCCTTAGCCTTGTTTCCCGTTGCCGTGCCTTGCCTTTTGTTACACTTGCCTTGCCTTGCTTTGCCTTGCCTTCCTTTCCTTCCGTTACTCTTTCCTTGCCTAGCCGTGCACTGCCTAGCCTTGCGTTGTCGTGCATTAGCCTTGCCTCCCCAAACCGTGCCTTGCCTTGCGTTACCATTTCCTTGCCTTGCCCTGCATTGCCTAGCCGTGCGTTGCCGTGCCTTAGCCTTGTTTCCCCTTGCCGTGCCGTACCTTCCGGTAACCTTGCCTTGCCTTGCTTTCCCTTGCCTTCCTTGCGTTCCGTTACTCTTTGCTTGCCTTCCGTGCATTGCCTAGACTTGCGTTGTCGTGCCTTAGCCTTGCCTCGCCTGACCGTGCCTTGCCTTGCGTTACCCTTTCCTTGCCTTGCAGTGCATTGCCTAGCAGTGCGTTGTCGTGCCTTAGCCTTGTTTCCCCTTGCCGTGCCGTTCTTTCAGTTACCATTGCCTTGCCTTGCTTTCCCTTGCCTTCCTTGCCTTCCGTTACTCTTTGCTTGCCTTCCGTGCATTGCCTAGCCTTGCCTTGTCGTGTCTTAGCCTTTTTTCACATTGCCATAGCCTTGCTTGCGTTGCCTTGCTTTGCCTTTCCTTCCTTGCTTTCCGTTACTCTTTGCTTGCCTTCCGTGCATTGCCTGGCCTTGCGTGGTCGTGCCTTAGCCTTTTTTCACCTTGCCATAGCCTTGCTTGCGTTGCCTTGCTTTGCCTTGCATTCCTTGCCTTCCGTTACTCTTTGCTTGCTTTCCGTGCATTGCCTAGCCTTGCGTTGTCGTGCATTAGCCTTGCCTGCCCTGACCGTGCCTTGCCTTGCGTTACCCTTTCCTTGCCTTACCGTGCATTGCCTAGCCGTGCGTTGTCGTGCCTTAGCCTTGTTTCCCCTTGCCGTGCCGTTCCTTCCGTTACCCTTGCCTTCCCTTCCTTTCCCTTGCCTTCCTTGCCTTCCGTTACTCTTCGCTTTCCTTCCGTGCATTGCCTAGCCTTGCGTTGTCGTGCCTTAGCCTTGCCTCGCCTGACCTTGCCTTGCCTTGCGTTACCCTTTCCTTGCCTTGCCGTGCACTGCCTAGCCTTGCCTTGTCGTGCATTAGCCTTGCCTTGCCTCACCGTGCCTTGCCTTGCGTTACCCTTTCCTTGCCTTGCCGTGCATTGCCTAGCCGTGCGTTGTCGTGCCTTAGCCTTGTTTCCCCTTGCCGTGCCGTTCCTTCCGTTACCCTTGCCTTGCCTTGCTTTCCCTTGCCTTCCTTGCCTTCCGTTACTCTTTGCTTGCCTTCCGTGCATTGCCTAGCCTTGCGTTGTCGTGCCTTAGCCGTTTTTCACCTTGCCATAACCTTGCTTGCGTTGCCTTGCTTTGCCTTGCCTTCCTTGCCTTCCTTTACTCTTTGCTTCCCTTCCGTGCATTGCCTAGCCTTGCGTGGTCGTGCCTTAGCCTTTTTTCACCTTGCCATAGTTCCTTGCTTGCGTTGCCTTGCTTTGCCTTGCATTCCTTGCCTTCCGTTACTCTTTGCTTGCCTTCCGTGCATTGCCTAGACTTGCGTTGTCGTGCCTTAGCCTTGCCTCCCCAAACCGTGCCTTGCCTTGCGTTACCCTTTCCTTGCCTTGCCGTGCATTGCCTAGCCCTGCGTTGTCGTGCCTTAGCCTTGTTTCCCCTTACCGTGCCGTTCCTTCCGTTACCCTTGCCTTCCCCTGCTTTCCCTTGCCTTCCTTGCCTTCCGTTACTATTTGCTTGCCTTTCGTGCATTGCCTAGCCTTGCGTTGTCGTGCCTTAGCCTTGCCTCGCCTGACCGTGCCTTGCCTTGCGTTACCCTTTCCTTGCCTTGCCATGCATTGCCTAGCCGTGCGTTGTCGTGCATCAGCCTTGCCTTGCCTCAAGGTGCCTTGCCTTGCGTTACCTTTTCCTTGCCTTGCCGTGCATTGCCTAGCCGTGCGTTGCCGTGCCTTAGCCTTGTTTCCCCTTGCCGTGCCGTTCCTTCCGTTACCCTTCCCTTCCCTTGTTTTCCCTTGCCTTCCTTGGTTTCCGTAACTCTTTGCTTGCCTTCCGTGCATTGCCTAGCCTTTCGTTGTCGTGCATTAGCCTTGCCTCCCCAAACCGTGCCTTGCCTTGCGTTACCCTTTCCTTGCCTTGCCCTGCATTGCCTAGCCCTGTGTTGTCGTGCCTTAGCCTTGTTTCCCCTTACTGTGCCGTTCCTTTCGTTACCCTTGCCTTCCCCTGCTTTCCTTTGCATTCCTTGCCTTCCGTTACTCTTTGCTTGCCTTCCGTGCATTGCCTAGCCTTGCGTTGTCGTGCCTTAGCCTTGTTTCCCCTTGCCGTGCCGTGCCTGTTTTTACACTTGCCTTGCCATGCTTTTCCTTGCCTTCCTATCCTTCCATTACTCTTTCCTTGCCTAGCCGTGCACTGCCTAGCCTTGCGAAGTCGTGCATTAGCTTTGCCTCGCCTGACAGTGCCTTGCCTTGCGTTACCCTTTCCTTGCCTTGCCGTGCATTGCCTAGCCCTGCGTTGCCTTGCCTTAGCCTTGTTTCCCCTTGCCGAGCCGTTCCTTCCGTTACCCTTGCCTTGCCTTGGTTTCCCTTGCCTTCCTTGCCTTCCGTTACTCTTTGCTTGCCATTCCGTGCATTGCCTAGCCTTGCGTTGTCGTGCATTAGCCTTGCCTCGCCTGACCGTGCCTTGCCTTGCGTTACCCTTTCCTTGCCTTGCCGTGCATTGCCTAGCCGTGCGTTGTCGTGCATTAGCCTTCTCTTGCCTTACCGTGCCTTGCCTTGCGTTACCCTTTCCTTGCCTGGCCGTGCATTGCCTAGCCGTGCGTTGCCGTTCCTTAGCCTTGTTTCCCCTTGCCGTGCCTTGCCTTTTGTTACACTTGCCTTGCCTTGCTTTGCCTTGCCTTCCTTTCCTTCCGCTACTCTTTCCTTGCGTAGCCGTGCACTGCCTATCCTTGCGTTGTCGTGCCTTAGCCTTGCCTCCCCAAACCGTGCCTTGCCTTGCGTTACCATTTCCTTGCCTTGCCCTGCATTGCCTAGCCGTGCGTTACCGTGCCTTAGCCTTGTTTCCCCTTGCCGTGCCGTTCCTTCCGTTACCTTGCCTTGCCTTGCTTTCCCTTGCCTTCCTTGCGTTCCGTTACTCTTTGCTTGCCTTCCGTGCATTGCCTAGCCTTGCGTTGTCGTGCCTTAGCCTTGCCTCGCCTGACCGTGCCTTGCCTTGCGTTACCCTTACCTTGCCTTGCCCTGCTTTGCCTAGCCTGTGTTGTCGTGCCTTAGCCTTGTTTCCCCTTACCGTGCCGTTCCTTTCGTTACCCTTGCATTCCCCTGCTTTCCCTTGCATTCCTTGCCTTCCGTTACTCTTTGCTTGCCTTCCGTGCATTGCCTAGCCTTGCGTAGTCGTGCCTTAGCCTTGCCTCGCCTGACCGTGCCTTTCCTTGCGTTACCCTTTCCTTGCCTTGCAGTGCATTGCCTAGCCGTTCGTTGTCGTGCCTTAGCCTTGTTTCCCCTTGCCGTGCTGTTCCTTCCGTTACCCTTGCCTTGCTTTCCCTTGCCTTCCTTGCCTTCCGTTACTCTTTGCTTGCCTTCCGTGCATTGCCTAGCCTTGCGTTTCGTGTCTTAGCCTTTTTTCACCTTGCCATAGACTTGCCTGCCTTGCTTTGCCTTGCCTTCCTTGCCTTCCGTTACTCTTTGCTTGCCTTCCGTGCATTGCCTAGCCTTGCGTGGTCGTGCCTTAGCCTTTTTTCACCTTGCCATAGACTTGCTTGCGTTGCCTTGCTTTGCCTTGCATTCCTTGCCTTCCGTTAGTCTTTGCTTGCCTTCCGTGCATTGCCTAGCCTTGGGTTGTCGTGCATTAGCCTTGCCTCCCCAAACCGTGCCTTGCCATGCGTTACCCTTTCCTTGCCTTGCCGTGCATTGCCTAGCCGTGCGTTGTCGTGCCTTAGCCTTGTTTCCCCTTGCCGTGCCGTTACCTTCCGTTACCCTTGCCTTCCCCTGCTTTCCCTTGCCTTCCTTCCCTTCCGTTACTCTTTGCTTGCCTTCCGTGCATTGCCTAGCCTTGCGTTGTCGTACCTTAGCCTTGCCTCGCCTCACCGTGCCTTGCCTTGCGTTAACCTTTCCTTGCCTTGCCGTGCATTGCCTAGCCTTGCGTTGTCGTGCATTAGCCTTGCCTTGCCTCACCGTGCCTTGCCTTGCGTTACCCTTTCCTTGCCTTGCCGTGCATTGCCTAGCCGTGCGTTGCCGTGCCTTAGCCTTGTTTCCCCTTGCCGTGCCGTTCCTTCCGTTACCCTTGCCTTGCCTTGCTTTCCCTTGCCTTCCTTGCCTTCCGTTACTCTTTGCTTGCCTTCCGTTCATTGCCTAGCCTTGCGTTGTCGTGCCTTAGCCTTGCCTCCCCAAATCCGTGCCTTGCCTTGCGTTACCCTTTCCTTGCCTTGCCCTGCATTGCCTAGCCCTGTGTTGTCGTGCCTTAGCGTTGTTTCCCCTTACCGTGCCGTTCCTTTCGTTACCCTTGCCTTCCCCTGCTTTCCTTTGCATTCCTTGCTTTCCGTTACTCTTTGCTTGCCTTCCGTGCATTGCCTAGCCTTGCGTTGTCGTGCCTTAGCCTTGTTTCCCCTTGCCGTGCCGTGCCTGTTGTTACACTTGCCTTGCCATGCTTTGCCTTGCCTTCCTTTCCTTCCGTTACTCTTTCCTTGCCTAGCCGTGCACTGCCTAGCCTTGCGATGTCGTGCATTAGGCTTTGCCTCGCCTCACAGTGCCTTGCCTTGCGTTACCCTTTCCTTGCCTTGCCGTGCATTGCCTAGCCCTGCGTTGCCGTGCCTTAGCCTTGTTTCCCCTTGCCGAGCCGTTCCTTCCGTTACCCTTGCCTTGCCTTGGTTTCCCCTGCCTTCCTTGCCTTCCGTTACTCTTTGCTTGCCTTCCGTGCATTGCCTAGCCTTGCGTTGTCGTGCATTAGCCTTGCCTCTCCTGACCGTGCCTTGACTTGCGTTACCCTTTCCTTGCCTTGCCGTGCATTGCCTAGCCGTGCGTCGTCGTGCATTAGCCTTGTCTTGCCTTACCGTGCCTTGCCTTGCGTTACCCTTTCCTTGCCTGTCCGTGCATTGCCTAGCCGTGCATTGCCGTTCCTTAGCCTTGTTTCCCGTTGCCGTGCCTTGCCTTTTGTTACACTTGCCTTGCCTTGCTTTGCCTTGCCTTCCTTTCCTTCCGTTACTCTTTCCTTGCCTAGCCGTGCACTGCCTAGCCTTGCGTTGTCGTGCATTAGCCTTGCCTCCCCAAACCGTGCCTTGCCTTGCGTTACCATTTCCTTGCCTTGCCCTGCATTGCCTAGCCGTGCGTTGCCGTGCCTTAGCCTTGTTTCCCCTTGCCGTGCCGTACCTTCCGGTAACCTTGCCTTGCCTTGCTTTCCCTTGCCTTCCTTGCGTTCCGTTACTCTTTGCTTGCCTTCCGTGCATTGCCTAGACTTGCGTTGTCGTGCCTTAGCCTTGCCTCGCCTGACCGTGCCTTGCCTTGCATTACCCTTTCCTTGCCTTGCAGTGCATTGCCTAGCAGTGCGTTGTCGTGCCTTAGCCTTGTTTCCCCTTGCCGTGCCGTTCTTTCAGTTACCATTGCCTTGCCTTGCTTTCCCTTGCCTTCCTTGCCTTCCGTTACTCTTTGCTTGCCTTCCGTGCATTGCCTAGCCTTGCCTTGTCGTGTCTTAGCCTTTTTTCACATTGCCATAGCCTTGCTTGCGTTGCCTTGCTTTGCCTTTCCTTCCTTGCTTTCCGTTACTCTTTGCTTGCCTTCCGTGCATTGCCTGGCCTTGCGTGGTCGTGCCTTAGCCTTTTTTCACCTTGCCATAGCCTTGCTTGCGTTGCCTTGCTTTGCCTTGCATTCCTTGCCTTCCGTTACTCTTTGCTTGCTTTCCGTGCATTGCCTAGCCTTGCGTTGTCGTGCATTAGACTTGCCTGCCCAAACCGTGCCTTGCCTTGCGTTACCCTTTCCTTGCCTTACCCTGCATTGCCTAGCCCTGTGTTGTCGTGCCTTAGCCTTGTTTCCCCTTGCCGTGCCGTTCCTTCCGTTACCCTTGCCTTCCCTTGCTTTCCCTTGCTTTCCTTGCCTTCCGTTACTCTTCGCTTTCCTTCCGTGCATTGCCTAGCCTTGCGTTGTCGTGCCTTAGCCTTGCCTCGCCTGAGAGTGCCTTGCCTTGCGTTACCCTTTCCTTGCCTTGCCGTGCACTGCCTAGCCTTGCCTTGTCGTGCATTAGCCTTGCCTTGCCTGACCGTGCCTTGCCTGGCGTTACCCTTTCCTTGCCTTGCCGTGCATTGCCTAGCCGTGCGTTGTCGTGCCTTAGCCTTGTTTCCCCTTGCCGTGCCGTTCCTTCCGTTACCCTTGCCTTGCCTTGCTTTCCCTTGCCTTCCTTGCCTTCCGTTACTCTTTGCTTGCCTTCCGTGCATTGCCTAGCCTTTCGTTGTCGTGCATTAGCCTTGCCTCCCCAAACCGTGCCTTGCCTTGCGTTACCCTTTCCTTGCCTTGCCCTGCATTGCCTAGCCCTGTGTTGTCGTGCCTTAGCCTTGTTTCCCCTTACTGTGCCGTTCCTTTCGTTACCCTTGCCTTCCCCTGCTTTCCTTTGCATTCCTTGCCTTCCGTTACTCTTTGCTTGCCTTCCGTGCATTGCCTAGCCTTGCGTTGTCGTGCCTTAGCCTTGTTTCCCCTTGCCGTGCCGTGCCTGTTTTTACACTTGCCTTGCCATGCTTTTCCTTGCCTTCCTTTCCTTCCATTACTCTTTCCTTGCCTAGCCGTGCACTGCCTAGCCTTGCGAAGTCGTGCATTAGCTTTGCCTCCCCAAACCGTGCCTTGCCTTGCTTTACCCTTTCCTTGCCTTGCCCTGCATTGCCTAGCCTTATGTTGTCGTGCCTTAGCCTTGTTTCCCCTTGCCATGCCGTTCCTTCCGTTACCCTTGCCTTGCCTTGCTTTCCCTTGCCTTCCTTGCGTTCCGTTATTCTTTGCTTGCCTTCCGTGCATTGCCTAGCCTTGCGTTGTCGTGCCTTAGCCTTGCCTCGCCTGACCGTGCCTTGCCTTGCGTTACCCTTACCTTGAATTCCCTGCATTGCCTAGCCGTTCGTTGTCGTGCCTTAGCCTTGTTTGCCCTTGCCGTGCCGTTCCTTCCGTTACCCTTGCCTTGATTTCCCTTACCTTCCTTGCCTTCCGTTACTCTTTGCTTGCCTTCCGTGCATTGCCTAGCCTTGCGTTGTCGTGTCTTAGCCTTTTTTCACCTTGCCATAGCCTTGCTTGCGTTACCTTGCTTTGCCTTGCCTTCCTTGCCTTCCGTTACTCTTTGCTTCCCTTCCGTGCATTGCCTAGCCTTGCGTGGTCGTGCCTTAGCCTTTTTTCACCTTGCCATAGCCTTGCTTGCGTTGCCTTGCTTTGCATTGCATTCCTTGCCTTCCGTTACTCTTTGCTTGCCTTCCGTGCATTGCCTAGACTTGCGTGGTCGTGCCTTAGCCTTTTTTCACCTTGCCATAGCCTTGCTTGCGTTGCCTTGCTTTGCCTTGCATTCCTTGCCTACCGTTACTCTTTGCTTGCCTTCCGTGCATTGCCTAGCCTTGCGTTGTCGTGCCTTAGCCTTGCCTCGCCTGACCGTGCCTTGCCTTGCGTTACCCTTTCGTTGCCTGGCCGTTCATTGCTTAGCCTTGCGTTGCCGTGTCTTAGCCTTGTTTCCCCTTGCCGTGCCGTGCCTTTTGTTACACTTGCCTTGCCTTGTTTGCTTTGCCTTTATTTCCTTCCGTTACTCTTTCCTTGCCTAGCCGTGCACTGCGTAGCCTTGCGTTGTCGTGCATTACCCTTGCCTCGCCTGACCGTGCCTTGCCTTACGTTACCCTTTCCTTGCCTTGCCGTGCATTGCCTAGCCCTGCGTTGTCGTGCCTTAGCCTTGTTTCCCCTTACCGTGCCGTTCCTTCCGTTACCCTTGCCTTCCCCTGCTTTCCCTTGCCTTCCTTGCCTTCCGTTACTCTTTGCTTGCCTTCCGTGCATTGCCTAGCCTTGCGTTGTCGTGCCTTAGCCTTGCCTCGCCTGACCGTGCCTTGCCTTGCGTTACCCTTTCCTTGCCTTGCCGTGCATTGCCTAGCTGTGCGTTGTCATGCATCAGCCTTGCCTTGCCTCACAGTGCCTTGCCTTCCGTTACCCTTTCCTTGCCTTGCCGTGCATTGCCTAGCCCTGCGTTGCCGTGCCTTAGCCTTGTTTCCCCTTGCCGTGCCGTTCCTTCCGTTACCCTTGCCTTGCCTTGCTTTCCCTTGCCTCCCTTGCCTTCCGTTACTCTTTGCTTGCCTTCCGTGCATTGCCTAGCCTTGCGTTGTCGTGCCTTAGCCTTGCCTCGCCTCACCGTGCCTTGCCTTGCGTTACCCTTTCCTTGCCTTTCCGTGCATTGCCTAGCCGTGCGTTGTCGTGCATCAGCCTTGCCTTGCCTCACCGTGCCTTGCCTTGCGTTACCCTTTCCTTGCCTGGCCGTGCATTGCCTAGCCGTGCGTTGCCGTGCTTTAGCCTTGTTTCCCCTTGTCGTGCCTTTCCTTCCGTTACCCTTGCCTTGCCTTGCTTTCCCTTGCCTTCCTTGCCTTCCGTTATTCTTTGCTTGCCTTCCGTGCATTGCCTAGCCTTGCGTTGTCGTGCATTAGCCTTGCCTCCCCAAACCGTGCCTTGCCTTGCGTTACCCTTTCCTTGCCTTACCCTGCATTGCCTACCCCTGTGTTGTCGTGCCTTAGCCTTGTTTCCCCTTACCGTGCCGTTCCTTTCGTTACCCTTGCCTTCCCCTGCTTTTCTTTGCATTCCTTGCCTTCCGTTACTCTTTGCTTGCCTTCCGTGCATTGCCTAGCCTTGCGTTGTCGTGCCTTAGCCTTGTTTCCCCTTGCCGTGCCGTGCATGTTGTTACACTTGCCTTGCCATGCTTTTCCTTGCCTTCCTTTCCTTCCATTACTCTTTCCTTGCCTAGCCGTGCACTGCCTAGCCTTGCGATGTCGTGCATTAGCTTTGCCTCGCCTGACAGTGCCTTGCCTTGCGTTACCCTTTCCTTGCCTTGCCGTGCATTGCCTAGCCCTGCGTTGCCTTGCCTTAGCCTTGTTTCCCCTTGCCGAGCCGTTCCTTCCGTTATCCTTGCCTTGCCTTGGTTTCCCTTGCCTTCCTTGCCTTCCGTTACTCTTTGCTTGCCTTCCGTGCATTGCCTAGCCTTGCGTTGTCGTGCATTAGCCTTGCCTCGCCTGACCGTGCCGTGCCTTGCGTTACCCTTTCCTTGCCTTGCCGTGCATTGCCTAGCCGTGCGTTGTCGTGCATTAGCCTTGTCTTGCCTTACCGTGCCTTGCCTTGCGTTACCATTTCCTTGCCTTGCCCTGCATTGCCTAGCCGTGCGTTACCGTGCCTTAGCCTTGTTTCCCCTTGCCGTGCCGTTCCTTCCGTTAACCTTGCCTTGCCTTGCATTCCCTTGCCTTCCTTGAGTTCCGTTACTCTTTGCTTGCCTTCCGTGCATTGCCTAGCCTTCCGTTGCCGTGCCTTAGCCTTGTTTCCCCTTGCCGTGCCGTTCCTTCCGTTACCCTTCCCTTCCCTTGATTTCCCTTGCCTTCCTTTCCTTCCATTACTCTTTCCTTGCCTAGCCGTGCACTGCCTAGCCTTTCGAAGTCGTGCATTAGCTTTGCCTCGCCTGACAGTACCTTGCCTTGCGTTACCCTTTCCTTGCCTTGCCGTGCATTGCCTAGCCCTGCGTTGCCTTGCCTTAGCCTTGTTTCCCCTTGCCGAGCCGTTCCTTCCGTTACCCTTGCCTTGCCTTGGTTTCCCTTGCCTTCCTTGCCTTCCGTTACTCTTTGCTTGCCTTCCGTGCATTGCCTAGCCTTGCGTTGTCGTGCATTAGCCTTGCCTCGCCTGACCGTGCCTTGCCTTGCGTTACCCTTTCCTTGCCTTGCCGTGCATTGCCTAGCCGTGCGTTGTCGTGCATTAGCCTTCTCTTGCCTTACCGTGCCTTGCCTTGCGTTACCCTTTCCTTGCCTGGCCGTGCATTGCCTAGCCGTGCGTTGCCGTTCCTTAGCCTTGTTTCCCCTTGCCGTGCCTTGCCTTTTGTTACACTTGCCTTGCCTTGCTTTGCCTTGCCTTCCTTTCCTTCCGTTACTCTTTCCTTGCCTAGCCGTGCACTGCCTAGCCTTGCGTTGTCGTGCCTTAGCATTGCCTCCCCAAACCGTGCCTTGCCTTGCGTTACCATTTCCTTGCCTTGCCCTGCATTGCCTAGCCGTGCGTTACCGTGCCTTAGCCTTGTTTCCCCTTGCCGTGCCGTTCCTTCCGTTAACCTTGCCTTGCCTTGCTTTCCCTTGCCTTCCTTGCGTTCCGTTACTCTTTGCTTGCCTTCCGTGCATTGCCTAGCCTTGCGTTGTCGTGCCTTGGCCTTGCCGCGTGTGACCGTGCCTTGCCTTGCGTTACCCTTACCTTGCCTTGCCCTGCTTTGCCTAGCCCTGTGTTGTCGTGCCTTAGCCTTGTTTCCCCTTACCGTGCCGTTCCTTTCGTTACCCTTGCATTCCCCTGCTTTCCCTTGCATTCCTTGCCTTCCGTTACTCTTTGCTTGCCTTCCGTGCATTGCCTAGCCTTGCGTAGTCGTGCCTTAGCCTTGCCTCGCCTGACCGTGCCTTGCCTTGCGTTACCCTTTCCTTGCCTTGCAGTGCATTGCCTAGCCGTTCGTTGTCGTGCCTTAGCCTTGTTTCCCCTTGCCGTGCTGTTCCTTCCGTTACCCTTGCCTTGCTTTCCCTTGCCTTCCTTGCCTTCCGTTACTCTTTGCTTGCCTTCCGTGCATTGCCTAGCCTTGCGTTGTCGTGTCTTAGCCTTTTTTCACCTTGCCATAGCCTTGCTTGCGTTGCCTTGCTTTGCCTTGCCTTCCTTGCCTTCCGTTACTCTTTGCTTGCCTTCCGTGCATTGCTAGCCTTGCGTGGTCGTGCCTTAGCCTTTTTTCACCTTGCCATAGTCTTGCTTGCGTTGCCTTGCTTTGCCTTGCCTTCCTTGCCTTCCGTTACTCTTTGCTTGCCTTCCGTGCATTGCCTAGCCTTGCGTGGTCGTGCCTTAGCCTTTTTTCACCTTGCCATAGTCTTGCTTGCGTTGCCTTGCTTTGCCTTGCATTCCTTGCCTTCCGTTACTCTTTGCTTGCCTTCCGTGCTTTGCCTAGCCTTGGGTTGTCGTGCATTAGCCTTGCCTCCCCAAACCGTGCCTTGCCTTGCGTTACCCTTTCCTTGCCTTGCCCTGCATTGACTAGCCCTGTGTTGTCGTGCCTTAGCCTTGTTTCCCCTTGCCGTGCCGTTCCTTCCGTTACCCTTGCCTTGCCTTGCTTTCCCTTGCTTTCCTTGCCTTCCGTTACTCTTTGCTTGCCTTCCGTGCATTGCCTAGCCTTGCGTTGTCGTGCCTTAGCCTTGTTTCCCCTTGCCGTGCCGTGCCTGTTGTTACACTTGCCTTGCCGTGCTTTGCCTTGCCTTCCTTTCCTTCCGTTACTCTTTCCTTGCGTAGCCGTGCACTGCCTAGCCTTGCGATGTCGTGCATTAGCTTTGCCTCGCCTGACAGTGCCTTGCCTTGCGTTACCCTTTCCTTACCTTGCCGTGGATTGCCTAGCCCTGCGTTGTCGTGCCTTAGCCTTGTTTCCCCTTACCGTGCCGTTCCTTCCGTTACCCTTGCCTTCCCCTGCTTTCCCTTGCCTTCCTTGCCTTTCGTTACTCTTTGCTTGCCTTTCGTGCATTGTCTAGCCTTGCGTTGTCGTGCCTTAGCCTTGCCTTGCCTGACCGTGCCTTGCCTTGCGTTACCCTTTCCTTGCCTTGCCGTGCATTGCCTAGCCGTGCGTTGTCGTGCATCAGCCTTGCCTTGCCTCAAGGTGCCTTGCCTTGCGTTACCTTCTCCTTGCCTTGCCGTGCATTGCCTAGCCGTGCGTTGCCGTGCCCTAGCCTTGTTTCCCCTTGCCGTGCCGTTCCTTCCGTTACCCTTGCCTTGCCTTGCTTTCCCTTGCCTTCCTTGGTTTCCGTTACTCTTTGCTTGCCTTCCGTGCATTGCCTAGCCTTGCGCTGTCGTGCATTAGCCTTGCCTTGCCTCAGAGTGCCTTGCATTGCGTTACCTTTTCCTTGGCCGGCCGTGCATTGTCTAGCCGTGCGTTGTGGTGCCTTAGCCTTGTTTCACCTTGCCATAGACTTGCTTGCTTTGCCTTGCTTTACCTTGCATTCCTTGCCTTCCGTTACTCTTTGCTTGCCTTCCGTGCATTGCCTAGCCTTGCGTTGTCGTGCCTTAGCCTTGCCTCGCCTGACAGTGCCTTGCCTTGCGTTACCCTTTCCTTGCCTGGCCGTGCATTGCTTAGTCTTGCGTTGCCGTGCCTTAGCCTTGTTTCCCCTTGCCGTGCCGTGCCTTTTGTTACACTTGCCTTGCCTTGCTTTGCCTTGCCTTCCTTTCCTTCCGTTACTCTTTCCTTGCCTAGCCGTGCACTGCGTAGCCTTGCGTTTTCGTGCATTACCCTTGCCTCGCCTGACCGTGCCTTGCCTTGCGTTACCCTTTCCTTGCCTTACCGTGCATTGCCTAGCCCTTCGTTACCGTGCCTTAGCCTTGTTTCCCCTTGCCGAGCCGTTCCTTCCGTTACCCTTCACTTCCCCTGCTTTCCCTTGCCTTCCTTGCCTTCCGTTACTCTTTGCTTGCCTTCCGTGCATTGCCTAGCCTTGCGTTGTCGTGCCTTAGCCTTGCCTCGCCTGACCGTGCCTTGCCTTGCGTTACCCTTTCCTTGCCTTGCCGTGCATTGCCTAGCCGTGCGTTGTCGTGCATCAGCCTTGCCTTGCCTCACCGTGCCTTGCCTTGCGTTACCCTTTCCTTGCCTGGCCGTGCATTGCCTAGCCGTGCGTTGCCGTGCCTTAGCCTTGTTTCCCCTTGCCGTGCCGTTCCTTCCGTTACCCTTGCCTTGCCTTGCTTTCCCTTGCCTTCCTTGCCTTCCGTTACTCTTTGCTTGCCTTCCGTGCATTGCCTAGCCTTGCGTTGTCGTGCATTAGCCTTGCCTCCCCAAACCGTGCCTTGCCTTGCGTTACCCTTTCCTTGCCTTGCCCTGCATTGCCTACCCCTGTGTTGTCGTGCCTTAGCCTTGTTTCCCCTTACCGTGCCGTTCCTTTCGTTACCCTTGCCTTCCCCTGCTTTCCTTTGCATTCCTTGCCTTCCGTTACTCTTTGCTTGCCTTCCGTGCATTGCCTAGCCTTGCGTTGTCGTGCCTTAGCCTTGTTTCCCCTTGCCGTGCCGTGCCTGTTGTTACACTTGCCTTGCCATGCTTTTCCTTGCCTTCCTTTCCTTCCATTACTCTTTCCTTGCCTAGCCGTGCACTGCCTAGCCTTGCGATGTCGTGCATTAGCTTTGCCTCGCCTGACAGTGCCTTGCCTTGCGTTACCCTTTCCTTGCCTTGCCGTGCATTGCCTAGCCCTGCGTTGCCTTGCCTTAGCCTTGTTTCCCCTTGCCGAGCCGTTCCTTCCGTTATCCTTGCCTTGCCTTGGTTTCCCTTGCCTTCCTTGCCTTCCGTTACTCTTTGCTTGCCTTCCGTGCATTGCCTAGCCTTGCGTTGTCGTGCATTAGCCTTGCCTCGCCTGACCGTGCCGTGCCTTGCGTTACCCTGTCCTTGCCTTGCCGTGCATTGCCTAGCCGTGCGTTGTCGTGCATTAGATTTGTCTTGCCTTACCGTGCCTTGCCTTGCGTTACACTTTCCTTGCCTGGCCGTGCATTTCCTAGTCGTGCGTTGCCGTTCCTTAGCCTTGTTTCCCCTTGCCATGCCTTGCCTTTTGTTACACTTGCCTTGCCTTGCTTTGCCTTGCCTTCCTTTCCTTCCGTTACTCTTTCCTTGCCTAGCCGTGCACTGCCTATCCTTCCTTTGTCGTGCATTAGCCTTGCCTCCCCAAACCGTGCCTTGCCTTGCGTTTCCATTTCCTTGCCTTGCCCTGCATTGCCTAGCCGTGCGTTACCGTGCCTTAGCCTTGTTTCCCCTTGCCGTGCCGTTCCTTCCGTTAACCTTGCCTTGCCTTGCATTCCCTTGCCTTCCTTGCGTTCCGTTACTCTTTGCTTGCCTTCCGTGCATTGCCTAGCCTTGCGTTGTCGTGCCTTAGCCTTGCCTCGCCTGACCGTGCCTTGCCTTGCGTTACCCTTACCTTGCCTTGCCCTGCATTGCCTAGCCCTGTGTTGTCGTGCCTTAGCCTTGTTTCCCCTTACCGTGCCGTTCCTTTCGTTACCCTTGCCTTCCCCTGCTTTCCCTTGCATTCCTTGCCTTCCGTTACTCTTTGCTTGCCTTCCGTGCATTGCCTAGCCTTGCGTAGTCGTGCCTTAGCCTTGCCTCGCCTGACCGTGCCTTGCCTTGCGTTACCCTTTCCTTGCCTTGCAGTGCATTGCCTAGCCGGTCGTTGTCGTGCCTTAGCCTTGTTTGCCCTTGCCGTGCCCTTCCTTCCGTTACCCTTGCCTTGCTTTCCCTTGCCTTCCTTGCCTTCCGTTACTCTTTGCTTGCCTTCCGTGCATTGCCTAGCCTTGCGTTGTCGTGTCTTAGCCTTTTTTCACCTTGCCATAGCCTTGCTTGCGTTGCCTTGCTTTGCCTTGCCTTCCTTGCCTTCCGTTACTCTTTTTTTGCCTTCCGTGCATTGCCTAGCCTTGCGTTGTCGTGTCTTAGCCTTTTTTCACCTTGCCATAGCCTTGCTTGCGTTGCCTTGCTTTGCCTTGCCTTCCTTGCCTTCCGTTACTCTTTGCTTCCCTTCCGTGCATTGCCTAGCCTTCCGTGGTCGTGCCTTAGCCTTTTTTCACCTTGCCATAGCCTTGCTTGCGTTGCCTTGCTTTGCATTGACTTCCTTGCCTTCCGTTACTCTTTGCTTGCCTTCCGTGCATTGCCTAGCCTTGCGTGGTCGTGCCTTAGCCTTTTTTCACCTTGCCATAGCCTTGCTTGCGTTGCCTTGCTTTTCCTTGCATTCCTTGCCTTCCGTTACTCTTTGCTTGCCTTCCGTGCATTGCCTAGCCTTGCGTTGTCGTGCATTGGCCTTGCCTCCCCAAACCGTGCCTTGCCTTGCTTTACCCTTTCCTTGCCTTGCCCTGCATTGCCTAGCCTTATGTTGTCGTGCCTTAGCCTTGTTTCCCCTTGCCATGCCGTTCCTTCCGTTACCCTTGCCTTGCCTTGCTTTCCCTTGCCTTCCTTGCGTTCCGTTATTCTTTGCTTGCCTTCCGTGCATTGCCTAGCCTTGCGTTGTCGTGCCTTAGCCTTGCCTCGCCTGACCGTGCCTTGCCTTGCGTTACCCTTACCTTGCCTTGCCCTGCATTGCCTAGCCCTTCGTTGTCGTGCCTTAGCCTTGTTTGCCCTTGCCGTGCCGTTCCTTCCGTTACCCTTGCCGTGCTTTCCCTTACCTTCCTTGCCTTCCGTTACTCTTTGCTTGCCTTCCGTGCATTGCCTAGCCTTGCGTTGTCGTGTCTTAGCCTTTTTTCACCTTGCCATAGCCTTGCTTGCGTTACCTTGCTTTGCCTTGCCTTCCTTGCCTTCCGTTACTCTTTGCTTGCCTTCCGTGCATTGCCTAGCCTTGCGTGGTCGTGCCTTAGCCTTTTTTCACCTTGCCATAGCCTTGCTTGCGTTGCCTTGCTTTGCATTGCATTCCTTGCCTTCCGTTACTCTTTGCTTGCCTTCCGTGCATTGCCTAGCCTTGCGTGGTCGTGCCTTAGCCTTTTTTCACCTTGCCATAGCCTTGCTTGCGTTGCCTTGCTTTGCCTTGCATTCCTTGCCTACCGTTACTCTTTGCTTGCCTTCCGTGCATTGCCTAGCCTTGCGTTGTCGTGCCTTAGCCTTGTTTCCCCTTACCGTGCCGTTCCTTCCGTTACCCTTGCCTTCCCCTGCTTTCCCTTGCCTTCCTTGCCTTCCGTTACTCTTTGCTTGCCTTCCGTGCATTGCCTAGCCTTCCGTTGTCGTGCCTTAGCCTTGCCTCGCCTGACGGTGCCTTGCCTTGCGTTACCCTTACCTTGCCTTGCCCTGCATTGCCTAGTCGTTCGTTGTCGTGCCTTAGCCTTGTTTGCCCTTGCCGTGCCGTTCCTTCCGTTACCCTTGCCTTGCTTTCCCTTGCATTCCTTGCCTTCCGTTACTCTTTGCTTGCCTTCCGTGCATTGCCTAGCCTTGCGTAGTCGTGCCTTAGCCTTGCCTCGCCTGACCGTGCCTTGCCTTGCGTTACCCTTTCCTTGCCTTGCAGTGCATTGCCTAGCCGTTCGTTGTCGTGCCTTAGCCTTGTTTCCCCTTGCCGTGCTGTTCCTTCCGTTACCCTTGCCTTGCTTTCCCTTGCCTTCCTTGCCTTCCGTTACTCTTTGCTTGCCTTCCGTGCATTGCCTAGCCTTGCGTTGTCGTGTCTTAGCCTTTTTTCACCTTGCCATAGCCTTGCTTGCGTTGCCTTGCTTTGCCTTGCCTTCCTTGCCTTCCGTTACTCTTTGCTTGCCTTCCGTGCATTGCCTAGCCTTGCGTGGTCGTGCGTCTTAGCCTTTTTTCACCTTGCCATAGCCTTGCTTGCTTAGCCTTTTTTCACCTTGCCATAGCCTTGCTTGCGTTGCCTTGCTTTGCCTTGCCTTCCTTGCCTTCCGTTACTCTTTGCTTGCCTTCCGTGCATTGCCTAGCCTTGCGTGGTCGTGCCTTAGCCTTTTTTCACCTTGCCATAGTCTTGCTTGCGTTGCCTTGCTTTGCCTTGCATTCCTTGCCTTCCGTTACTCTTTGCTTGCCTTCCGTGCATTGCCTAGCCTTGGGTTGTCGTGCATTAGCCTTGCCTCCCCAAACCGTGCCTTGCCTTGCGTTACCCTTTCCTTGCCTTGCCCTGCATTGCCTAGCCCTGTGTTGTCGTGCCTTAGCCTTGTTTCCCCTTGCCGTGCCGTTCCTTCCGTTACCCTTGCCTTGCCTTGCTTTCCCTTGCCTTCCTTGCCTTCCGTTACTCTTTGCTTGCCTTCCGTGCATTGCCTAGCCTTGCGTTGTCGTGCCTTAGCCTTGTTTCCCCTTGCCGTGCCGTGCTTGTTGTTACACTTGCCTTGCCGTGCTTTGCCTTGCCTTCCTTTCCTTCCGTTACTCTTTCCTTGCGTAGCCGTGCACTGCCTAGCCTTGCGATGTCGTGCATTAGCTTTGCCTCGCCTGACAGTGCCTTGCCTTGCGTTACCCTTTCCTTACCTTGCCGTGGATTGCCTAGCCCTGCGTTGTCGTGCCTTAGCCTTGTTTCCCCTTACCGTGCCGTTCCTTCCGTTACCCTTGCCTTCCCCTGCTTTCCCTTGCCTTCCTTGCCTTTCGTTACTCTTTGCTTCCCTTTCGTGCATTGTCTAGCCTTGCGTTGTCGTGCCTTAGCCTTGCCTTGCCTGACCGTGCCTTGCCTTGCGTTACCCTTTCCTTGCCTTGCCGTGCATTGCCTAGCCGTGCGTTGTCGTGCATCAGCCTTGCCTTGCCTCAAGGTGCCTTGCCTTGCGTTACCTTCTCCTTGCCTTGCCGTGCATTGCCTAGCCGTGCGTTGCCGTGCCCTAGCCTTGTTTCCCCTTGCCGTGCCGTTCCTTCCGTTACCCTTGCCTTGCCTTGCTTTCCCTTGCCTTCCTTGGTTTCCGTTACTCTTTGCTTGCCTTCCGTGCATTGCCTAGCCTTGCGCTGTCGTGCATTAGCCTTGCCTTGCCTCAGAGTGCCTTGCATTGCGTTACCTTTTCCTTGGCCGGCCGTGCATTGTCTAGCCGTGCGTTGTGGTGCCTTAGCCTTGTTTCACCTTGCCATAGACTTGCTTGCTTTGCCTTGCTTTGCCTTGCATTCCTTGCCTTCCGTTACTCTTTGCTTGCCTTCCGTGCATTGCCTAGCCTTGCGTTGTCGTGCCTTAGCCTTGCCTCGCCTGACGGTGCCTTGCCTTGCGTTACCCTTTCCTTGCCTGGCCGTGCATTGCTTAGTCTTGCGTTGCCGTGCCTTAGCCTTGTTTCCCCTTGCCGTGCCGTGCCTTTTGTTACACTTGCCTTGCCTTCCTTTGCCTTGCCTTCCTTTCCTTCCGTTACTCTTTCCTTGCCTAGCCGTGCACTGCGTAGCCTTGCGTTTTCGTGCATTACCCTTGCCTCGCCTGACCGTGCCTTGCCTTGCGTTACCCTTTCCTTGCCTTACCGTGCATTGCCTAGCCCTTCGTTACCGTGCCTTAGCCTTGTTTCCCCTTGCCGAGCCGTTCCTTCCGTTACCCTTCCCTTCCCCTGCTTTCCCTTGCCTTCCTTGCCTTCCGTTACTCTTTGCTTGCCTTCCGTGCATTGCCTAGCCTTGCGTTGTCGTGCCTTAGCCTTGCCTCGCCTGACCGTGCCTTGCCTTGCGTTACCCTTTCCTTGCCTTGCCGTGCATTGCCTAGCCGTGCGTTGTCGTGCATCAGCCTTGCCTTGCCTCACCGTGCCTTGCCTTGCGTTACCCTTTCCTTGCCTGGCCGTGCATTGCCTAGCCGTGCGTTGCCGTGCCTTAGCCTTGTTTCCCCTTGCCGTGCCGTTCCTTCCGTTACCCTTGCCTTGCCTTGCTTTCCCTTGCCTTCCTTGCCTTCCGTTACTCTTTGCTTGCCTTCCGTGCATTGCCTAGCCTTGCGTTGTCGTGCATTAGCCTTGCCTCCCCAAACCGTGCCTTGCCTTGCGTTACCCTTTCCTTGCCTTGCCCTGCATTGCCTACCCCTGTGTTGTCGTGCCTTAGCCTTGTTTCCCCTTACCGTGCCGTTCCTTTCGTTACCCTTGCCTTCCCCTGCTTTCCTTTGCATTCCTTGCCTTCCGTTACTCTTTGCTTGCCTTCCGTGCATTGCCTAGCCTTGCGTTGTCGTGCCTTAGCCTTGTTTCCCCTTGCCGTGCCGTGCCTGTTGTTACACTTGCCTTGCCATGCTTTTCCTTGCCTTCCTTTCCTTCCATTACTCTTTCCTTGCCTAGCCGTGCACTGCCTAGCCTTGCGATGTCGTGCATTAGCTTTGCCTCGCCTGACAGTGCCTTGCCTTGCGTTACCCTTTCCTTGCCTTGCCGTGCATTGCCTAGCCCTGCGTTGCCTTGCCTTAGCCTTGTTTCCCCTTGCCGAGCCGTTCCTTCCGTTATCCTTGCCTTGCCTTGGTTTCCCTTGCCTTCCTTGCCTTCCGTTACTCTTTGCTTGCCTTCCGTGCATTGCCTAGCCTTGCGTTGTCGTGCATTAGCCTTGCCTCGCCTGACCGTGCCGTGCCTTGCGTTACCCTTTCCTTGCCTTGCCGTGCATTGCCTAGCCGTGCGTTGTCGTGCATTAGATTTGTCTTGCCTTACCGTGCCTTGCCTTGCGTTACACTTTCCTTGCCTGGCCGTGCATTTCCTAGTCGTGCGTTGCCGTTCCTTAGCCTTGTTTCCCCTTGCCGTGCCTTGCCTTTTGTTACACTTGCCTTGCCTTGCTTTGCCTTGCCTTCCTTTCCTTCCGTTACTCTTTCCTTGCCTAGCCGTGCACTGCCTATCCTTCCTTTGTCGTGCATTAGCCTTGCCTCCCCAAACCGTGCCTTGCCTTGCGTTACCATTTCCTTGCCTTGCCCTGCATTGCCTAGCCGTGCGTTACCGTGCCTTAGCCTTGATTCCCCTTGCCGTGCCGTTCCTTCCGTTAACCTTGCCTTGCCTTGCATTCCCTTGCCTTCCTTGCGTTCCGTTACTCTTTGCTTGCCTTCCGTGCATTGCCTAGCCTTGCGTTGTCGTGCCTTAGCCTTGCCTCGCCTGACCGTGCCTTGCCTTGCGTTACCCTTACCTTGCCTTGCCCTGCATTGCCTAGCCCTGTGTTGTCGTGCCTTAGCCTTGTTTCCCCTTACCGTGCCGTTCCTTTCGTTACCCTTGCCTTCCCCTGCTTTCCCTTGCATTCCGTGCCTTCCGTTACTCTTTGCTTGCCTTCCGTGCATTGCCTAGCCTTTCGTGGTCGTGCCTTAGCCTTTTTTCACCTTGCCATAGCCTTGCTTGCGTTGCCTTGCTTTTCCTTGCATTCCTTGCCTTCCGTTACTCTTTGCTTGCCTTCCGTGCATTGCCTAGCCTTGCGTTGTCGTGCATTAGCCTTGCCTCCCCAAACCGTGCCTTGCCTTGCTTTACCCTTTCCTTGCCTTGCCCTGCATTGCCTAGCCTTATGTTGTCGTGCCTTAGCCTTGTTTCCCCTTGCCATGCCGTTCCTTCCGTTACCCTTGCCTTGCCTTGCTTTCCCTTGCCTTCCTTGCGTTCCGTTACTCTTTGCTTGCCTTCCGTGCATTGCCTAGCCTTGCGTTGTCGTGCCTTAGCCTTGCCTCGCCTGACCGTGCCTTGCCTTGTGTTACCCTTACCTTGCCTTGCCCTGCATTGCCTAGCCCTTCGTTGTCGTGCCTTAGCCTTGTTTGCCCTTGCCGTGCCGTTCCTTCCGTTACCCTTACCGTGCTTTCCCTTACCTTCCTTGCCTTCCGTTACTCTTTGCTTGCCTTCCGTGCATTGCCTAGCCTTGCGTTGTCGTGTCTTAGCCTTTTTTCACCTTGCCATAGCCTTGCTTGCGTTACCTTGCTTTGCCTTGCCTTCCTTGCCTTCCGTTACTCTTTGCTTGCCTTCCGTGCATTGCCTAGCCTTGCGTGGTCGTGCCTTAGCCTTTTTTCACCTTGCCATAGCCTTGCTTGCGTTGCCTTGCTTTGCATTGCATTCCTTGCCTTCCGTTACTCTTTGCTTGCCTTCCGTGCATTGCCTAGCCTTGCGTGGTCGTGCCTTAGCCTTTTTTCACCTTGCCATAGCCTTGCTTGCGTTGCCTTGCTTTGCCTTGCATTCCTTGCCTACCGTTACTCTTTGCTTGCCTTCCGTTTATTGCCTAGCCTTGCGTTGTTGTGCCTTAGCCTTGTTTCCCCTTACCGTGCCGTTCCTTCCGTTACCGTTGCCTTCCCCTGCTTTCCCTTGCCTTCCTTGCCTTCCGTTACTCTTTGCTTGCCTTCCGTGCATTGCCTAGCCTTCCGTTGTCGTGCCTTAGCCTTGCCTCGCCTGACGGTGCCTTGCCTTGCGTTACCCTTACCTTGCCTTGCCCTGCATTGCCTAGCCGTTCGTTGTCGTGCCTTAGCCTTGTTTGCCCTTGCCGTGCCGTTCCTTCCGTTACCCTTGCCTTGCTTTCCCTTGCCTTCCTTGCCTTCCGTTACTCTTTGCTTGCCTTCCGTGCATTGCCTAGCCTTGCGTTGTCGTGCCTTAGCCTTGCCTCGCCTGACCGTGCCTTGCCTTGCGTTACCCTTACCTTGCCTTGCCCTGCTTTGCCTAGCCCTGTGTTGCCGTGCCTTAGCCTTGTTTCCCCTTACCGTGCCGTTCCTTTCGTTACCCTTGCATTCCCCTGCTTTCCCTTGCATTCCTTGCCTTCCGTTACTCTTTGCTTGCCTTCCGTGCATTGCCTAGCCTTGCGTAGTCGTGCCTTAGCCTTGCCTAGCCTGACCGTGCCTTGCCTTGCGTTACCCTTTCCTTGCCTTGCAGTGCATTGCCTAGCCGTTCGTTGTCGTGCCTTAGCCTTGTTTGCCCTTGCCGTGCTGTTCCTTCCGTTACCCTTGCCTTGCTTTCCCTTGCCTTCCTTGCCTTCCGTTACTCTTTGCTTGCCTTCCGTGCATTGCCTAGCCTTGCGTTGTCGTGTCTTAGCCTTTTTCCACCTTGCCATAGCCTTGCTTGCGTTGCCTTGCTTTGCCTTGCCTTCCTTGCCTTCCGTTACTCTTTGCTTGCCTTCCGTGCATTGCCTAGCCTTGCGTGGTCGTGCCTTAGCCTTTTTTCACCTTGCCATAGTCTTGCTTGCGTTGCCTTGCTTTGCCTTGCATTCCTTGCCTTCCGTTACTCTTTGCTTGCCTTCCGTGCATTGCCTAGCCTTGGGTTGTCGTGCATTAGCCTTGCCTCCCCAAACCGTGCCTTGCCTTGCTTTACCCTTTCCTTGCCTTGCCCTGCATTGCCTAGCCCTGTGTTGTCGTGCCTTAGCCTTGTTTCCCCTTGCCGTGCCGTTCCTTCCGTTACCCTTGCCTTGCCTTGCTTTCCCTTGCCTTCCTTGCCTTCCGTTACTCTTTGCTTGCCTTCCGTGCATTGCCTAGCCTTGCGTTGTCGTGCCTTAGCCTTGTTTCCCCTTGCCGTGCCGTGCCTGTTGTTACACTTGCCTTGCCGTGCTTTGCCTTGCCTTCCTTTCCTTCCGTTACTCTTTCCTTGCGTAGCCGTGCACTGCCTAGCCTTGCGATGTCGTGCATTAGCTTTGCCTCGCCTGACAGTGCCTTGCCTTGCGTTACCCTTTCCTTACCTTGCCGTGGATTGCCTAGCCCTGCGTTGTCGTGCCTTAGCCTTGTTTCCCCTTACCGTGCCGTTCCTTCCGTTACCCTTGCCTTCCCCTGCTTTCCCTTGCCTTCCTTGCCTTTCGTTACTCTTTGCTTGCCTTTCGTGCATTGTCTAGCCTTGCGTTGTCGTGCCTTAGCCTTGCCTTGCCTGACCGTGCCTTGCCTTGCGTTACACTTTCCTTGCCTTGCCGTGCATTGCCTAGCCGTGCGTTGTCGTGCATCAGCCTTGCCTTGCCTCAAGGTGCCTTGCCTTGCGTTACCTTCTCCTTGCCTTGCCGTGCATTGCCTAGCCGTGCGTTGCCGTACCCTAGCCTTGTTTCCCCTTGCCGTGCCGTTCCTTCCGTTACCCTTGCCTTGCCTTGCTTTCCCTTGCCTTCCTTGGTTTCCGTTACTCTTTGCTTGCCTTCCGTGCATTGCCTAGCCTTGCGCTGTCGTGCATTAGCCTTGCCTTTCCTCAGAGTGCCTTGCATTGCGTTACCTTTTCCTTGGCTGGCCGTGCATTGTCTAGCCGTGCGTTGTGGTGCCTTAGCCTTGTTTCACCTTGCCATAGACTTGCTTGCTTTGCCTTGCTTTGCCTTGCATTCCTTGCCTTCCGTTACTCTTTGCTTGCCTTCCGTGCATTGCCTAGCCTTGCGTTGTCGTGCCTTAGCCTTGCCTCGCCTGACAGTGCCTTGCCTTGCGTTACCCTTTCCTTGCCTGGCCGTGCATTGCTTAGTCTTGCGTTGCCGTGCCTTAGCCTTGTTTCCCCTTGCCGTGCCGTGCCTTTTGTTACACTTGCCTTGCCTTGCTTTGCCTTGCCTTCCTTTCCTTCCGTTACTCTTTCCTTGCCTAGCCGTGCACTGCGTAGCCTTCCGTTTTCGTGCATTACCCTTGCCTCGGCTGACCGTGCCTTGCCTTGCGTTACCCTTTCCTTGCCTTACCGTGCATTGCCTAGCCCTTCGTTACCGTGCCTTAGCCTTGTTTCCCCTTGCCGAGCCGTTCCTTCCGTTACCCTTCCCTTCCCCTGCTTTCCCTTGCCTTCCTTGCCTTCCGTTACTCTTTGCTTGCCTTCCGTGCATTGCCTAGCCTTGCGTTGTCGTGCCTTAGCCTTGCCTCGCCTGACCGTGCCTTGCCTTGCGTTACCCTTTCCTTGCCTTGCCGTGCATTGCCTAGCCGTGCGTTGTCGTGCATCAGCCTTGCCTTGCCTCACGGTGCCTTGCCTTGCGTTACCCTTTCCTTGCCTGGCCGTGCATTGCCTAGCCGTGCGTTGCCGTGCCTTAGCCTTGTTTCCCCTTGTCGTCCCTTTCCTTCCGTTACCCTTGCCTTGCCTTGCTTTCCCTTGCCTTCCTTGCCTTCCGTTACTCTTTGCTTGCCTTCCGTGCATTGCCTAGCCTTGCGTTGTCGTGCATTAGCCTTGCCTCCCCAAACCGTGCCTTGCCTTGCGTTACCCTTTCCTTGCCTTGCCCTGCATTGCCTAGCCCTGTGTTGTCGTGCCTTAGCCTTGTTTCCCCTTACCGTGCCGTTCCTTTCGTTACCCTTGCCTTCCCCTGCTTTCCTTTGCATTCCTTGCCTTCCGTTACTCTTTGCTTGCCTTCCGTGCATTGCCTAGCCTTGCGTAGTCGTGCCTTAGCCTTGCCTCGCCTGACCGTGCCTTGCCTTGCGTTACCCTTTCCTTGCCTTGCAGTGCATTGCCTAGCCGGTCGTTGTCGTGCCTTAGCCTTGTTTGCCCTTGCCGTGCCCTTCCTTCCGTTACCCTTGCCTTGCTTTCCCTTGCCTTCCTTGCCTTCCGTTACTCTTTGCTTGCCTTCCGTGCATTGCCTAGCCTTGCGTTGTCGTGTCTTAGCCTTTTTTCACCTTGCCATAGCCTTGCTTGCTTTGCCTTGCTTTGCCTTGCCTTCCTTGCCTTCCGTTACTCTTTTTTTGCCTTCCGTGCATTGCCTAGCCTTGCGTTGTCGTGTATTAGCCTTTTTTCACCTTGCCATAGCCTTGCTTGCGTTGCCTTGCTTTGCCTTGCCTTCCTTGCCTTCCGTTACTCTTTGCTTCCCTTCCGTGCATTGCCTAGCCTTCCGTGGTCGTGCCTTAGCCTTTTTTCACCTTGCCATAGCCTTGCTTGCGTTGCCTTGCTTTGCATTGACTTCCTTGCCTTCCGTTACTCTTTGCTTGCCTTCCGTGCATTGCCTAGCCTTGCGTGGTCGTGCCTTAGCCTTTTTTCACCTTGCCATAGCCTTGCTTGCGTTGCCTTGCTTTTCCTTGCATTCCTTGCCTTCCGTTACTCTTTGCTTGCCTTCCGTGCATTGCCTAGCCTTGCGTTGTCGTGCATTGGCCTTGCCTCCCCAAACCGTGCCTTGCCTTGCTTTACCCTTTCCTTGCCTTGCCCTGCATTGCCTAGCCTTATGTTGTCGTGCCTTAGCCTTGTTTCCCCTTGCCATGCCGTTCCTTCCGTTACCCTTGCCTTGCCTTGCTTTCCCTTGCCTTCCTTGCGTTCCGTTATTCTTTGCTTGCCTTCCGTGCATTGCCTAGCCTTGCGTTGTCGTGCCTTAGCCTTGCCTCGCCTGACCGTGCCTTGCCTTGCGTTACCCTTACCTTGCCTTGCCCTGCATTGCCTAGCCGTTCGTTGTCGTGCCTTAGCCTTGTTTGCCCTTGCCGTGCCGTTCCTTCCGTTACCCTTGCCTTGCTTTCCCTTACCTTCCTTGCCTTCCGTTACTCTTTGCTTGCCTTCCGTGCATTGCCTGGCCTTGCGTTGTCGTGTCTTAGCCTTTTTTCACCTTGCCATAGCCTTGCTTGCGTTACCTTGCTTTGCCTTGCCTTCCTTGCCTTCCGTTACTCTTTGCTTCCCTTCCGTGCATTGCCTAGCCTTGCGTGGTCGTGCCTTAGCCTTTTTTCACCTTGCCATAGCCTTGCTTGCGTTGCCTTGCTTTGCATTGCATTCCTTGCCTTCCGTTACTCTTTGCTTGCCTTCCGTGCATTGCCTAGCCTTGCGTGGTCGTGCCTTAGCCTTTTTTCACCTTGCCATAGCCTTGCTTGCCTTCCCCTGCTTTCCCTTGCCTTCCTTGCCTTCCGTTACTCTTTGCTTGCCTTCCGTTTATTGCCTCGTTCCTTAGCCTTGTTTCCCCTTACCGTGCCGTTCCTTCCGTTACCCTTGCCTTCCCCTGCTTTCCCTTGCCTTCCTTGCCTTCCGTTACTCTTTGCTTGCCTTCCGTGCATTGCCTAGCCTTGCGTTGTCGTGCCTTAGCCTTGCCTCGCCTGACCGTGCCTTGCCTTGCGTTACCCTTACCTTGCCTTGCCCTGCATTGCCTAGCCGTTCGTTGTCGTGCCTTAGCCTTGTTTGCCCTTGCCGTGCCGTTCCTTCCGTTACCCTTGCCTTGCTTTCCCTTGCCTTCCTTGCCTTCCGTTACTCTTTGCTTGCCTTCCGTGCATTGCCTAGCCTTGCGTGGTCGTGCCTTAGCCTTTTTTCACCTTGCCATAGCCTTGCTTGCGTTGCCTTGCTTTGCCTTGCATTCCTTGCCTTCCGTTACTCTTTGCTTGCCTTCCGTGCATTGCCTAGCCTTGCGTTGTCGTGCATTAGCCTTGCCTCCCCAAACCGTGCCTTGCCTTGCGTTACCCTTTCCTTGCCTTGCCCTGCATTGCCTAGCCCTGTGTTGTCGTGCCTTAGCCTTGTTTCCCCTTGCCGTGCCGTGCCTTTTGTTACACTTGCCTTGCCTTGCTTTGCCTTGCCTTCCTTTCCTTCCGTTACTCTTTCCTTGCCTAGCCGTGCACTGCGTAGCCTTGCGTTTTCGTGCATTACCCTTGCTTCGCCTGACCGTGCCTTGCCTTGCGTTACCCTTTCCTTGCCTTACCGTGCATTGCCTAGCCCTTCGTTACCGTGCCTTAGCCTTGTTTCCCCTTGCCGAGCCGTTCCTTCCGTTACCCTTCCCTTCCCCTGCTTTCCCTTGCCTTCCTTGCCTTCCGTTACTCTTTGCTTGCCTTCCGTGCATTGCCTAGCCTTGCGTTGTCGTGCCTTAGCCTTGCCTCGCCTGACCGTGCCTTGCCTTGCGTTACCCTTTCCTTGCCTTGCCGTGCATTGCCTAGCCGTGCGTTGTCGTGCATCAGCCTTGCCTTGCCTCACCGTGCCTTGCCTTGCGTTACCCTTTCCTTGCCTGGCCGTGCATTGCCTAGCCGTGCGTTGCCGTGCCTTAGCCTTGTTTCCCCTTGTCGTGCCGTTCCTTCCGTTACCCTTGCCTTGCCTTGCTTTCCCTTGCCTTCCTTGCCTTCCGTTACTCTTTGCTTGCCTTCCGTGCATTGCCTAGCCTTGCGTTGTCGTGCATTAGCCTTGCCTCCCCAAACCGTGCCTTGCCTTGCGTTACCCTTTCCTTGCCTTGCCCTGCATTGCCTACCCCTGTGTTGTCGTGCCTTAGCCTTGTTTCCCCTTACCGTGCCGTTCCTTTCGTTACCCTTGCCTTCCCCTGCTTTCCTTTGCATTCCTTGCCTTCCGTTACTCTTTGCTTGCCTTCCGTGCATTGCCTAGCCTTGAGTTGTCGTGCCTTAGCCTTGTTTCCCCTTGCCGTGCCGTGCCTGTTGTTACACTTGCCTTGCCATGCTTTTCCTTGCCTTCCTTTCCTTCCATTACTCTTTCCTTGCCTAGCCGTGCACTGCCTAGCCTTGCGATGTCGTGCATTAGCTTTGCCTCGCCTGACAGTGCCTTGCCTTGCGTTACCCTTTCCTTGCCTTGCCGTGCATTGCCTAGCCCTGCGTTGCCTTGCCTTAGCCTTGTTTCCCCTTGCCGAGCCGTTCCTTCCGTTATCCTTGCCTTGCCTTGGTTTCCCTTGCCTTCCTTGCCTTCCGTTACTCTTTGCTTGCCTTCCGTGCATTGCCTAGCCTTGCGTAGTCGTGCGTTAGCCTTGCCTCGCCTGACCGTGCCTTGCCTTGCGTTACCCTTTCCTTGCCTTGCAGTGCATTGCCTAGCCGGTCGTTGTCGTGCCTTAGCCTTGTTTGCCCTTGCCGTGCCCTTCCTTCCGTTACCCTTGCCTTGCTTTCCCTTGCCTTCCTTGCCTTCCGTTACTCTTTGCTTGCCTTCCGTGCATTGCCTAGCCTTGCGTTGTCGTGTCTTAGCCTTTTTTCACCTTGCCATAGCCTTGCTTGCGTTGCCTTGCTTTGCCTTGCCTTCCTTGCCTTCCGTTACTCTTTGCTTCCCTTCCGTGCATTGCCTAGCCTTGCGTGGTCGTGCCTTAGCCTTTTTTCACCTTGCCATAGCCTTGCTTGCGTTGCCTTGCTTTGCATTGACTTCCTTGCCTTCCGTTACTCTTTGCTTGCCTTCCGTGCATTGCCTAGCCTTACGTGGTCGTGCCTTAGCCTTTTTTCACCTTGCCATAGCCTTGCTTGCGTTGCCTTGCTTTTCCTTGCATTTCTTGCCTTCCGTTACTCTTTGCTTGCCTTCCGTGCATTGCCTAGCCTTGCGTTGTCGTGCATTAGCCTTGCCTCCCCAAACCGTGCCTTGCCTTGCTTTACCCTTTCCTTGCCTTGCCCTGCATTGCCTAGCCTTATGTTGTCGTGCCTTAGCCTTGTTTCCCCTTGCCATGCCGTTCCTTCCGTTACCCTTGCCTTGCCTTGCTTTCCCTTGCCTTCCTTGCGTTCCGTTATTCTTTGCTTGCCTTCCGTGCATTGCCTAGCCTTGCGTTGTCGTGCCTTAGCCTTGCCTCGCCTGACCGTGCCCTGCCTTGCGTTACCCTTACCTTGCCTTGCCCTGCATTGCCTAGCCGTTCGTTGTCGTGCCTTAGCCTTGTTTGCCCTTGCCGTGCCGTTCCTTCCGTTACCCTTGCCTTGCTTTCCCTTACCTTCCTTGCCTTCCGTTACTCTTTGCTTGCCTTCCGTGCATTGCCTAGCCTTGCGTTGTCGTGTCTTAGCCTTTTTTCACCTTGCCATAGCCTTGCTTGCGTTACCTTGCTTTGCCTTGCCTTCCTTGCCTTCCGTTACTCTTTGCTTCCCTTCCGTGCATTGCCTAGCCTTGCGTGGTCGTGCCTTAGCCTTTTTTCACCTTGCCATAGCCTTGCTTGCGTTGCCTTGCTTTGCCTTGCCTTCCTTGCCTTCCGTTACTCTTTGCTTCCCTTCCGTGCATTGCCTAGCCTTGCGTGGTCGTGCCTTAGCCTTTTTTCACCTTGCCATAGCCTTGCTTGCGTTGCCTTGCTTTGCATTGACTTCCTTGCCTTCCGTTACTCTTTGCTTGCCTTCCGTGCATTGCCTAGCCTTACGTGGTCGTGCCTTAGCCTTTTTTCACCTTGCCATAGCCTTGCTTGCGTTGCCTTGCTTTTCCTTGCATTTCTTGCCTTCCGTTACTCTTTGCTTGCCTTCCGTGCATTGCCTAGCCTTGCGTTGTCGTGCATTAGCCTTGCCTCCCCAAACCGTGCCTTGCCTTGCTTTACCCTTTCCTTGCCTTGCCCTGCATTGCCTAGCCTTATGTTGTCGTGCCTTAGCCTTGTTTCCCCTTGCCATGCCGTTCCTTCCGTTACCCTTGCCTTGCCTTGCTTTCCCTTGCCTTCCTTGCGTTCCGTTATTCTTTGCTTGCCTTCCGTGCATTGCCTAGCCTTGCGTTGTCGTGCCTTAGCCTTGCCTCGCCTGACCGTGCCCTGCCTTGCGTTACCCTTACCTTGCCTTGCCCTGCATTGCCTAGCCGTTCGTTGTCGTGCCTTAGCCTTGTTTGCCCTTGCCGTGCCGTTCCTTCCGTTACCCTTGCCTTGCTTTCCCTTACCTTCCTTGCCTTCCGTTACTCTTTGCTTGCCTTCCGTGCATTGCCTAGCCTTGCGTTGTCGTGTCTTAGCCTTTTTTCACCTTGCCATAGCCTTGCTTGCGTTACCTTGCTTTGCCTTGCCTTCCTTGCCTTCCGTTACCCTTTGCTTTCCTTGCCGTGCATTGCCTAGCCTTGCGTTGTCGTGCCTTAGCCTTCTTTCACCTTGCCATAGCCTTGCTTGCGTTGCCTTGCTTTGCATTGCATTCCTTGCCTTCCGTTACTCTTTGCTTGCCTTCCGTGCATTGCCTAGCCTTGCGTGGTCGTGCCTTAGCCTTTTTTCACCTTGCCATAGCCTTGCTTGCGTTGCCTTGCTTTGCCTTGCATTCCTTGCCTACCGTTACTCTTTGCTTGCCTTCCGTGCATTGCCTAGCCCTGCGTTGTCGTGCCTTAGCCTTGTTTCCCCTTACCGTGCCGTTCCTTCCGTTACCCTTGCCTTCCCCTGCTTTCCCTTGCCTTCCTGCCTTCCGTTACTCTTTGCTTGCCTTCCGTGCATTGCCTAGCCTTCCGTTGTCGTTCCTTAGCCTTGCCTCGCCTGACGGTGCCTTGCCTTGCGTTACCCTTACCTTGCCTTGCCCTGCATTGCCTAGTCGTTCGTTGTCGTGCCTTAGCCTTGTTTGCCCTTGCCGTGCCGTTCCTTCCGTTACCCTTGCCTTGCTTTCCCTTGCCTTCCTTGCCTTCCGTTACTCTTTGCTTGCCTTCCGTGCATTGCCTAGCCTTGCGTTGTCGTGCCTTAGCCTTGCCTCGCCTGACCGTGCCTTGCCTTGCGTTACCCTTACCTTGCCTTGCCCTGCTTTGCCTAGCCCTGTGTTGCCGTGCCTTAGCCTTGTTTCCCCTTACCGTGCCGTTCCTTTCGTTACCCTTGCATTCCCCTGCTTTCCCTTGCATTCCTTGCCTTCCGTTACTCTTTGCTTGCCTTCCGTGCATTGCCTAGCCTTGCGTAGTCGTGCCTTAGCCTTGCCTAGCCTGACCGTGCCTTGCCTTGCGTTACCCTTTCCTTGCCTTGCAGTGCATTGCCTAGCCGTTCGTTGTCGTGCCTTAGCCTTGTTTGCCCTTGCCGTGCTGTTCCTTCCGTTACCCTTGCCTTGCTTTCCCTTGCCTTCCTTGCCTTCCGTTACTCTTTGCTTGCCTTCCGTGCATTGCCTAGCCTTGCGTTGTCGTGTCTTAGCCTTTTTTCACCTTGCCATAGCCTTGCTTGCGTTGCCTTGCTTTGCCTTGCCTTCCTTGCCTTCCGTTACTCTTTGCTTGCCTTCCGTGCATTGCCTAGCCTTGCGTGGTCGTGCCTTAGCCTTTTTTCACCTTGCCATAGACTTGCTTGCGTTGCCTTGCTTTGCCTTGCATTCCTTGCCTTCCGTTACTCTTTGCTTGCCTTCCGTGCATTGCCTAGCCTTGGGTTGTCGTGCATTAGCCTTGCCTCCCCAAACCGTGCCTTGCCTTGCTTTACCCTTTCCTTGCCTTGCCCTGCATTGCCTAGCCCTGTGTTGTCGTGCCTTAGCCTTGTTTCCCCTTGCCGTGCCGTTCCTTCCGTTACCCTTGCCTTGCCTTGCTTTCCCTTGCCTTCCTTGCCTTCCGTTACTCTTTGCTTGCCTTCCGTGCATTGCCTAGCCTTGCGTTGTCGTGCCTTAGCCTTGTTTCCCCTTGCCGTGCCGTGCCTGTTGTTACACTTGCCTTGCCGTGCTTTGCCTTGCCTTCCTTTCCTTCCGTTACTCTTTCCTTGCCTAGCCGTGCACTGCCTAGCCTTGCGATGTCGTGCATTAGCTTTGCCTCGCCTGACAGTGCCTTGCCTTGCGTTACCCTTTCCTTACCTTGCCGTGGATTGCCTAGCCCTGCGTTGTCGTGCCTTAGCCTTGTTTCCCCTTACCGTGCCGTTCCTTCCGTTACCCTTGCCTTCCCCTGCTTTCCCTTGCCTTCCTTGCCTTTCGTTACTCTTTGCTTGCCTTTCGTGCATTGTCTAGCCTTGCGTTGTCGTGCCTTAGCCTTGCCTTGCCTGACCGTGCCTTGCCTTGCGTTACCCTTTCCTTGCCTTGCCGTGCATTGCCTAGCCGTGCGTTGTCGTGCATCAGCCTTGCCTTGCCTCAAGGTGCCTTGCCTTGCGTTACCTTCTCCTTGCCTTGCCGTGCATTGCCTAGCCGTGCGTTGCCGTGCCCTAGCCTTGTTTCCCCTTGCCGTGCCGTTCCTTCCGTTACCCTTGCCTTGCCTTGCTTTCCCTTGCCTTCCTTGGTTTCCGTTACTCTTTGCTTGCCTTCCGTGCATTGCCTAGCCTTGCGCTGTCGTGCATTAGCCTTGCCTTTCCTCAGAGTGCCTTGCATTGCGTTACCTTTTCCTTGGCTGGCCGTGCATTGTCTAGCCGTGCGTTGTGGTGCCTTAGCCTTGTTTCACCTTGCCATAGACTTGCTTGCTTTGCCTTGCTTTGCCTTGCATTCCTTGCCTTCCGTTACTCTTTGCTTGCCTTCCGTGCATTGCCTAGCCTTGCGTTGTCGTGCCTTAGCCTTGCCTCGCCTGACAGTGCCTTGCCTTGCGTTACCCTTTCCTTGCCTGGCCGTGCATTGCTTAGTCTTGCGTTGCCGTGCCTTAGCCTTGTTTCCCCTTGCCGTGCCGTGCCTTTTGTTACACTTGCCTTGCCTTGCTTTGCCTTGCCTTCCTTTCCTTCCGTTACTCTTTCCTTGCCTAGCCGTGCACTGCGTAGCCTTGCGTTTTCGTGCATTACCCTTGCCTCGCCTGACCGTGCCTTGCCTTGCGTTACCCTTTCCTTGCCTTACCGTGCATTGCCTAGCCCTTCGTTACCGTGCCTTAGCCTTGTTTCCCCTTGCCGAGCCGTTCCTTCCGTTACCCTTCCCTTCCCCTGCTTTCCCTTGCCTTCCTTGCCTTCCGTTACTCTTTGCTTGCCTTCCGTGCATTGCCTAGCCTTGCGTTGTCGTGCCTTAGTCTTGCCTCGCCTGACCGTGCCTTGCCTTGCGTTACCCTTTCCTTGCCTTGCCGTGCATTGCCTAGCCGTGCGTTGTCGTGCATCAGCCTTGCCTTGCCTCACGGTGCCTTGCCTTGCGTTAACCTTTCCTTGCCTGGCCGGGCATTGCCTAGCCGTGCGTTGCCGTGCCTTAGCCTTGTTTCCCCTTGTCGTGCCTTTCCTTCCGTTACCCTTGCCTTGCCTTGCTTTCCCTTACCTTCCTTGCCTTCCGTTACTCTTTGCTTGCCTTCCGTGCATTGCCTAGCCTTGCGTTGTCGTGCATTAGCCTTGCCTCCCCAAACCGTGCCTTGCCTTGCGTTACCCTTTCCTTGCCTTGCCCTGCATTGCCTACCCCTGTGTTGTCGTGCCTTAGCCTTGTTTCCCCTTACCGTGCCGTTCCTTTCGTTACCCTTGCCTTCCCCTGCTTTCCTTTGCATTCCTTGCCTTCCGTTACTCTTTGCTTGCCTTCCGTGCATTGCCTAGCCTTGCGTAGTCGTGCCTTAGCCTTGCCTCGCCTGACCGTGCCTTGCCTTGCGTTACCCTTTCCTTGCCTTGCAGTGCATTGCCTAGCCGGTCGTTGTCGTGCCTTAGCCTTGTTTGCCCTTGCCGTGCCCTTCCTTCCGTTACCCTTGCCTTGCTTTCCCTTGCCTTCCTTGCCTTCCGTTACTCTTTGCTTGCCTTCCGTGCATTGCCTAGCCTTGCGTTGTCGTGTCTTAGCCTTTTTTCACCTTGCCATAGCCTTGCTTGCGTTGCCTTGCTTTGCCTTGCCTTCCTTGCCTTCCGTTACTCTTTTTTTGCCTTCCGTGCATTGCCTAGCCTTGCGTTGTCGTGTATTAGCCTTTTTTCACCTTGCCATAGCCTTGCTTGCGTTGCCTTGCTTTGCCTTGCCTTCCTTGCCTTCCGTTACTCTTTGCTTCCCTTCCGTGCATTGCCTAGCCTTCCGTGGTCGTGCCTTAGCCTTTTTTCACCTTGCCATAGCCTTGCTTGCGTTGCCTTGCTTTGCATTGACTTCCTTGCCTTCCGTTACTCTTTGCTTGCCTTCCGTGCATTGCCTAGCCTTGCGTGGTCGTGCCTTAGCCTTTTTTCACCTTGACATAGCCTTGCTTGCGTTGCCTTGCTTTTCCTTGCATTCCTTGCCTTCCGTTACTCTTTGCTTGCCTTCCGTGCATTGCCTAGCCTTGCGTTGTCGTGCATTGGCCTTGCCTCCCCAAACCGTGCCTTGCCTTGCTTTACCCTTTCCTTGCCTTGCCCTGCATTGCCTAGCCTTATGTTGTCGTGCCTTAGCCTTGTTTCCCCTTGCCATGCCGTTCCTTCCGTTACCCTTGCCTTGCCTTGCTTTCCCTTGCCTTCCTTGCGTTCCGTTATTCTTTGCTTGCCTTCCGTGCATTGCCTAGCCTTGCGTTGTCGTGCCTTAGCCTTGCCTCGCCTGACCGTGCCTTGCCTTGCGTTACCCTTACCTTGCCTTGCCCTGCATTGCCTAGCCGTTCGTTGTCGTGCCTTAGCCTTGTTTGCCCTTGCCGTGCCGTTCCTTCCGTTACCCTTGCCTTGCTTTCCCTTACCTTCCTTGCCTTCCGTTACTCTTTGCTTGCCTTCCGTGCATTGCCTGGCCTTGCGTTGTCGTGTCTTAGCCTTTTTTCACCTTGCCATAGCCTTGCTTGCGTTACCTTGCTTTGCCTTGCCTTCCTTGCCTTCCGTTACTCTTTGCTTCCCTTCCGTGCATTGCCTAGCCTTGCGTGGTCGTGCCTTAGCCTTTTTTCACCTTGCCATAGCCTTGCTTGCGTTGCCTTGCTTTGCATTGCATTCCTTGCCTTCCGTTACTCTTTGCTTGCCTTCCGTGCATTGCCTAGCCTTGCGTGGTCGTGCCTTAGCCTTTTTTCACCTTGCCATAGCCTTGCTTGCGTTGCCTTGCTTTGCCTTGCATTCCTTGCCTACCGTTACTCTTTGCTTGCCTTCCGTGCATTGCCTAGCCTTGCGTTGTCGTGCCTTAGCCTTGTTTCCCCTTACCGTGCCGTTCCTTCCGTTACCCTTGCCTTCCCCTGCTTTCCCTTGCCTTCCTTGCCTTCCGTTACTCTTTGCTTGCCTTCCGTGCATTGCCTAGCCTTGCGTTGTCGTGCCTTAGCCTTGCCTCGCCTGACCGTGCCTTGCCTTGCGTTACCCTTACCTTGCCTTGCCCTGCATTGCCTAGCCGTTCGTTGTCGTGCCTTAGCCTTGTTTGCCCTTGCCGTGCCGTTCCTTCCGTTACCCTTGCCTTGCTTTCCCTTGCCTTCCTTGCCTTCCGTTACTCTTTGCTTGCCTTCCGTGCATTGCCTAGCCTTGCGTGGTCGTGCCTTAGCCTTTTTTCACCTTGCCATAGCCTTGCTTGCGTTGCCTTGCTTTGCCTTGCATTCCTTGCCTTCCGTTACTCTTTGCTTGCCTTCCGTGCATTGCCTAGCCTTGCGTTGTCGTGCATTAGCCTTGCCTCCCCAAACCGTGCCTTGCCTTGCGTTACCCTTTCCTTGCCTTGCCCTGCATTGCCTAGCCCTGTGTTGTCGTGCCTTAGTCTTGTTTGCCCTTGCCGTGCCGTGCCTTTTTTTACACTTGCCTTGCCTTGCTTTGCCTTGCCTTCCTTTCCTTCCGTTACTCTTTCCTTGCCTAGCCGTGCACTGCGTAGCCTTGCGTTTTCGTGCATTACCCTTGCTTCGCCTGACCGTGCCTTGCCTTGCGTTACCCTTTCCTTGCCTTACCGTGCATTGCCTAGCCCTTCGTTACCGTGCCTTAGCCTTGTTTCCCCTTGCCGAGCCGTTCCTTCCGTTACCCTTCCCTTCCCCTGCTTTCCCTTGCCTTCCTTGCCTTCCGTTACTCTTTGCTTGCCTTCCGTGCATTGCCTAGCCTTGCGTTGTCGTGCCTTAGCCTTGCCTCGCCTGACCGTGCCTTGCCTTGCGTTACCCTTTCCTTGCCTTGCCGTGCATTGCCTAGCCGTGCGTTGTCGTGCATCAGCCTTGCCTTGCCTCACCGTGCCTTGCCTTGCGTTACCCTTTCCTTGCCTGGCCGTGCATTGCCTAGCCGTGCGTTGCCGTGCCTTAGCCTTGTTTCCCCTTGTCGTGCCGTTCCTTCCGTTAACCTTGCCTTGCCTTGCTTTCCCTTGCCTTCCTTGCCTTCCGTTACTCTTTGCTTGCCTTCCGTGCATTGCCTAGCCTTGCGTTGTCGTGCATTAGCCTTGCCTCCCCAAACCGTGCCTTGCCTTGCGTTACCCTTTCCTTGCCTTGCCCTGCATTGCCTACCCCTGTGTTGTCGTGCCTTAGCCTTGTTTCCCCTTACCGTGCCGTTCCTTTCGTTACCCTTGCCTTCCCCTGCTTTCCTTTGCATTCCTTGCCTTCCGTTACTCTTTGCTTGCCTTCCGTGCATTGCCTAGCCTTGCGTTGTCGTGCCTTAGCCTTGTTTCCCCTTGCCGTGCCGTGCCTGTTGTTACACTTGCCTTGCCATGCTTTTCCTTGCCTTCCTTTCCTTCCATTACTCTTTCCTTGCCTAGCCGTGCACTGCCTAGCCTTGCGATGTCGTGCATTAGCTTTGCCTCGCCTGACAGTGCCTTGCCTTGCGTTACCCTTTCCTTGCCTTGCCGTGCATTGCCTAGCCCTGCGTTGCCTTGCCTTAGCCTTGTTTCCCCTTGCCGAGCCGTTCCTTCCGTTATCCTTGCCTTGCCTTGGTTTCCCTTGCCTTCCTTGCCTTCCGTTACTCTTTGCTTGCCTTCCGTGCATTGCCTAGCCTTGCGTAGTCGTGCGTTAGCCTTGCCTCGCCTGACCGTGCCTTGCCTTGCGTTACCCTTTCCTTGCCTTGCAGTGCATTGCCTAGCCGGTCGTTGTCGTGCCTTAGCCTTGTTTGCCCTTGCCGTGCCCTTCCTTCCGTTACCCTTGCCTTGCTTTCCCTTGCCTTCCTTGCCTTCCGTTACTCTTTGCTTGCCTTCCGTGCATTGCCTAGCCTTGCGTTGTCGTGTCTTAGCCTTTTTTCACCTTGCCATAGCCTTGCTTGCGTTGCCTTGCTTTGCCTTGCCTTCCTTGCCTTCCGTTACTCTTTTTTTGCCTTCCGTGCATTGCCTAGCCTTGCGTTGTCTTGTCTTAGCCTTTTTTCACCTTGCCATAGCCTTGCTTGCGTTGCCTTGCTTTGCCTTGCCTTCCTTGCCTTCCGTTACTCTTTGCTTCCCTTCCGTGCATTGCCTAGCCTTGCGTGGTCGTGCCTTAGCCTTTTTTCACCTTGCCATAGCCTTGCTTGCGTTGCCTTGCTTTGCATTGACTTCCTTGCCTTCCGTTACTCTTTGCTTGCCTTCCGTGCATTGCCTAGCCTTACGTGGTCGTGCCTTAGCCTTTTTTCACCTTGCCATAGCCTTGCTTGCGTTGCCTTGCTTTTCCTTGCATTTCTTGCCTTCCGTTACTCTTTGCTTGCCTTCCGTGCATTGCCTAGCCTTGCGTTGTCGTGCATTAGCCTTGCCTCCCCAAACCGTGCCTTGCCTTGCTTTACCCTTTCCTTGCCTTGCCCTGCATTGCCTAGCCTTATGTTGTCGTGCCTTAGCCTTGTTTCCCCTTGCCATGCCGTTCCTTCCGTTACCCTTGCCTTGCCTTGCTTTCCCTTGCCTTCCTTGCGTTCCGTTATTCTTTGCTTGCCTTCCGTGCATTGCCTAGCCTTGCGTTGTCGTGCCTTAGCCTTGCCTCGCCTGACCGTGCCCTGCCTTGCGTTACCCTTACCTTGCCTTGCCCTGCATTGCCTAGCCGTTCGTTGTCGTGCCTTAGCCTTGTTTGCCCTTGCCGTGCCGTTCCTTCCGTTACCCTTGCCTTGCTTTCCCTTACCTTCCTTGCCTTCCGTTACTCTTTGCTTGCCTTCCGTGCATTGCCTAGCCTTGCGTTGTCGTGTCTTAGCCTTTTTTCACCTTGCCATAGCCTTGCTTGCGTTACCTTGCTTTGCCTTGCCTTCCTTGCCTTCCGTTACTCTTTGCTTCCCTTCCGTGCATTGCCTAGCCTTGCGTGGTCGTGCCTTAGCCTTTTTTCACCTTGCCATAGCCTTGCTTGCGTTGCCTTGCTTTGCCTTGCCTTCCTTGCCTTCCGTTACTCTTTGCTGCCCTTCCGTGCATTGCCTAGCCTTGCGTGGTCGTGCCTTAGCCTTTTTTCACCTTGCCATAGCCTTGCTTGCGTTGCCTTGCTTTGCATTGACTTCCTTGCCTTCCGTTACTCTTTGCTTGCCTTCCGTGCATTGCCTAGCCTTACGTGGTCGTGCCTTAGCCTTTTTTCACCTTGCCATAGCCTTGCTTGCGTTGCCTTGCTTTTCCTTGCATTTCTTGCCTTCCGTTACTCTTTGCTTGCCTTCCGTGCATTGCCTAGCCTTGCGTTGTCGTGCATTAGCCTTGCCTCCCCAAACCGTGCCTTGCCTTGCTTTACCCTTTCCTTGCCTTGCCCTGCATTGCCTAGCCTTATGTTGTCGTGCCTTAGCCTTGTTTCCCCTTGCCATGCCGTTCCTTCCGTTACCCTTGCCTTGCCTTGCTTTCCCTTGCCTTCCTTGCGTTCCGTTATTCTTTGCTTGCCTTCCGTGCATTGCCTAGCCTTGCGTTGTCGTGCCTTAGCCTTGCCTCGCCTGACCGTGCCCTGCCTTGCGTTACCCTTACCTTGCCTTGCCCTGCATTGCCTAGCCGTTCGTTGTCGTGCCTTAGCCTTGTTTGCCCTTGCCGTGCCGTTCCTTCCGTTACCCTTGCCTTGCTTTCCCTTACCTTCCTTGCCTTCCGTTACTCTTTGCTTGCCTTCCGTGCATTGCCTAGCCTTGCGTTGTCGTGTCTTAGCCTTTTTTCACCTTGCCATAGCCTTGCTTGCGTTACCTTGCTTTGCCTTGCCTTCCTTGCCTTCCGTTACTCTTTGCTTCCCTTCCGTGCATTGCCTAGCCTTGCGAGGTCGTGCCTTAGCCTTTTTTCACCTTGCCATAGCCTTGCTTGCGTTGCCTTGCTTTGCATTGAATTCCTTGCCTTCCGTTACTCTTTGCTTGCCTTCCGTGCATTGCCTAGCCTTGCGTGGTCGTGCCTTAGCCTTTTTTCACCTTGCCATAGCCTTGCTTGCGTTGCCTTGCTTTGCCTTGCATTCCTTGCCTACCGTTACTCTTTGCTTGCCTTCCGTGCATTGCCTAGCCTTGCGTTGTCGTGCCTTAGCCTTGTTTCCCCTTACCGTGCCGTTCCTTCCGTTACCCTTGCCTTCCCCTGCTTTCCCTTGCCTTCCTTGCCTTCCGTTACTCTTTGCTTGCCTTCCGTGCATTGCCTAGCCTTGCGTTGTCGTGCCTTAGCCTTGCCTCGCCTGACCGTGCCTTGCCTTGCGTTACCCTTACCTTGCCTTGCCCTGCATTGCCTAGCCGTTCGTTGTCGTGCCTTAGCCTTGTTTGCCCTTGCCGTGCCGTTCCTTCCGTTACCCTTGCCTTGCTTTCCCTTGCCTTCCTTGCCTTCCGTTACTCTTTGCTTGCCTTGCGTGCATTGCCTAGCCTTGCGTGGTCGTGCCTTAGCCTTTTTTCAACTTGCCATAGCCTTGCTTGCGTTGCCTTGCTTTGCCTTGCATTCCTTGCCTTCCGTTACTCTTTGCTTGCCTTCCGTGCATTGCCTAGCCTTGCGTTGTAGTGCATTAGCCTTGCCTCCCCAAACCGTGCCTTGCCTTGCGTTACCCTTTCCTTGCATTGCCCTGCATTGCCTAGCCCTGTGTTGTCGTGCCTTAGCCTTGTTTCCCCTTGCCGTGCCGTGCCTTTTGTTACACTTGCCTTGCCTTGTTTGCCTTGCCTTTATTTCCTTCCGTTACTCTTTCCTTGCCTAGCCGTGCAGTGCGTAGCCTTGCGTTGTCGTGCATTACCCTTGCCTCGCCTGACTGTGCCTTGCCTTGCGTTACACTTTCCTTGCCTTGCCGTGCATTGCCTAGCCCTGCGTTGTCGTGCCTTAGCCTTGTTTCCCCTTACCGTGCCGTTCCTTCCGTTACCGTTGCCTTCCCCTGCTTTCCCTTGCCTTCCTTGCCTTCCGTTACTCTTTGCTTGCCTTCCGTGCATTGCCTAGCCTTGCGTTGCCGTGCCTTAGCCTTGCCTCGCCTGACCGTGCCTGGCCTTGCGTTACCCTTTCCTTGCCTTGCCGTGCATTGCCTAGCTGTGCGTTGTCATGCATCAGCCTTGCCTTGCCTCACCGTGCCTTGACTTCCGTTACCCTTTCCTTGCCTTGCCCTGCATTGCCTAGAACTGTGTTGTCGTGCCTTAGCCTTGTTTCCCGTTACCGTGCCGTTCCTTTCGTTACCCTTGCCTTCCCCTGCTTTCCTTTGCATTCCTTCCTTCCGTTACTCTTTGCTTGCCTTCCGTGCATTGCGTAGCCTTGCGTTGTCGTGCCTTAGCCTTGTTTCCCCTTGCCGTGCCTTACCTTTTGTTACACTTGCCTTGCCTTGCTTTGCCTTGCCTTCCTTTCCTTCCGTTACTCTTTCCTTGCCTAGCCGTGCACTGCCTAGCCTTGCGTTGTCGTGCATTAGCCTTGCCTCCCCAAACCGTGCCTTGACTTGCGTTACCATTTCCTTGCCTTGCCCTGCATTGCCTAGCCGTGCGTTACCGTGCCTTAGCCTTGTTTCCCCTTGCCGTGCCGTTCCTTCCGTTAACCTTGCCTTGCCTTGCTTTCCCTTGCCTTCCTTGCGTTCCGTTACTCTTTGCTTGCCTTCCGAGCATTGCCTAGCCTTGCGTTGTCGTGCCTTAGCCTTGCCTCGCCTAACCGTGCCTTGCCTTGCCTTACCCTTTCCTTGCATTGCCATGCATTGCCTAGCCGTGCGTTGTCGTGCATTAGCCTCGCCTTGCATTACTGTGCCTTGCCTTGCGTTACCCTTTCCTTGCCTGGCCTTGCATTGCTTAGCCTTGCGTTGCCGTGCCTTAGCCTTGTTTCCCCTTGCCGTGCCGTGCCTTTTGTTACACTTGCCTTGCCTTGCTTTGCCTTGCCTTCCTTTCCTTCCGTTACTCTTCCCTTGCCTAGCCGTGCACTGCGTAGGCTTGCGTTGTCGTGCATTACCCTTGCCTCGCCTGACCGTGCCTTGCCTTGCATTACCCTTTCCTTGCCTTGCCGTGCATTGCCTAGCCCTGCGTTGTCGTGCCTTAGCTTTGTTTCCCCTTACCGTGCCGTTCCTTCCGTTACCCTTGCCTTCCCCTCCTTTCCCTTGCCTTCCTTGCCTTCCGTTACTCTTTGCTTGCCTTCCGTGCATTGCCTAGCCTTGCGTTGTCGTGCCTTAGCCTTGCCTCGCCTCACCGTGCCTTGCCTTGCGTTACCCTTTCCTTGCCTTGCCGTGCATTGCCTAGCCGTGCGTTGTCGTGCATCAGCCTTGCCTTGCCTCACCGTGCCTTGCCTTGCGTTACCCTTTCCTTGCCTTGCCGTGAATTTCCTAGCCGTGCGTTGCCGTGCCTTAGCCTTGTTTCCCCTTGCCGTGCCGTTCCTTCCGTTACCCTTGCCTTGCCTTGCTTTCCCTTGCCTTCCTTGCCTTCCGTTACTCTTTGCTTGCCTTCCGTTCATTGCCTAGCCTTGCGTTGTCGTGCATTAGCCTTGCCTCCCCAAATCGTGCCTTGCCTTGCGTTACCCTTTCCTTGCCTTGCCCTGCATTGCCTAGCCCTGTGTTGTCGTGCCTTAGCGTTGTTTCCCCTTACCGTGCCGTTCCTTTCGTTACCTTTGCCTTCCCCTGCTTTCCTTTGCATTCCTTGCCTTCCGTTACTCTTTGCTCGCCTTCCGTGCATTGCCTAGCCTTGCGTTGTCGTGCCTTAGCCTTGTTTCCCCTTGCCGTGCCGTGCCTGTTGTTACACTTGCCTTGCCATGCTTTGCCTTGCCTTCCTTTCCTTCCGTTACTCTTTCCTTGCCTAGCCGTGCACTGCCTAGCCTTGCGATGTCGTGCATTCGCTTTGCCTCGCCTGACAGTGCCTTGCCTTGCGTTACCCTTTCCTTGCCTTGCCGTGCATTGCCTAGCCCTGCGTTGCCGTGCCTTAGCCTTGTTTCCCCTTGCCGAGCCGTTCCTTCCGTTACCCTTGCCTTGCCTTGGTTTCCCCTGCCTTCCTTGCAATCCGTTACTCTTTGCTTGCCTTCCGTGCATTTCCTAGCCTTGCGTTGTCGTGCATTAGCCTTGCCTCTCCTGACCGTGCCTTGCCTTGCGTTACCCTTTCCTTGCCTTGCCGTGCATTGCCTAGCCGTGCGTCGTCGTGCATTAGCCTTGTCTTGCCTTACCGTGCCTTGCCTTGCGTTACCCTTTCCTTGCCTGGCCGTGCATTGCCTAGCCGTGCATTGCCGTTCCTTAGCCTTGTTTCCCGTTGCCGTGCCTTGCCTTTTGTTACACTTGCCTTGCCTTGCTTTGCCTTGCCTTCCTTTCCTTCCGTTACTCTTTCCTTGCCTAGCCGTGCACTGCCTAGCCTTGCGTTGTCGTGCATTAGCCTTGCCTCCCCAAACCGTGCCTTGCCTTGCGTTACCATTTCCTTGCCTTGCCCTGCATTGCCTAGCCGTGCGTTGTCGTGCCTTAGCCTTGTTTCCCCTAACCGTGCCGTTCCTTCCGTTACCCTTGCCTTGCCTTGGTTTCCCCTGCCTTCCTTGCAATCCGTTACTCTTTGCTGGCCTTCCGTGCATTGCCTAGACTTGCGTTGTCGTGCCTTAGCCTTGCCTCGCCTGACCGTGCCTTGCCTTGCGTTACCCTTTCCTTGCCTTGCAGTGCATTGCCTAGCAGTGCGTTGTCGTGCCTTAGCCTTGTTTCCCCTTGCCGTGCCGTTCTTTCCGTTACCATTGCCTTGCCTTGCTTTCCCTTGCCTTCCTTGCCTTCCGTTACTCTTTGCTTGCCTTCCGTGCATTGCCTAGCCTTGCCTTGTCGTGTCTTAGCCTTTTATCACATTGCCATAGCCTTGCTTGCGTTGCCTTGCTTTGCCTTGCCTTCCTTGCTTTCCGTTACTCTTTGCTTGCCTTCCGTGCATTGCCTAGCCTTGCGTGGTCGTGCCTTAGCCTTTTTTCACCTTGCCATAGCCTTGCTTGCGTTGCCTTGCTTTGCCTTGCATTCCTTGCCTTCCGTTACTCTTTGCTTGCTTTCCGTGCATTGCCTAGCCTTGCGTTGTCGTGCATTAGACTTGCCTCCCCAAACCGTGCCTTGCCTTGCGTTACCCTTTCCTTGCCTTACCCTGCATTGCCTAGCCCTGTGTTGTCGTGCCTTAGCCTTGTTTCCCCTTGCCGTGCCGTTCCTTCCGTTACCCTTGCCTTCCCTTGCTTTCCCTTGCTTTCCTTGCCTTCCGTTACTCTTCGCTTTCCTTCCGTGCATTGCCTAGCCTTGCGTTGTCGTGCCTTAGCCTTGCCTCGCCTGACAGTGCCTTGCCTTGCGTTACCCTTTCCTTGCCTTGCCGTGCACTGCCTAGCCTTGCCTTGTCGTGCATTAGCCTTGCCTTGCCTGACCGTGCCTTGCCTGGCGTTACCCTTTCCTTGCCTTGCCGTGCATTGCCTAGCCGTGCGTTGTCGTGCCTTAGCCTTGTTTCCCCTTGCCGTGCCGTTCCTTCCGTTACCCTTGCCTTGCCTTGCTTTCCCTTGCCTTCCTTGGTTTCCGTTACTCTTTGCTTGCCTTCCGTGCATTGCCTAGCCTTGCGCTGTCATGCATTAGCCTTGCCTTGCCTCAGAGTGCCTTGCCTTGCGTTAACTTTTCCTTGGCTGGCCGTGCATTGCCTAGTCGTGCGTTGTGGTGCCTTAGCCTTGTTTCACCTTGCCATAGCCTTGCTTGCTTTGCCTTGCTTTGCCTTGCCTTCCTTGCCTTCCGTTACTCTTTGCTTGCCTTCCGTGCATTGCCTAGCCTTGCGTTGTCGTGTCTTAGCCTTTTTTCACCTTGCCATAACCTTGCTTGCGATGCCTTGCTTTTCCTTGCCTTCCTTGCCTTCCGTTACTCTTTGCTTCCCTTCCGTGCATTGCCTAGCCTTGCGTGGTCGTGCCTTAGCCTTTTTTCACCTTGCCATAGCATTGCTTGCGTTGCCTTGCTTTGCCTTGCATTCCTTGCCTTCCGTTACTTTTTACTTGCCTTCCGTGCATTGCCTAGCCTTGCGTTGTCGTGCATTAGCCTTGCCTCCCCAAACCGTGCCTTGCCTTGCGTTACCCTTTCCTTGCCTTGCCGTGCATTGCCTAGCCCTGCGTTGTCGTGCCTTAGCCTTGTTTCCCCTTACCGTGCCGTTCCTTCCGTTACCCTTGCCTTCCCCTGCTTTCCCTTGCCTTCCTTGCCTTCCGTTACCCTTTGCTTGCCTTTCGTGCATTGCCTAGCCTTGCGTTGTCGTGCCTTAGCCTTGCCTCGCCTGACCGTGCCTTGCCTTGCGTTACCCTTTCCTTGCCTTGCCATGCATTGCCTAGCCGTGCGTTGTCGTGCATCAGCCTTGCCTTGCCTCAAGGTGCCTTGCCTTGCGTTACCTTTTCCTTGCCTTGCCGTGCATTGCCTAGCCGTGCGTTGCCGTGCCTTAGCCTTGTTTCCCCTTGCCGTGCCGTTCCTTCCGTTACCCTTCCCTTGCCTTGTTTTCCCTTGCCTTCCTTGGTTTCCGTAACTCTTTGCTTGCCTTCCGTGCATTGCCTAGCCTTTCGTTGTCGTGCATTAGCCTTGCCTCCCCAAACGGTGCCTTGCCTTGCGTTACCCTTTCCTTGCCTTGCCCTGCATTGCCTAGCCCTGTGTTGTCGTGCCTTAGCCTTGTTTCCCCTTACCGTTCCGTTCCTTTCGTTACCCTTGCCTTCCCCTGCTTTCCTGTGCATTCCTTGCCTTCCGTTAATCTTTGCTTCCCTTCCGTGCATTGCCTAGCCTTGCGTTGTCGTGCCTTAGCCTTGTTTCCCCTTGCCGTGCCGTGCCTGTTGTTACACTTGCCTTGCCATGCTTTTCCTTGCCTTCCTTTCCTTCCATTACTCTTTCCTTGCCTAGCCGTGCACTGCCTAGCCTTGCGATGTCGTGCATTAGCTTTGCCTCGCCTGACAGTGCCTTGCCTTGCGTGACCCTTTCCTTGCCTTGCCGTGAATTGCCTAGCCCTGCGTTGCCTTGCCTTAGCCTTGTTTCCCGTTGCCGAGCCGTTCCTTCCGTTACCCTTGCCTTGCCTTGGTTTCGCTTGCCTTCCTTGCCTTCCGTTACTCTTTGCTTGCCTTCCGTGCATTGCCTAGCCTTGCGTTGTCGTGCATTAGCCTTGCCTCGCCTGACCGTGCCTTGCCTTGCGTTACCCTTTCCTTGCCTTGCCGTGCATTGCCTAGCCGTGCGTTGTCGTGCATTAGCCTTCTCTTGCCTTACCGTGCCTTGCCTTGCGTTACCCTTTCCTTGCCTGGCCGTGCATTGCCTAGCCGTGCGTTGCCGTTCCTTAGCCTTGTTTCCCCTTGCCGTGCCTTGCCTTTTGTTACACTTGCCTTGCCTTGCTTTGCCTTGCCTTCCTTTCCTTCCGTTACTCTTTCCTTGCGTAGCCGTGCACTGCCTATACTTGCGTTGTCGTGCATTAGCCTTGCCTCCCCAAACCGTGCCTTGCCTTGCGTTACCATTTCCTTGCCTTGCCCTGCATTGCGTAGCCGTGCGTTACCGTGCCTTAGCCTTGTTTCCCCTTGCCGTGCCGTTCCTTCCGTTAACCTTGCCTTGCCTTGCTTTCCCTTGCCTTCCTTGCGTTCCGTTACTCTTTGCTTGCCTTCCGTGCATTGCCTAGCCTTGCGTTGTCGTGCCTTAGCCTTGCCTCGCCTGACCGTGCCTTGCCTTGCGTTACCCTTACCTTGCCTTGCCCTGCTTTGCCTAGCCCTGTGTTGTCGTGCCTTAGCCTTGTTTCCCCTTACCGTGCCGTTCCTTTCGTTACCCTTGCATTCCCCTGCTTTCCCTTGCATTCCTTGCCTTCCGTTACTCTTTGCTTGCCTTCCGTGCATTGCCTAGCCTTGCGTAGTCGTGCCTTAGCCTTGCCTCGCCTGACCGTGCCTTGCCTTGCGTTACCCTTTCCTTGCCTTGCAGTGCATTGCCTAGCCGTTCGTTGTCGTGCCTTAGCCTTGTTTGCCCTTGCCGTGCTGTTCCTTCCGTTACCCTTGCCTTGCTTTCCCTTGCCTTCCTTGCCTTCCGTTACTCTTTGCTTGCCTTCCGTGCATTGCCTAGCCTTGCGTTGTCGTGTCTTAGCCTTTTTTCACCTTGCCATAGCCTTGCTTGTGTTGCCTTGCTTTGCCTTGCCTTCCTTGCCTTCCGTTACTCTTTGCTTGCCTTCCGTGCATTGCCTAGCCTTGCGTTGTCGTGCATTAGCCTTGCCTCCCCAAACCTAGCCTTGCCTTGCGTTACCCTTTCCTTGCCTTGCCCTGCATTGCCTAGCCCTGTGTTGTCTTGCCTTAGCCTTGTTTCCCCTTGCCGTGCCGTTCCTTCCGTTACCCTTGCCTTGACTTGCTTTCCCTTGCCTTCCTTGCCTTCCGTTACTCTTTGCCTGCCTTCCGTGCATTGCCTAGCCTTGCGTTGTCGTGCCTTAGCCTTGTTTCCCCTTGCCGTGCCGTGCCTGTTGTTACACTTGCCTTGCCGTGCTTTCCCTTGCCTTCCTTTCCTTCCGTTACTCTTTCCTTGCGTAGCCGTGCACTGCCCAGCCTTGCGATGTCGTGCATTAGCTTTGCCTCGCCTGACAGTGCCTTGCCTTGCGTTACCCTTTCCTTAACTTGACGTGGATTGCCTAGCCCTGCGTTGTCGTGCCTTAGCCTTGTTTCCCCTTACCGTGCCGTTCCTTCCATTACCCTTGCCTTCCCCTGCTTTCCCTTGCCTTCCTTGCCTTTCGTTACTCTTTGCTTGCCTTTCGTGCATTGTCTAGCCTTGCGTTGTCGTGCCTTAGCCTTGCCTTGCCTGAGCGTGCCTTGCCTTGCGTTACCCTTTCCTTGCCTTGCCGTGCATTGCCTAGCCGTGCGTTGTCGTGCATCAGCCTTGCCTTGCCTCAAGGTGCCTTGCCTTGCGTTACCTTCTCCTTGCCTTGCCGTGCATTGCCTAGCCGTGCGTTGCCGTGCCTTAGCCTTGTTTCCCCTTGCCGTGCCGTTCCTTCCGTTACCCTTGCCTTTGCCTTGCTTTCCCTTGCCTTCCTTGGTTTCCGTTACTCTTTGCTTGCCTTCCGTGCATTGCCTAGCCTTGCGCTGTCGTGCATTAGCCTTGCCTTGCCTCAGAGTGCCTTTCCTTGCGTTACCTTTTCCTTGGCTGGCCGTGCATTGTCTACCCGTGCGTTGTGGTGCCTTAGCCTTGTTTCACCTTGCCATAGACTTGCTTGCTTTGCCTTGCTTTGCCTTGCCTTCCTTTCCTTCCGTTACTCTTTCCTTGCCTAGCCGTGCACTGCGTAGCCTTGCGTTTTCGTGCATTACCCTTGCCTCGCCTGACCGTGCCTGGCCTTGCGTTACACTTTCCTTGCCTTGCCGTGCATTGCCTAGCCCTTCGTTACCGTGCCTTAGCCTTGTTTCCCCATGCCGAGCCGTTCCTTCCGTTACCCTTCCCTTCCCCTGCTTTCCCTTGCCTTCCTTGCCTTCCGTTACTCTTTGCTTGCCTTCCGTGCATTGCCTAGCCTTGCGTTGTCGTGCCTTAGCCTTGCCTCGCCTGACCGTGCCTTGCCTTGCGTTACCCTTTCCTTGCCTTGCCGTGCATTGCCTAGCCGTGCGTTGTCGTGCATCAGCCTTGCCTTGCCGCACCGTGCCTTGGCTTGCGTTACCCTTTCCTTGCCTGGCCGTGCATTGCCTAGCCGTGCGTTGCCGTGCCTTAGCCTTGTTTCCCCTTGTCGTGCCGTTCCTTCCGTTACCCTTGCCTTGCCTTGCTTTCCCTTGCCTTCCTTGCCTTCCGTTACTCTTTGCTTGCCTTCCGTGCATTGCCTAGCCTTGCGTTGTCGTGCATTAGCCTTGCCTCCCCAAACCGTGCCTTGCCTTGCGTTACCCTTTCCTTGCCTTGCCCTGCATTGCCTAGCCCTGTGTTGTCGTGCCTTAGCCTTGTTTCCCCTTACCGTGCCGTTCCTTTCGTTACCCTTGCCTTCCCCTGCTTTCCTTTGCATTCCTTGCCTTCCGTTACTCTTTGCTTGCCTTCCGTGCATTGCCTAGCCTTGCGTTGTAGTGCCTTAGCCTTGTTTCCCCTTGCCGTGCCGTGCCTGTTGTTACACTTGCCTTGCCATGCTTTTCCTTGCCTTCCTTTCCTTCCATTAGTCTTTCCTTGCCTAGCCGTGCACTGCCTAGCCTTGCGATGTCGTGCATTAGCTTTGCCTCGCCTGACAGTGCCTTGCCTTGCGTTACCATTTCCTTGCCTTGCCCTGCATTGCCTAGCCGTGCGTTACCGTGCATTAGCCTTGCCTTGCCTCAGAGTGCCTTGCCTTGCGTTGTCGTGCCTTAGCCTTGCCTCGCCTAACCGTGCCTTGCATTGCGTTACCCTTTCCTTGCCTTGCCGTGCATTGCCTAGCCGTGCGTTGTCGTGCATCAGCCTTGCCTTGCCTCACCGTGCCTTGCCTTGCGTTACCCTTTCCTTGCCTTGCCGTGCATTGCCTAGCCCTGAGTTGCCGTGCCTTAGCCTTGTTTCCCCTTGCCGTGCCGTTCCTTCCGTTAACCTTGCCTTGCCTTGCTTTCCCTTGCCTTCCTTGCCTTCCGTTACTCTTTGCTTGCCTTCCGTGCATTGCCTAGCCTTGCGTTGTCGTGCATTAGCCTTGCCTCCCCAAACCGTGCCTTGCCTTGCGTTACCCTTTCCTTGCCTTGCCCTGCATTGCCTAGAACTGTGTTGTCGTGCCTTAGCCTTGTTTCCCCTTACCGTGCCGTTCCTTTCGTTACCCTTGCCTTCCCCTGCTTTCCTTTGCATTCCTTGCCTTCCGTTACTCTTTGCTTGCCTTCCGTGCATTGCCTAGCCTTGCGTTGTCGTGCCTTAGCCTTGTTTCCCCTTGCCGTGCCGTGCCTGTTGTTACACTTGCCTTGCCGTGCTTTGCCTTCCCTTCCTTTCCTTCCGTTACTCTTTCCTTGCATAGCCGTACTCTGCCGAGCCTTGCGATGTCGTGCATTAGCTTTGCCTCGCCTGACAGTGCCTTGCCTTGCGTTACCCTTTCCTTGCCTTGCCGTGCATTGCCTAGCCCTGCGTTGCCGTGCCTTAGCCTTGTTTCCCCTTGCCGAGCCGTTCCTTCCGATACTCTTGCCTTGCCTTGCTTTCCCTTGCCTTCCTTGCCTTCCGTTACTCTTTGCTTGCCTTCCGTGCATTGCCTAGCCTTGCGTTGTCGTCATTAGCCTTGCCTCGCCTGACCGTGCCTTGCCTTGCGTTACCCTTTCCTTGCCTTGCCGAGCATTGCCTAGCCGTGCGTTGTCGTGCATTAGCCTTGTCTAGCCTTACCGTGCCTCGCCTTGCGTTACCCTTTCCTTGCCTGGCCGTGCATTGCCTAGCCGTGCGTTGCCGTTCCTTAGCCTTGTTTCCCCTTGCCGTGCCTTACCTTTTGTTACACTTGCCTTGCCTTGCTTTGCCTTGCCTTCCTTTCCTTCCGTTACTCTTTCCTTGCCTAGCCGTGCACTGCCTAGCCTTGCGTTGTCGTGCATTAGCCTTGCCTCCCCAAACCGTGCCTTGACTTGCGTTACCATTTCCTTGCCTTGCCCTGCATTGCCTAGCCGTGCGTTACCGTGCTTAGCCTTGTTTCCCCTTGCCGTGCCGTTCCTTCCGTTAACCTTGCCTTGCCTTGCTTTCCCTTGCCTTCCTTGCGTTCCGTTACTCTTTGCTTGCCTTCCGATCATTGCCTAGCCTTGCGTTGTCGTGCCTTAGCCTTGACTCGCCTAAGTGTGCCTTGCCTTGCGTTACCCTTTCCTTGCCTTGCCATGCATTGCCTAGCCGTGCGTTGTCGTGCATTAGCCTCGCCTTGCATTACTGTGCCTTGCCTTGCGTTACGCTTTCCTTGCCTGGCCGTGCATTGCTTAGCCTTGCGTTGCCGTGCCTTAGCCTTGTTTCCCCTTGCCGTGCCGTTCTTTCCGTTACCATTGCCTTCCCTTGCTTTCCCTTGCCTTCCTTGCCTTCCGTTACTCTTTGCTTGCCTTACGTGCATTGCCTAGCCTTGCCTTGTCGTGTCTTAGCCTTTTTTCACCTTGCCATAGCCTTGCTTGCGTTGCCTTGCTTTGCCTTGCCTTCCTTGCTTTCCGTTACTCTTTTTTTGCCTTCCGTGCATTGCCTAGCCTTGCGTGGTCGTGCCTTAGCCTTTTTTCACCTTGCCATAGCCTTGCTTGCGTTGCCTTGCTTTGCCTTGCATTCCTTGCCTTCCGTTACTCTTTGCTTGCTTTCCGTGCATTGCCTAGCCTTGCGTTGTCGTGCATTAGACTTGCCTCCCCAAACCGTGCCTTGCCTTGCGTTACCCTTTCCTTGCCTTACCCTGCATTGCCTAGCCCTGTGTTGTCGTGCCTTAGCCTTGTTTCCCCTTGCCGTGCCGTTCCTTCCGTTACCCTTGCCTTCCCTTGCTTTCCCTTGCTTTCCTTGCCTTCCGTTACTCTTCGCTTTCCTTCCGTGCATTGCCTAGCCTTGCGTTGTCGTGCCTTAGCCTTGCCTCGCCTGACTGTGCCTTGCCTTGCGTTACCCTTTCCTTGCCTTGCCGTGCACTGCCTAGCCTTCCTTTGTCGTGCATTAGCCTTGCCTTGCCTGACCGTGCCTTGCCTGGCGTTACCCTTTCCTTGCCTTGCCGTGCATTGCCTAGCCGTGCGTTGTCGTGCCTTAGCCTTGTTTCCCCTTGCCGTGCCGTTCCTTCCGTTACCCTTGCCTTGCCTTGCTTTCCCTTGCCTTCCTTGGTTTCCGTTACTCTTTGCTTGCCTTCCGTGCATTGCCTAGCCTTGCGCTGTCATGCATTTGCCTTGCCTTGCCTCAGAGTGCCTTGCCTTGCGTTACCTTTTCCTTGGCTGGCCGTGCATTGCCTAGTCGTGCGTTGTGGTGCCTTAGCCTTGTTTCACCTTGCCATTGCCTTGCTTGCTTTGCCTTGCTTTCCTTTGCCTTCCTTGCCTTCCGTTACTCTTTGCTTGCCTTCCGTGCATTGCCTAGCATTGCGTTGTCGTGTCTTAGCCTTTTTTCACCTTGCCATAGACTTGCTTGCGTTGCCTTGCTTTGCCATGCCTTCCTTCCCTTCCGTTACTCTTTCCTTCCCTTCCGTGCATTGCCTAGCCTTGCGTGGTCGTGCCTTAGCCTTTTTTCACCTTGCCATAGCCTTGCTTGCGTTGCCTTGCTTTGCCTTGCATTCCTTGCCTTCCGTTACTCTTTACTTGCCTTCCGTGCATTGCCTAGCCTTGCGTTGTCGTGCATTAGCCTCGCCTTGCCTTACCGTGCCTTGCCTTGCGTTACCCTTTCCTTGCCTGGCCGTGCATTGCTTAGCCTTGCGTTGCCGTGCCTTAGCCTTCTTTCCCCTTGCCGTGCCGTGCCTTTTGTTACACTTGCCTTGCCTTGCTTTGCATTGCCTTCCTTTCCTGCCGTTACTCTTTCCTTGCCTAGCCGTGCACTGCGTAGCCTTGCGTTGTCGTGCATTACCCTTGCCTCGCCTGACCGTGCCTTGCCTTGCGTTACCCTTTCCTTGCCTTCCCGTGCATTGCCTAGCCCTGCGTTGTCGTGCCTTAGCCTTGTTTCCCCTTACCGTGCGGTTCCTTCCGTTACCCTTCCCTTCCCCTGCTTTCCCTTGCCTTCCTTGCCTTCCGTTACTCTTTGCTTGCCTTTCGTGCATTGCCTAGCCTTGCGTTGTCGTGCCTTAGCCTTGCCTCGCCTGACCGTGCCTTGCCTTGCGTTACCCTTTCCTTGCCTTGCCGTGCATTGCCTTGCCGTGCGTTGTCGTGCATCAGCCTTGCCTTGCCTCAAGGTGCCTTGCCTTGCGTTACCTTTTCCTTGCCTTGCCGTGCATTGCCTAGCCGTGCATTGCCGTGCCTTAGCCTTGTTTCCCCTTGCCGTGCCGTTCCTTCCGTTACCCTTCCCTTGCCTTGGTTTCCCTTGCCTTCCTTGGTTTCCGTAACTCTTTGCTTGCCTTCCGTGCATTGCCTAGCCTTTCGTTGTCGTGCATTAGCCTTGCCTCCCCAAACCGTGCCTTGCCTTGCGTTACCCTTTCCTTGCCTTGCCCTGCATTGCCTAGCCCTGTGTTTTCGTGCCTTAGCCTTGTTTCCCCTTACCGTGCCGTTCCTTTCGTTACCCTTGCCTTCCCCTGCTTTCCTTTGCATTCCTTGCCTTCCGTTACTCTTTGCTTGCCTTCCGTGCATTGCCTAGCCTTGCGTTGTCGTGCCTTAGCCTTGTTTCCCCTTGCCGTGCCGTGCCTGTTGTTACACTTGCCTTGCCATGCTTTTCCTTGCCTATCTTTCCTTCCATTACTCTTTCCTTGCCTAGCCGTGCACTGCCTAGCCTTGCGATGTCGTGCATTAGCTTTGCCTCGCCTGACAGTGCCTTGCCTTGCGTTACCCTTTCCTTGCCTTGCCGTGCATTGCCTAGCCCTGCGTTGCCTTGCCTTAGCCTTGTTTCCACTTGCCGAGCCGTTCCTTCCGTTACCCTTGCCTTGCCTTGGTTTCCCTTGCCTTCCTTGCCTTCCGTTACTCTTTGCTTGCCTTCCGTGCATTGCCTAGCCTTGCGTTGTCGTGCATTAGCCTTGCCTCTCCTGACCGTGCCTTGCCTTGCGTTACCCTTTCCTTGCCTAGCCGTGCACTGCGTAGCCTTGCGTTGTCGTGCATTACCCTTACCTCGCCTGACCGTGCCTTGCCTTGCGTTACCCTTTCCTCGCCTTCCCGTGCATTGCCTAGCCCTGCGTTGTCGTGCCTTAGCCTTGTTTCCACTTACCGTGCCGTTCCTTCCCTTACCCTTGCCTTCCCCTGCTTTCCCTTGCCTTCCTTGCCTTCCGTTACTCTTTGCTTGCCTTCCGATCATTGCCTAGCCTTGCGTTGTCGTGCCTTAGCCTTGACTCGCCTAACCGTGCCTTGCCTTGCGTTACCCTTTCCTTGCCTTGCCATGCATTGCCTAGCCGTGCGTTGTCGTGCATTAGCCTCGCCTTGCATTACTGTGCCTTGCCTTGCGTTACCCTTTCCTTGCCTGGCCGTGCATTGCTTAGCCTTGCGTTGCCGTGCCTTAGCCTTGTTTCCCCTTGCCGTGCCGTTCTTTCCGTTACCATTGCCTTTCCTTGCTTTCCCTTGCCTTCCTTGCCTTCCGTTACTCTTTGCTTGCCTTCCGTGCATTGCCTAGCCTTGCCTTGTCGTGTCTTAGCCTTTTTTCACCTTGCCATAGCCTTGCTTGCGTTGCCTTGCTTTGCCTTGCCTTCCTTGCTTTCCGTTACACTTTGCTTGCCTTCCGTGCATTGCCTAGCCTTGCGTGGTCGTGCCTTAGCCTTTTTTCACCTTGCCATAGCCTTGCTTGCGTTGCCTTGCTTTGCCTTGCATTCCTTGCCTTCCGTTACTCTTTGCTTGCTTTCCGTGCATTGCCTAGCCTTGCGTTGTCGTGCATTAGACTTGCCTCCCCAAACCGTGCCTTGCCTTGCGTTACCCTTTCCTTGCCTTACCCTGCATTGCCTAGCCCTGTGTTGTCGTGCCTTAGCCTTGTTTCCCCTTGCCGTGCCGTTCCTTCCGTTACCCTTGCCTTCCCTTGCTTTCCCTTGCTTTCCTTGCCTTCCGTTACTCTTCGCTTTCCTTCCGTGCATTGCCTAGCCTTGCGTTGTCGTGCCTTAGCCTTGCCTCGCCTGACTGTGCCTTGCCTTACGTTACCCTTTCCTTGCCTTGCCGTGCACTGCCTAGCCTTCCCTTGTCGTGCATTAGCCTTGCCTTGCCTGACCGTGCCTTGCCTGGCGTTACCCTTTCCTTGCCTTGCCGTGCATTGCCTAGCCGTGCGTTGTCGTGCCTTAGCCTTGTTTCCCCTTGCCGTGCCGTTCCTTCCGTTACCCTTGCCTTGCCTTGCTTTCCCTTGCCTTCCTTGGTTTCCGTTACTCTTTGCTTGCCTTCCGTGCATTGCCTAGCCTTGCGCTGTCATGCATTAGCCTTGCCTTGCCTCAGAGTGCCTTGCCTTGCGTTACCTTTTCCTTGGCTGGCCGTGCATTCCCTAGTCGTGCGTTGTGGTGCCTTAGCCTTGTTGCACCTTGCCATAGCCTTGCTTGCTTTGCCTTGCTTTCCCTTGCCTTCCTTGCCTTCCGTTACTCTTTGCTTGCCTTCCGTGCATTGCCTAGCCTTGCGTTGTCGTGTCTTAGCCTTTTTTCACCTTGCCATAGCCTTGCTTGCGTTGCCTTGCTTTGCATTGACTTCCTTGCCTTCCGTTACTCTTTCCTTCCCTTCCGTGCATTGCCTAGCCTTGCGTGGTCGTGCCTTAGCCTTTTTTCACCTTGCCATAGCCTTGCTTGCGTTGCCTTGCTTTGCCTTGCATTCCTTGCCTTCCGTTACTCTTTACTTGCCTTCCGTACATTGCCTAGCCTTGCGTTGTCGTGCATTAGCCTCGCCTTGCCTTACCGTGCCTTGCCTTGCGTTACCCTTTCCTTGCCTGGCCGTGCATTGCCTAGCCCTGCGTTGTCGTGCCTTAGCCTTGTTTCCCCTTACCGTGCCGTTCCTTCCGTTACCCTTGCCTTCCCCTGCTTTCCCTTGCCTTCCTTGCCTTCCGTTACTCTTTGCTTGCCTTTCGTGCATTGTCTAGCCTTGCGTTGTCGTGCCTTAGTCTTGCCTCGCCTGACCGTGCCTTGCCTTGCGTTACCCTTTCCTTGCCTTGCAGTGCATTGCCTAGCCGTGCGTTGTCGTGCATCAGCCTTGCCTTGCCTCAAGGTGCCTTGCCTTGCGTTACCTTTTCCTTGCCTTGCCGTGCATTGCCTCGCCGTGCATTGCCGTGCCTTAGCCTTGTTTCCCCTTGCCGTGCCGTTCCTTCCGTTACCCTTCCCTTGCCTTGGTTTCCCTTGCCTTCCTTGGTTTCCGTAACTCTTTGCTTGCCTTCCGTGCATTGCCTAGCCTTTCGTTGTCGTGCATTAGCCTTGCCTCCCCAAACCGTGCCTTGCCTTGCGTTACCCTTTCCTTGCCTTGCCCTGCATTGCCTAGCCCTGTGTTGTCGTGCCTTAGCCTTGTTTCCCCTTACCGTGCCGTTCCTTTCGTTACCCTTGCCTTCCCCTGCTTTCCTTTGCATTCCTTGCCTTCCGTTACTCTTTGCTTGCCTTCCGTGCATTGCCTAGCCTTGCGTTGTCGTGCCTTAGCCTTGTTTCCGCTTGCCGTGCCGTGCCTGTTGTTACACTTGCCTTGCCATGCTTTTCCTTGCCTATCTTTCCTTCCATTACTCTTTCCTTGCCTAGCCGTGCACTGCCTAGCCTTGCGATGTCGTGCATTAGCTTTGCCTCGCCTGACAGTGCCTTGCCTTGCGTTACCCTTTCCTTGCCTTGCCGTGCATTGCCTAGCCCTGCGTTGCCTTGCCTTAGCCTTGTTTCCCCTTGCCGTGCCGTTCCTTCCGTTACCCTTGCCTTGCCTTGCTTTCCCTTGCCTTCCTTGGTTTCCGTTACTCTTTGCTTGCCTTCCGTGCATTGCCTAGCCTTGCGCTGTCGTGCATTAGCCTTGCCTTGCCTCAGAGTGCCTTGCCTTGCGTTACCTTTTCCTTGGCTGGCCGTGCATTGTCTACCCGTGCGTTGTGGTGACTTAGCCTTGTTTCACCTTGCCATAGACTTGCTTGCTTTGCCTTGCTTTGCCTTGCCTTCCTTTCCTTCCGTTACTCTTTCCTTGCCTAGCCGTGCACTGCGTAGCCTTGCGTTTTCGTGCATTACCCTTGCCTCGCCTGACAGTGCCTGGCCTTGCGTTACCCTTTCCTTGCCTTGCCGTGCATTGCCTAGCCTTGCGTTGTCGTGCCTTAGCCTTGCCTCGCCTGACCGTGCCTTGACTTGCGTTACCCTTACCTTGCCTTGCCCTGCATTGCCTAGCCGTTCGTTGTCGTGCCTTAGCCTTGTTTGCCCTTGCCGTGCCGTTCCTTCCGTTACCCTTGCCTTGCTTTCCCTTGCCTTCCTTGCCTTCCGTTACTCTTTGCTTGCCTTCCGTGCATTGCCTAGCCTTGCGTGGTCGTGCCTTAGCCTTTTTTCACCTTGCCATAGCCTTGCTTGCGTTGCCTTGCTTTGCCTTGCATTCCTTGCCTTCCGTTACTCTTTGCTTGCCTTCCGTGCATTGCCTAGCCTTGCGTTGTCGTGCAATAGCCTTGCCTCCCGAAACCGTGCCTTGCCTTGCGTTACCCTTTCCTTGCCTTGCCCTGCATTGCCTAGCCCTGTGTTGTCGTGCCTTAGCCTTGTTTCCCCTTGCCGTGCCGTGCCTTTTGTTACACTGGCCTTGCCTTGCTTTGCCTTGCCTTCCTTTCCTTCCGTTACTCTTTCCTTGCCTAGCCGTGCACTGCGTAGCCTTGCGTTTTCGTGCATTACCCTTGCTTCGCCTGACCGTGCCTTGCCTTGCGTTACCCTTTCCTTGCCTTGCCGTGCATTGCCTAGCCCTGCGTTGCCGTGCCTTAGCCTTGTTTCCCCTTGCCGAGCCGTTCCTTCCGATACACTTGCCTTGCCTTGCTTTCCCTTGCCTTCCTTGCCTTCCGTTACTCTTTGCTTGCCTTCCGTGCATTGCCTAGCCTTGCGTTGTCGTCATTAGCCTTGCCTCGCCTGACCGTGCCTTGCCTTGCGTTACCCTTTCCTTGCCTTGCCGAGCATTGCCTAGCCGTGCGTTGTCGTGCATTAGCCTTGTCTAGCCTTACCGTGCCTCGCCTTGCGTTACCCTTTCCTTGCCTGGCCGTGCATTGCCTAGCCGTGCGTTGCCGTTCCTTAGCCTTGTTTCCCCTTGCCGTGCCTTACCTTTTGTTACACTTGCCTTGCCTTGCTTTGCCTTGCCTTCCTTTCCTTCCGTTACTCTTTCCTTGCCTAGCCGTGCACTGCCTAGCCTTGCGTTGTCGTGCATTAGCCTTGCCTCCCCAAACCGTGCCTTGACTTGCGTTACCATTTCCTTGCCTTGCCCTGCATTGCCTAGCCGTGCCTTACCGTGCTTAGCCTTGTTTCCCCTTGCCGTGCCGTTCCTTCCGTTACCCTTGCCTTGCCTTGCTTTCCCTTGCCTTCCTTGCCTTCCGTTACTCTTTGCTTGCCTTCCGTTCATTGCCTAGCCTTGCGTTGTCGTGCATTAGCCTTGCCTCCCCAAATCGTGCCTTGCCTTGCGTTACCCTTTCCTTGCCTTGCCCTGCATTGCCTAGCCCTGTGTTGTCGTGCCTTAGCGTTGTTTCCCCTTACCGTGCCGTTCCTTTCGTTACCTTTGCCTTCCCCTGCTTTCCTTTGCATTCCTTGCCTTCCGTTACTCTTTGCTCGCCTTCCGTGCATTGCCTAGCCTTGCGTTGTCGTGCCTTAGCCTTGTTTCCCCTTGCCGTGCCGTGCCTGTTGTTACACTTGCCTTGCCATGCTTTGCCTTGCCTTCCTTTCCTTCCGTTACTCTTTCCTTGCCTAGCCGTGCACTGCCTAGCCTTGCGATGTCGTGCATTCGCTTTGCCTCGCCTGACAGTGCCTTGCCTTGCGTTACCCTTTCCTTGCCTTGCCGTGCATTGCCTACCCTGCGTTGCCGTGCCTTAGCCTTGTTTCCCCTTGCCGAGCCGTTCCTTCCGTTACCCTTGCCTTGCCTTGGTTTCCCCTGCCTTCCTTGCAATCCGTTACTCTTTGCTTGCCTTCCGTGCATTTCCTAGCCTTGCGTTGTCGTGCATTAGCCTTGCCTCTCCTGACCGTGCCTTGCCTTGCGTTACCCTTTCCTTGCCTTGCCGTGCATTGCCTAGCCGTGCGTCGTCGTGCATTAGCCTTGTCTTGCCTTACCGTGCCTTGCCTTGCGTTACCCTTTCCTTGCCTGGCCGTGCATTGCCTAGCCCTGCGTTGCCGTGCCTTAGCCTTGTTTCCCGTTGCCGAGCCGTTCCTTCCGTTACCCTTGCCTTGCCTTGGTTTCCCCTGCCTTCCTTGCAATCCGTTACTCTTTGCTTGCCTTCCGTGCATTTCCTAGCCTTGCGTTGTCGTGCATTAGCCTTGCCTCTCCTGACCGTGCCTTGCCTTGCGTTACCCTTTCCTTGCCTTGCCGTGCATTGCCTAGCCGTGCGTCGTCGTGCATTAGCCTTGTCTTGCCTTACCGTGCCTTGCCTTGCGTTACCCTTTCCTTGCCTGGCCGTGCATTGCCTAGCCGTGCATTGCCGTTCCTTAGCCTTGTTTCCCGTTGCCGTGCCTTGCCTTTTGTTACACTTGCCTTGCCTTGCTTTGCCTTGCCTTCCTTTCCTTCCGTTACTCTTTCCTTGCCTAGCCGTGCACTGCCTAGCCTTGCGTTGTCGTGCATTAGCCTTGCCTCCCCAAACCGTGCCTTGCCTTGCGTTACCATTTCCTTGCCTTGCCCTGCATTGCCTAGCCGTGCGTTGTCGTGCCTTAGCCTTGTTTCCCCTAACCGTGCCGTTCCTTCCGTTACCCTTGCCTTGCCTTGGTTTCCCCTGCCTTCCTTGCAATCCGTTACTCTTTGCTGGCCTTCCGTGCATTGCCTAGACTTGCGTTGTCGTGCCTTAGACTTGCCTCGCCTGACCGTGCCTTGCCTTGCGTTACCCTTTCCTTGCCTTGCAGTGCATTGCCTAGCAGTGCGTTGTCGTGCCTTAGCCTTGTTTCCCCTTGCCGTGCCGTTCTTTCCGTTACCATTGCCTTGCCTTGCTTTCCCTTGCCTTCCTTGCCTTCCGTTACTCTTTGCTTGCCTTCCGTGCATTGCCTAGCCTTGCCTTGTCGTGTCTTAGCCTTTTTTCACATTGCCATAGCCTTGCTTGCGTTGCCTTGCTTTGCCTTGCCTTCCTTGCTTTCCGTTACTCTTTGCTTGCCTTCCGTGCATTGCCTAGCCTTGCGTGGTCGTGCCTTAGCCTTTTTTCACCTTGCCATAGCCTTGCTTGCGTTGCCTTGCTTTGCCTTGCATTCCTTGCCTTCCGTTACTCTTTGCTTGCTTTCCGTGCATTGCCTAGCCTTGCGTTGTCGTGCATTAGACTTGCCTCCCCAAACCGTGCCTTGCCTTGCGTTACCCTTTCCTTGCCTTACCCTGCATTGCCTAGCCCTGTGTTGTCGTGCCTTAGCCTTGTTTCCCCTTGCCGTGCCGTTCCTTCCGTTACCCTTTCCTTCCCTTGCTTTCCCTTGCTTTCCTTGCCTTCCGTTACTCTTCGCTTTCCTTCCGTGCATTGCCTAGCCTTGCGTTGTCGTGCCTTAGCCTTGCCTCGCCTGACAGTGCCTTGCCTTGCGTTACCCTTTCCTTGCCTTGCCGTGCACTGCCTAGCCTTGCCTTGTCGTGCATTAGCCTTGCCTTGCCTGACCGTGCCTTGCCTGGCGTTACCCTTTCCTTGCCTTGCCGTGCATTGCCTAGCCGTGCGTTGTCGTGCCTTAGCCTTGTTTCCCCTTGCCGTGCCGTTCCTTCCGTTACCCTTGCCTTGCCTTGCTTTCCCTTGCCTTCCTTGGTTTCCGTTACTCTTTGCTTGCCTTCCGTGCATTGCCTAGCCTTGCGCTGTCATGCATTAGCCTTGCCTTGCCTCAGAGTGCCTTGCCTTGCGTTAACTTTTCCTTGGCTGGCCGTGCATTGCCTAGTCGTGCGTTGTGGTGCCTTAGCCTTGTTTCACCTTGCCATAGCCTTGCTTGCTTTGCCTTGCTTTGCCTTGCCTTCCTTGCCTTCCGTTACTCTTTGCTTGCCTTCCGTGCATTGCCTAGCCTTGCGTTGTCGTGTCTTAGCCTTTTTTCACCTTGCCATAACCTTGCTTGCGATGCCTTGCTTTTCCTTGCCTTCCTTGCCTTCCGTTACTCTTTGCTTCCCTTCCGTGCATTGCCTAGCCTTGCGTGGTCGTGCCTTAGCCTTTTTTCACCTTGCCATAGCATTGCTTGCGTTGCCTTGCTTTGCCTTGCATTCCTTGCCTTCCGTTACTTTTTACTTGCCTTCCGTGCATTGCCTAGCCTTGCGTTGTCGTGCATTAGCCTTGCCTCCCCAAACCGTGCCTTGCCTTGCGTTACCCTTTCCTTGCCTTGCCGTGCATTGCCTAGCCCTGCGTTGTCGTGCCTTAGCCTTGTTTCCCCTTACCGTGCCGTTCCTTCCGTTACCCTTGCCTTCCCCTGCTTTCCCTTGCCTTCCTTGCCTTCCGTTACCCTTTGCTTGCCTTTCGTGCATTGCCTAGCCTTGCGTTGTCGTGCCTTAGCCTTGCCTCGCCTGACCGTGCCTTGCCTTGCGTTACCCTTTCCTTGCCTTGCCATGCATTGCGTAGCCGTGCGTTGTCGTGCATCAGCCTTGCCTTGCCTCAAGGTGCCTTGCCTTGCGTTACCTTTTCCTTGCCTTGCCGTGCATTGCCTAGCCGTGCGTTGCCGTGCCTTAGCCTTGTTTCCCCTTGCCGTGCCGTTCCTTCCGTTACCCTTCCCTTGCCTTGTTTTCCCTTGCCTTCCTTGGTTTCCGTAACTCTTTGCTTGCCTTCCGTGCATTGCCTAGCCTTTCGTTGTCGTGCATTAGCCTTGCCTCCCCAAACCGTGCCTTGCCTTGCGTTACCCTTTCCTTGCCTTGCCCTGCATTGCCTAGCCCTGTGTTGTCGTGCCTTAGCCTTGTTTCCCCTTACCGTGCCGTTCCTTTCGTTACCCTTGCCTTCCCCTGCTTTCCTGTGCATTCCTTGCCTTCCGTTAATCTTTGCTTCCCTTCCGTGCATTGCCTAGCCTTGCGTTGTCGTGCCTTAGCCTTGTTTCCCCTTGCCGTGCCGTGCCTGTTGTTACACTTGCCTTGCCATGCTTTTCCTTGCCTTCCTTTCCTTCCATTACTCTTTCCTTGCCTAGCCGTGCACTGCCTAGCCTTGCGATGTCGTGCATTAGCTTTGCCTCGCCTGACAGTGCCTTGCCTTGCGTGACCCTTTCCTTGCCTTGCCGTGAATTGCCTAGCCCTGCGTTGCCTTGCCTTAGCCTTGTTTCCCGTTGCCGAGCCGTTCCTTCCGTTACCCTTGCCTTGCCTTGGTTTCGCTTGCCTTCCTTGCATTCCGTTACTCTTTGCTTGCCTTCCGTGCATTGCCTAGCCTTGCGTTGTCGTGCATTAGCCTTGCCTCGCCTGACCGTGCCTTGCCTTGCGTTACCCTTTCCTTGCCTTGCCGTGCATTGCCTAGCCGTGCGTTGTCGTGCATTAGCCTTCTCTTGCCTTACCGTGCCTTGCCTTGCGTTACCCTTTCCTTGCCTGGCCGTGCATTGCCTAGCCGTGCGTTGCCGTTCCTTAGCCTTGTTTCCCCTTGCCGTGCCTTGCCTTTTGTTACACTTGCCTTGCCTTGCTTTGCCTTGCCTTCCTTTCCTTCCGTTACTCTTTCCTTGCGTAGCCGTGCACTGCCTATACTTGCGTTGTCGTGCATTAGCCTTGCCTCCCCAAACCGTGCCTTGCCTTGCGTTACCATTTCCTTGCCTTGCCCTGCATTGCGTAGCCGTGCGTTACCGTGCCTTAGCCTTGTTTCCCCTTGCCGTGCCGTTCCTTCCGTTAACCTTGCCTTGCCTTGCTTTCCCTTGCCTTCCTTGCGTTCCGTTACTCTTTGCTTGCCTTCCGTGCATTGCCTAGCCTTGCGTTGTCGTGCCTTAGCCTTGCCTCGCCTGACCGTGCCTTGCCTTGCGTTACCCTTACCTTGCCTTGCCCTGCTTTGCCTAGCCCTGTGTTGTCGTGCCTTAGCCTTGTTTCCCCTTACCGTGCCGTTCCTTTCGTTACCCTTGCATTCCCCTGCTTTCCCTTGCATTCCTTGCCTTCCGTTACTCTTTGCTTGCCTTCCGTGCATTGCCTAGCCTTGCGTAGTCGTGCCTTAGCCTTGCCTCGCCTGACCGTGCCTTGCCTTGCGTTACCCTTTCCTTGCCTTGCAGTGCATTGCCTAGCCGTTCGTTGTCGTGCCTTAGCCTTGTTTGCCCTTGCCGTGCTGTTCCTTCCGTTACCCTTGCCTTGCTTTCCCTTGCCTTCCTTGCCTTCCGTTACTCTTTGCTTGCCTTCCGTGCATTGCCTAGCCTTGCGTTGTCGTGTCTTAGCCTTTTTTCACCTTGCCATAGCCTTGCTTGCGTTGCCTTGCTTTGCCTTGCCTTCCTTGCCTTCCGTTACTCTTTGCTTGCCTTCCGTGCATTGCCTAGCCTTGCGTGGTCGGGCCTTAGCCTTTTTTCACCTTGCCATAGTCTTGCTTGCGTTGCCTTGCTTTGCCTTGCATTCCTTGCCTTCCGTTACTCTTTGCTTGCCTTCCGTGCATTGCCTAGCCTTGGGTTGTCGTGCATTAGCCTTGCCTCCCCAAACCTAGCCTTGCCTTGCGTTACCCTTTCCTTGCCTTGCCCTGCATTGCCTAGCCCTGTGTTGTCGTGCCTTAGCCTTGTTTCCCCTTACCGTGCCGTTCCTTCCGTTACCCTTGCCTTCCCCTGCTTTCCCTTGCCTTCCTTGCCTTTCGTTACTCTTTGCTTGCCTTTCGTGCATTGTCTAGCCTTGCGTTGTCGTGCCTTAGCCTTGCCTTGCCTGAGCGTGCCTTGCCTTGCGTTACCCTTTCCTTGCCTTGCCGTGCATTGCCTAGCCGTGCGTTGTCGTGCATCAGCCTTGCCTTGCCTCAAGGTGCCTTCCCTTGCGTTACCTTCTCCTTGCCTTGCCGTGCATTGCCTAGCCGTGCGTTGCCGTGCCTTAGCCTTGTTTCCCCTTGCCGTGCCGTTCCTTCCGTTACCCTTGCCTTTGCCTTGCTTTCCCTTGCCTTCCTTTGTTTCCGTTACTCTTTGCTTGCCTTCCGTGCATTGCCTAGCCTTGCGCTGTCATGCATTAGCCTTGCCTTGCCTCAGAGTGCCTTTCCTTGCGTTACCTTTTCCTTGGCTGGCCGTGCATTGTCTACCCGTGCGTTGTGGTGCCTTAGCCTTGTTTCACCTTGCCATAGACTTGCTTGCTTTGCCTTGCTTTGCCTTGCCTTCCTTTCCTTCCGTTACTCTTTCCTTGCCTAGCCGTGCACTGCGTAGCCTTGCGTTTTCGTGCATTACCCTTGCCTCGCCTGACCGTGCCTGGCCTTGCGTTACACTTTCCTTGCCTTGCCGTGCATTGCCTAGCCCTTCGTTACCGTGCCTTAGCCTTGTTTCCCCATGCCGAGCCGTTCCTTCCGTTACCCTTCCCTTCCCCTGCTTTCCCTTGCCTTCCTTGCCTTCCGTTACTCTTTGCTTGCCTTCCGTGCATTGCCTAGCCTTGCGTTGTCGTGCCTTAGCCTTGCCTCGCCTGACCGTGCCTTGCCTTGCGTTACCCTTTCCTTGCCTTGCCGTGCATTGCCTAGCCGTGCGTTGTCGTGCATCAGCCTTGCCTTGCCGCACCGTGCCTTGGCTTGCGTTACCCTTTCCTTGCCTGGCCGTGCATTGCCTAGCCGTGCGTTGCCGTGCCTTAGCCTTGTTTCCCCTTGTCGTGCCGTTCCTTCCGTTACCCTTGCCTTGCCTTGCTTTCCCTTGCCTTCCTTGCCTTCCGTTACTCTTTGCTTGCCTTCCGTGCATTGCCTAGCCTTGCGTTGTCGTGCATTAGCCTTGCCTCCCCAAACCGTGCCTTGCCTTGCGTTACCCTTTCCTTGCCTTGCCCTGCATTGCCTAGCCCTGTGTTGTCGTGCCTTAGCCTTGTTTCCCCTTACCGTGCCGTTCCTTTCGTTACCCTTGCCTTCCCCTGCTTTCCTTTGCATTCCTTGCCTTCCGTTACTCTTTGCTTGCCTTCCGTGCATTGCCTAGCCTTGCGTTGTAGTGCCTTAGCCTTGTTTCCCCTTGCCGTGCCGTGCCTGTTGTTACACTTGCCTTGCCATGCTTTTCCTTGCCTTCCTTTCCTTCCATTAGTCTTTCCTTGCCTAGCCGTGCACTGCCTAGCCTTGCGATGTCGTGCATTAGCTTTGCCTCGCCTGACAGTGCCTTGCCTTGCGTTACCATTTCCTTGCCTTGCCCTGCATTGCCTAGCCGTGCGTTACCGTGCATTAGCCTTGCCTTGCCTCAGAGTGCCTTTCCTTGCGTTGTCGTGCCTTAGCCTTGCCTCGCCTAACCGTGCCTTGCCTTGCGTTACCCTTTCCTTGCCTTGCCGTGCATTGCCTAGCCGTGCGTTGTCGTGCATCAGCCTTGCCTTGCCTCACCGTGCCTTGCCTTGCGTTACCCTTTCCTTGCCTTGCCGTGCATTGCCTAGCCCTGAGTTGCCGTGCCTTAGCCTTGTTTCCCCTTGCCGTGCCGTTCCTTCCGTTAACCTTGCCTTGCCTTGCTTTCCCTTGCCTTCCTTGCCTTCCGTTACTCTTTGCTTGCCTTCCGTGCATTGCCTAGCCTTGCGTTGTCGTGCATTAGCCTTGCCTCCCCAAACCGTGCCTTGCCTTGCGTTACCCTTTCCTTGCCTTGCCCTGCATTGCCTAGAACTGTGTTGTCGTGCCTTAGCCTTGTTTCCCCTTACCGTGCCGTTCCTTTCGTTACCCTTGCCTTCCCCTGCTTTCCTTTGCATTCCTTGCCTTCCGTTACTCTTTGCTTGCCTTCCGTGCATTGCCTAGCCTTGCGTTGTCGTGCCTTAGCCTTGTTTCCCCTTGCCGTGCCGTGCCTGTTGTTACACTTGCCTTGCCGTGCTTTGCCTTCCCTTCCTTTCCTTCCGTTACTCTTTCCTTGCATAGCCGTACTCTGCCGAGCCTTGCGATGTCGTGCATTAGCTTTGCCTCGCCTGACAGTGCCTTGCCTTGCGTTACCCTTTCCTTGCCTTGCCGTGCATTGCCTAGCCCTGCGTTGCCGTGCCTTAGCCTTGTTTCCCCTTGCCGAGCCGTTCCTTCCGATACTCTTGCCTTGCCTTGCTTTCCCTTGCCTTCCTTGCCTTCCGTTACTCTTTGCTTGCCTTCCGTGCATTGCCTAGCCTTGCGTTGTCGTCATTAGCCTTGCCTCGCCTGACCGTGCCTTGCCTTGCGTTACCCTTTCCTTGCCTTGCCGAGCATTGCCTAGCCGTGCGTTGTCGTGCATTAGCCTTGTCTAGCCTTACCGTGCCTCGCCTTGCGTTACCATTTCCTTGCCTGGCCGTGCATTGCCTAGCCGTGCGTTGCCGTTCCTTAGCCTTGTTTCCCCTTGCCGTGCCTTACCTTTTGTTACACTTGCCTTGCCTTGCTTTGCCTTGCCTTCCTTTCCTTCCGTTACTCTTTCCTTGCCTAGCCGTGCACTGCCTAGCCTTGCGTTGTCGTGCATTAGCCTTGCCTCCCCAAACCGTGCCTTGACTTGCGTTACCATTTCCTTGCCTTGCCCTGCATTGCCTAGCCGTGCGTTACCGTGCTTAGCCTTGTTTCCCCTTGCCGTGCCGTTCCTTCCGTTAACCTTGCCTTGCCTTGCTTTCCCTTGCCTTCCTTGCGTTCCGTTACTCTTTGCTTGCCTTCCGATCATTGCCTAGCCTTGCGTTGTCGTGCCTTAGCCTTGACTCGCCTAAGTGTGCCTTGCCTTGCGTTACCCTTTCCTTGCCTTGCCATGCATTGCCTAGCCGTGCGTTGTCGTGCATTAGCCTCGCCTTGCATTACTGTGCCTTGCCTTGCGTTACGCTTTCCTTGCCTGGCCGTGCATTGCTTAGCCTTGCGTTGCCGTGCCTTAGCCTTGTTTCCCCTTGCCGTGCCGTTCTTTCCGTTACCATTGCCTTCCCTTGCTTTCCCTTGCCTTCCTTGCCTTCCGTTACTCTTTGCTTGCCTTACGTGCATTGCCTAGCCTTGCCTTGTCGTGTCTTAGCCTTTTTTCACCTTGCCATAGCCTTGCTTGCGTTGCCTTGCTTTGCCTTGCCTTCCTTGCTTTCCGTTACTCTTTTTTTGCCTTCCGTGCATTGCCTAGCCTTGCGTGGTCGTGCCTTAGCCTTTTTTCACCTTGCCATAGCCTTGCTTGCGTTGCCTTGCTTTGCCTTGCATTCCTTGCCTTCCGTTACTCTTTGCTTGCTTTCCGTGCATTGCCTAGCCTTGCGTTGTCGTGCATTAGACTTGCCTCCCCAAACCGTGCCTTGCCTTGCGTTACCCTTTCCTTGCCTTACCCTGCATTGCCTAGCCCTGTGTTGTCGTGCCTTAGCCTTGTTTCCCCTTGCCGTGCCGTTCCTTCCGTTACCCTTGCCTTCCCTTGCTTTCCCTTGCTTTCCTTGCCTTCCGTTACTCTTCGCTTTCCTTCCGTGCATTGCCTAGCCTTGCGTTGTCGTGCCTTAGCCTTGCCTCGCCTGACTGTGCCTTGCCTTGCGTTACCCTTTCCTTGCCTTGCCGTGCACTGCCTAGCCTTCCTTTGTCGTGCATTAGCCTTGCCTTGCCTGACCGTGCCTTGCCTGGCGTTACCCTTTCCTTGCCTTGCCGTGCATTGCCTAGCCGTGCGTTGTCGTGCCTTAGCCTTGTTTCCCCTTGCCGTGCCGTTCCTTCCGTTACCCTTGCCTTGCCTTGCTTTCCCTTGCCTTCCTTGGTTTCCGTTACTCTTTGCTTGCCTTCCGTGCATTGCCTAGCCTTGCGCTGTCATGCATTAGCCTTGCCTTGCCTCAGAGTGCCTTGCCTTGCGTTACCTTTTCCTTGGCTGGCCGTGCATTGCCTAGTCGTGCGTTGTGGTGCCTTAGCCTTGTTTCACCTTGCCATAGCCTTGCTTGCTTTGCCTTGCTTTCCTTTGCCTTCCTTGCCTTCCGTTACTCTTTGCTTGCCTTCCGTGCATTGCCTAGCATTGCGTTGTCGTGTCTTAGCCTTTTTTCACCTTGCCATAGACTTGCTTGCGTTGCCTTGCTTTGCCATGCCTTCCTTCCCTTCCGTTACTCTTTCCTTCCCTTCCGTGCATTGCCTAGCCTTGCGTGGTCGTGCCTTAGCCTTTTTTCACCTTGCCATAGCCTTGCTTGCGTTGCCTTGCTTTGCCTTGCATTCCTTGCCTTCCGTTACTCTTTACTTGCCTTCCGTGCATTGCCTAGCCTTGCGTTGTCGTGCATTAGCCTCGCCTTGCCTTACCGTGCCTTGCCTTGCGTTACCCTTTCCTTGCCTGGCCGTGCATTGCTTAGCCTTGCGTTGCCGTGCCTTAGCCTTCTTTCCCCTTGCCGTGCCGTGCCTTTTGTTACACTTGCCTTGCCTTCCTTTGCCTTGCCTTCCTTTCCTGCCGTTACTCTTTCCTTGCCTAGCCGTGCACTGCGTAGCCTTGCGTTGTCGTGCATTACCCTTGCCTCGCCTGACCGTGCATTGCCTTGCGTTACCCTTTCCTTGCCTTCCCGTGCATTGCCTAGCCCTGCGTTGTCGTGCCTTAGCCTTGTTTCCCCTTACCGTGCGGTTCCTTCCGTTACCCTTCCCTTCCCCTGCTTTCCCTTGCCTTCCTTGCCTTCCGTTACTCTGCTTGCCTTTCGTGCATTGCCTAGCCTTGCGTTGTCGTGCCTTAGCCTTGCCTCGCCTGACCGTGCCTTGCCTTGCGTTACCCTTTCCTTGCCTTGCCGTGCATTGCCTAGCCGTGCGTTGTCGTGCATCAGCCTTGCCTTGCCTCAAGGTGCCTTGCCTTGCGTTACCTTTTCCTTGCCTTGCCGTGCATTGCCTAGCCGTGCATTGCCGTGCCTTAGCCTTGTTTCCCCTTGCCGTGCCGTTCCTTCCGTTACCCTTCCCTTGCCTTGGTTTCCCTTGCCTTCCTTGGTTTCCGTAACTCTTTGCTTGCCTTCCGTGCATTGCCTAGCCTTTCGTTGTCGTGCATTAGCCTTGCCTCCCCAAACCGTGCCTTGCCTTGCGTTACCCTTTCCTTGCCTTGCCCTGCATTGCCTAGCCCTGTGTTTTCGTGCCTTAGCCTTGTTTCCCCTTACCGTGCCGTTCCTTTCGTTACCCTTGCCTTCCCCTGCTTTCCTTTGCATTCCTTGCCTTCCGTTACTCTTTGCTTGCCTTCCGTGCATTGCCTAGCCTTGCGTTGTCGTGCCTTAGCCTTGTTTCCCCTTGCCGTGCCGTGCCTGTTGTTACACTTGCCTTGCCATGCTTTTCCTTGCCTATCTTTCCTTCCATTACTCTTTCCTTGCCTAGCCGTGCACTGCCTAGCCTTGCGATGTCGTGCATTAGCTTTGCCTCGCCTGACAGTGCCTTGCCTTGCGTTACCCTTTCCTTGCCTTGCCGTGCATTGCCTAGCCCTGCGTTGCCTTGCCTTAGCCTTGTTTCCACTTGCCGAGCCGTTCCTTCCGTTACCCTTGCCTTGCCTTGGTTTCCCTTGCCTTCCTTGCCTTCCGTTACTCTTTGCTTGCCTTCCGTGCATTGCCTAGCCTTGCGTTGTCGTGCATTAGCCTTGCCTCTCCTGACCGTGCCTTGCCTTGCGTTACCCTTTCCTTGCCTAGCCGTGCACTGCGTAGCCTTGCGTTGTCGTGCATTACCCTTACCTCGCCTGACCGTGCCTTGCCTTGCGTTACCCTTTCCTCGCCTTCCCGTGCATTGCCTAGCCCTGCGTTGTCGTGCCTTAGCCTTGTTTCCACTTACCGTGCCGTTCCTTCCCTTACCCTTGCCTTCCCCTGCTTTCCCTTGCCTTCCTTGCCTTCCGTTACTCTTTGCTTGCCTTCCGATCATTGCCTAGCCTTGCGTTGTCGTGCCTTAGCCTTGACTCGCCTAACCGTGCCTTGCCTTGCGTTACCCTTTCCTTGCCTTGCCATGCATTGCCTAGCCGTGCGTTGTCGTGCATCAGCCTCGCCTTGCATTACTGTGCCTTGCCTTGCGTTACCCTTTCCTTGCCTGGCCGTGCATTGCTTAGCCTTGCGTTGCCGTGCCTTAGCCTTGTTTCCCCTTGCCGTGCCGTTCTTTCCGTTACCATTGCCTTGCCTTGCTTTCCCTTGCCTTCCTTGCCTTCCGTTACTCTTTGCTTGCCTTCCGTGCATTGCCTAGCCTTGCCTTGTCGTGTCTTAGCCTTGTTTCCCCTTGCCGTGCCGTTCTTTCCGTTACCATTGCCTTGCCTTGCTTTCCCTTGCCTTCCTTGGTTTCCGTAACTCTTTGCTTGCCTTCCGTGCATTGCCTAGCCTTTCGTTGTCGTGCATTAGCCTTGCCTCCCCAAACCGTGCCTTGCCTTGCGTTACCCTTTCCTTGCCTTGCCCTGCATTGCCTAGCCCTGTGTTGTCGTGCCTTAGCCTTGTTTCCCCTTACCGTGCCGTTCCTTTCGTTACCCTTGCCTTCCCCTGCTTTCCTTTGCATTCCTTGCCTTCCGTTACTCTTTGCTTGCCTTCCGTGCATTGCCTAGCCTTGCGTTGTCGTGCCTTAGCCTTGTTTCCGCTTGCCGTGCCGTGCCTGTTGTTACACTTGCCTTGCCATGCTTTTCCTTGCCTATCTTTCCTTCCATTACTCTTTCCTTGCCTAGCCGTGCACTGCCTAGCCTTTCGATGTCGTGCATTAGCTTTGCCTCGCCTGACAGTGCCTTGCCTTGCGTTACCCTTTCCTTGCCTTGCCGTGCATTGCCTAGCCATGCGTTGCCTTGCCTTAGCCTTGTTTCCCCTTGCCGTGCCGTTCCTTCCGTTACCCTTGCCTTGCCTTGCTTTCCCTTGCCTTCCTTGCCTTCCGTTACTCTTTGCTTGCCTTCCGTGCATTGCCTAGCCTTGCGTGGTCGTGCCTTAGCCTTTTTTCACCTTGCCATAGCCTTGCTTGCGTTGCCTTGCTTTTCCTTGCATTCCTTGCCTTCCGTTACTCTTTGCTTGCCTTCCGTGCATTGCCTAGCCTTGCGTTGTCGTGCATTAGCCTTGCCTCCCCAAACCGTGCCTTGCCTTGCTTTACCCTTTCCTTGCCTTGCCCTGCATTGCCTAGCCTTATGTTGTCGTGCCTTAGCCTTGTTTCCCCTTGCCATGCCGTTCCTTCCGTTACCCTTGCCTTGCCTTGCTTTCCCTTGCCTTCCTTGCGTTCCGTTATTCTTTGCTTGCCTTCCGTGCATTGCCTAGCCTTGCGTTGTCGTGCCTTAGCCTTGCCTCGCCTGACCGTGCCTTGCCTTGCGTTACCCTTACCTTGCCTTGCCCTGCATTGCCTAGCCGTTCGTTGTCGTGCCTTCGCCTTGTTTGCCCTTGCCGTGCCGTTCCTTCCGTTACCCTTGCCTTGCTTTCCCTTACCTTCCTTGCCTTCCGTTACTCTTTGCTTGCCTTCCGTGCATTGCCTAGCCTTGCGTTGTCGTGTCTTAGCCTTTTTTCACCTTGCCATAGCCTTGCTTGCGTTACCTTGCTTTGCCTTGCCTTCCTTGCCTTCCGTTACTCTTTGCTTCCCTTCCGTGCATTGCCTAGCCTTGCGTGGTCGTGCCTTAGCCTTTTTTCACCTTGCCATAGCCTTGCTTGCGTTGCCTTGCTTTGCATTGCATTCCTTGCCTTCCGTTACTCTTTGCTTGCCTTCCGTGCATTGCCTAGCCTTGCGTGGTCGTGCCTTAGCCTTTTTTCACCTTGCCATAGCCTTGCTTGCTTGCCGTGCATTCCTTGCCTACCGTTACTCTTTGCTTGCCTGCCGTGCATTGCCTAGCCGTGCGTTGTCGTGCCTTAGCCTTGTTTCCCCTTGCCGTGCCGTTCCTTCCGTTACCCTTGCCTTCCCTTGATTTCCCTTGCCTTCCTTGCCTTCCGTTACTCTTTGCTTGCCTTCCGTGCATTGCCTAGCCTTGCGTTGTCGTGCCTTAGCCTTGCCTCGCCTGACCGTGCCTTGCCTTGCGTTACCCTTACCTTGCCTTGCCCTGCATTGCCTAGCCGTTCGTTGTCGTGCCTTAGCCTTGTTTGCCCTTGCCGTGCCGTTCCTTCCGTTACCCTTGCCTTGCTTTCCCTTGCCTTCCTTGCCTTCCGTTACTCTTTGCTTGCCTTCCGTGCATTGCCTAGCCTTGCGTGGTCGTGCCTTAGCCTTTTTTCACCTTGCCATAGCCTTGCTTGAGTTGCCTTGCTTTGCCTTGCATTCCTTGCCTTCCGTTACTCTTTGCTTGCCTTCCGTGCATTGCCTAGCCTTGCGTTGTCGTGCATTAGCCTTGCCTCCCCAAACCGTGCCTTGCCTTGCGTTACCCTTTCCTTGCCTTGCCCTGCATTGCCTAGCCCTGTGTTGTCGTGCCTTAGCCTTGTTTCCCCTTGCCGTGCCGTGCCTTTTGTTACACTTGCCTTGCCTTGTTTGCCTTGCCTTTATTTCCTTCCGTTACTCTTTCCTTGCCTAGCCGTGCACTGCGTAGCCTTGCGTTGTCGTGCATTACCCTTGCCTCGCCTGACCGTGCCTTGCCTTGCGTTACCCTTTCCTTGCCTTGCCGTGCATTGCCTAGCCCTGCGTTGTCGTGCCTTAGGCTTGTTTCCCCTTACCGTGCCGTTCCTTCCGTTACCCTTGCCTTCCCCTGCTTTCCCTTGCCTTCCTTGCCTTCCGTTACTCTTTGCTTGCCTTCCGTGCATTGCCTAGCCTTGCGTTGCCGTGCCTTAGCCTTGCCTCGCCTGACCGCGCCTTGCCCTGCGTTACCCTTTCCTTGCCTTGCCGTGCATTGCCTAGCTGTGCGTTGTCATGCATCAGCCTTGCCTTGCCTCACCGTGCCTTGACTTCCGTTACCCTTTCCTTGCCTTGCCCTGCATTTCCTAGAACTGTGTTGTCGTGCCTTAGCCTTGTTTCCCCTTACCGTGCCGTTCCTTTCGTTACCCTTGCCTTCCCCTGCTTTCCTTTGCATTCCTTGCCTTCCGTTACTCTTTGCTTGCCCTCCGTGCATTGCGTAGCCTTGCGTTGTCGTGCCTTAGCCTTGTTTCCCCTTGCCGTGCCTTACCTTTTGTTACACTTGCCTTGCCTTGCTTTGCCTTGCCTTCCTTTCCTTCCGTTACTCTTTCCTTGCCTAGCCGTGCACTGCCTAGCCTTGCGTTGTCGTGCATTAGCCTTGCCTCCCCAAACCGTGCCTTGACTTGCGTTACCATTTCCTTGCCTTGCCCTGCATTGCCTAGCCGTGCGTTACCGTGCCTTAGCCTTGTTTCCCCTTGCCGTGCCGTTCCTTCCGTTAACCTTGCCTTGCCTTGCTTTCCCTTGCCTTCCTTGCGTTCCGTTACTCTTTGCTTGCCTTCCGAGCATTGCCTAGCCTTGCGTTGTCGTGCCTTAGCCTTGCCTCGCCTAACCGTGCCTTGCCTTGCCTTACCCTTTCCTTGCATTGCCATGCATTGCCTAGCCGTGCGTTGTCGTGCATTAGCCTCGCCTTGCATTACTGTGCCTTGCCTTGCGTTACCCTTTCCTTGCCTGGCCGTGCATTGCTTAGCCTTGCGTTGCCGTGCCTTAGCCTTGTTTCCCCTTGCCGTGCCGTTCCTTCCGTTACCCTTGCCTTGCCTTGCTTTCCCTTGCCTTCCTTGGTTTCCGTTACTCTTTGCTTGCCTTCCGTGCATTGCCTAGCCTTGCGCTGTCGTGCATTAGCCTTGCCTTGCCTCAGAGTGCCTTGCCTTGCGTTACCTTTTCCTTGGCTGGCCGTGCATTGTCTACCCGTGCGTTGTGGTGACTTAGCCTTGTTTCACCTTGCCATAGACTTGCTTGCTTTGCCTTGCTTTGCCTTGCCTTCCTTTCCTTCCGTTACTCTTTCCTTGCCTAGCCGTGCACTGCGTAGCCTTGCGTTTTCGTGCATTACCCTTGCCTCGCCTGACCGTGCCTGGCCTTGCGTTACCCTTTCCTTGCCTTGCCGTGCATTGCCTAGCCTTGCATTGTCGTGCCTTAGCCTTGCCTCGCCTGACCGTGCCTTGACTTGCGTTACCCTTACCTTGCCTTGCCCTGCATTGCCTAGCCGTTCGTTGTCGTGCCTTAGCCTTGTTTGCCCTTGCCGTGCCGTTCCTTCCGTTACCCTTGCCTTGCTTTCCCTTGCCTTCCTTGCCTTCCGTTACTCTTTGCTTGCCTTCCGTGCATTGCCTAGCCTTGCGTGGTCGTGCCTTAACCTTTTTTCACCTTGCCATAGCCTTGCTTGCGTTGCCTTGCTTTGCCTTGCATTCCTTGCCTTCCGTTACTCTTTGCTTGCCTTCCGTGCATTGCCTAGCCTTGCGTTGTCGTGCATTAGCCTTGCCTCCCGAAACCGTGCCTTGCCTTGCGTTACCCTTTCCTTGCCTTGCCCTGCATTGCCTAGCCCTGTGTTGTCGTGCCTTAGCCTTGTTTCCCCTTGCCGTGCCGTGCCTTTTGTTACACTGGCCTTGCCTTGCTTTGCCTTGCCTTCCTTTCCTTCCGTTACTCTTTCCTTGCCTAGCCGTGCACTGCGTAGCCTTGCGTTTTCGTGCATTACCCTTGCTTCGCCTGACCGTGCCTTGCCTTGCGTTACCCTTTCCTTGCCTTGCCGTGCATTGCCTAGCCGTGCGTTGTCGTGCATCAGCCTTGCCTTGCCTCACCGTGCCTTGCCTTGCGTTACCCTTTCCTTGCCTGGCCGTGCATTGCCTAGCCGTGCGTTGCCGTGCCTTAGCCTTGTTTCCCCTTGTCGTGCCGTTCCTTCCGTTACCCTTGCCTTGCCTTGCTTTCCCTTGCCTTCCTTGCCTTCCGTTACTCTTTGCTTGCCTTCCGTGCATTGCCTAGCCTTGCGTTGTCGTGCATTAGCCTTGCCTCCCCAAACCGTGCCTTGCCTTGCGTTACCCTTTCCTTGCCTTGCCCAGCATTGCCTACCCTTGCGTTGTCGTGCCTTAGCCTTGTTTCCCCTTACCGTGCCGTTCCTTTCGTTACCCTTGCCTTCCCCTGCTTTCCTTTGCATTCCTTGCCTTCCGTTACTCTTTGCTTGCCTTCCGTGCATTGCCTAGCCTTGCGTTGTCGTGCCTTAGCCTTGTTTCCCCTTGCCGTGCCGTGCCTGTTGTTACACTTGCCTTTCCATGCTTTGCCTTGCCTTCCTTTCCTTCCGTTACTCTTTCCTTGCCTAGCCGTGCACTGCCTAGCCTTTCGATGTCGTGCATTAGCTTTGCCTCGCCTGACAGTGCCTTTCCTTGCGTTACCCTTTCCTTGCCTTGCCGTGCATTGCCTAGCCCTGCGTTGCCGTGCCTTAGCCTTGTTTCCCCTTGCCGAGCCGTTCCTTCCGTTACCCTTGCCTTGCCTTGGTTTCCCCTGCCTTCCTTGCAATCCGTTACTCTTTGCTTGCCTTCCGTGCATTGCCTAGCCTTGCGTTGTCGTGCATTAGCCTTTCCTCTCCTGACCGTGCCTTGCCTTGCGTTACCCTTTCCTTGCCTTGCCGTGCATTGCCTAGCCGTGCGTCGTCGTGCATTAGCCTTGTCTTGCCTTACCGTGCCTTGCCTTGCGTTACCCTTTCCTTGCCTGGCCGTGCATTGCCTAGCCGTGCATTGCCGTTCATTAGCCTTGTTTCCCGTTGCCGTGCCTTGCCTTTTGTTACACTTGCCTTGCCTTGCTTTGCCTTGCCTTCCTTTCCTTCCGTTACTCTTCCCTTGCCTAGCCGTGCACTGCCTAGCCTTGCGTTGTCGTGCATTAGCCTTGCCTCCCCAAACCGTGCCTTGCCTTGCGTTACCATTTCCTTGCCTTGCCCTGCATTGCCTAGCCGTGCGTTGTCGTGCCTTAGCCTTGTTTCCCCTTACCGTGCCGTTCCTTCCGTTACCCTTGCCTTGCCTTGGTTTCCCCTGCCTTCCTTGCAATCCGTTACTCTTTGCTGGCCTTCCGTGCATTGCCTAGACTTGCGTTGTCGTACCTTAGCCTTGCTTTGCCTTGCCTTCCTTGCTTTCCGTTACTCTTTGCTTGCGTTCCGTGCATTGCCTAGCCTTGCGTGGTCGTGCCTTAGCCTTTTTTCACCTTGCCATAGCCTTGCTTGCGTTGCCTTGCTTTGCCTTGCATTCCTTGCCTTCCGTTACTCTTTGCTTGCTTTCCGTGCATTGCCTAGCCTTGCGTTGTCGTGCATTAGACTTGCCTCCCCAAACCGTGCCTTGCCTTGCGTTACCCTTTCCTTGCCTTACCCTGCATTGCCTAGCCCTGTGTTGTCGTGCCTTAGCCTTGTTTCCCCTTGCCGTGCCGTTCCTTCCGTTACCCTTTCCTTCCCTTGCTTTCCCTTGCTTTCCTTGCCTTCCGTTACTCTTCGCTTTCCTTCCGTGCATTGCCTAGCCTTGCGTTGTCGTGCCTTAGCCTTGCCTCGCCTGACAGTGCCTTGCCTTGCGTTACCCTTTCCTTGCCTTGCCGTGCACTGCCTAGCCTTGCCTTGTCGTGCATTAGCCTTGCCTTGCCTGACCGTGCCTTGCCTGGCGTTACCCTTTCCTTGCCTTGCCGTGCATTGCCTAGCCGTGCGTTGTCGTGCCTTAGCCTTGTTTCCCCTTGCCGTGCCGTTCCTTCCGTTACCCTTGCCTTGCCTTGCTTTCCCTTGCCTTCCTTCGTTTCCGTTACTCTTTGCTTGCCTTCCGTGCATTGCCTAGCCTTGCGCTGTCATGCATTAGCCTTGCCTTGCCTCAGAGTGCCTTGCCTTGCGTTACCTTTTCCTTGGCTGGCCGTGCATTGCCTAGTCGTGCGTTGTGGTGCCTTAGCCTTGTTTCACCTTGCCATAGCCTTGCTTGCTTTGCCTTGCTTTGCCTTGCCTTCCTTGCCTTCCGTTACTCTTTGCTTCCCTTCCGTGCATTGCCTAGCCTTGCGTGGTCGTGCCTTAGCCTTTTTTCACCATGCCATAGCATTGCTTGCGTTGCCTTGCTTTGCCTTGCATTCCTTGCTTTCCGTTACTCTTTACTTGCCTTCCGTGCATTGCCTAGCCTTGCGTTGTCGTGCATTAGCCTTGCCTCCCCAAACCGTGCCTTGCCTTGCGTTACCCTTTCCTTGCCTTGCCGTGCATTGCCTAGCCCTGCGTTGTCGTGCCTTAGCCTTGTTTCCCCTTACCGTGCCGTTCCTTCCGTTACCCTTGCCTTCCCCTGCTTTCCCTTGCCTTCCTTGCCTTCCGTTACCCTTTGCTTGCCTTTCGTGCATTGCCTAGCCTTGCGTTGTCGTGCCTTAGCCTTGCCTCGCCTGACCGTGCCTTGCCTTGCGTTACCCTTTCCTTGCCTTGCCATGCATTGCCTAGCCGTGCGTTGTCGTGCATCAGCCTTGCCTTGCCTCAAGGTGCCTTGCCTTGCGTTACCTTTTCCTTGCCTTGCCGTGCATTGCCTAGCCGTGCGTTGCCGTGCCTTAGCCTTGTTTCCCCTTGCCGTGCCGTTCCTTCCGTTACCCTTCCCTTGCCTTGTTTTCCCTTGACTTCCTTGGTTTCCGTAACTCTTTGCTTGCCTTCCGTGCATTGCCTAGCCTTTCGTTGTCGTGCATTAGCCTTGCCTCCCCAAACCGTGCCTTGCCTTGCGTTACCCTTTCCTTGCCTTGCCCTGCATTGCCTAGCCCTGTGTTGTCGTGCCTTAGCCTTGTTTCCCCTTACCGTGCCGTTCCTTTCGTTACCCTTGCCTTCCCCTGCTTTCCTGTGCATTCCTTGCCTTCCGTTACTCTTTGCTTGCCTTCCGTGCATTGCCTAGCCTTGCGTTGTCGTGCCTTAGCCTTGTTTCCCCTTGCCGTGCCGTGCCTGTTGTTACACTTGCCTTGCCATGCTTTTCCTTGCCTTCCTTTCATTCCATTACTATTTCCTTGCCTAGCCGTGCACTGCCTAGCCTTGCGATGTCGTGCATTAGCTTTGCCTCGCCTGACAGTGCCTTGCCTTGCGTTACCCTTTCCTTGCCTTGCCGTGAATTGCCTAGCCCTGCGTTGCCTTGCCTTAGCCTTGTTTCCCATTGCCGAGCCGTTCCTTCCGTTACCCTTGCCTTGCCTTGGTTTCGCTTGCCTTCCTTGCCTTCCGTTACTCTTTGCTTGCCTTCCGTGCATTGCCTAGCCTTGCGTTGTCGTGCATTAGCCTTGCCTCGCCTGACCGTGCCTTGCCTTGCGTTACCCTTTCCTTGCCTTGCCGTGCATTGCCTAGCCGTGCGTTGTCGTGCATTAGCCTTCTCTTGCCTTACCGTGCCTTGCCTTGCGTTACCCTTTCCTTGCCTGGCCGTGCATTGCCTAGCCGTGCGTTGCCGTTCCTTAGCCTTGTTTCCCCTTGCCGTGCCTTGCCTTTTGTTACACTTGCCTTGCCTTTCTTTGCCTTGCCTTCCTTTCCTTCCGTTACTCTTTCCTTGCGTAGCCGTGCACTGCCTATACTTGCGTTGTCGTGCATTAGCCTTGCCTCCCCAAACCGTGCCTTGCCTTGCGTTACCATTTCCTTGCCTTGCCCTGCATTGCCTAGCCGTGCGTTACCGTGCCTTAGCCTTGTTTCCCCTTGCCGTGCCGTTCCTTTCGTTACCCTTGCATTCCCCTGCTTTCCCTTGCATTCCTTGCCTTCCGTTACTCTTTGCTTGCCTTCCGTGCATTGCCTAGCCTTGCGTAGTCGTGCCTTAGCCTTGCCTTTCCTGACCGTGCCTTGCCTTGCGTTACCCTTTCCTTGCCTTGCAGTGCATTGCCTAGCCGTTCGTTGTCGTGCCTGAGCCTTGTTTGCCCTTGCCGTGCTGTTCCTTCCGTTACCCTTGCCTTGCTTTCCCTTGCCTTCCTTGCCTTCCGTTACTATTTGCTTGCCTTCCGTGCATTGCCTAGCCTTGCGTTGTCGTGCCTTAGCCTTGTTTCCCCTTGCCGTGCCGTGCCTGTTGTTACACTTGCCTTGCCGTGCTTTGCCTTGCCTTCCTTTCCTTCCGTTACTCTTTCCTTGCGTAGCCGTGCACTGCCTAGCCTTGTGATGTCGTGCATTAGCTTTGCCTCGCCTGACAGTGCCTTGCCTTGCGTTACCCTTTCCTTGCCCTGCCGTGCATTGCCTAGCCCTGCGTTGCCGTGCCTTAGCCTTGTTTCCCCTTGCCGAGCCGTTCCTTCCGTTACTCTTGCCTTGCCTTGGTTTCCCTTGCATTCCTTGCCTTCCGTTACTCTTTCCTTGCCTAGCCGTGCACTGCGTAGCCGTGCGTTGTCGTGCATTACCCTTGCCTCGCCTGACCGTGCCTGGCCTTGCGTTACCCTTTCCTTGCCTTGCCGTGCATTGCCTAGCCTTGCGTTGTCGTGCCTTAGCCTTGCCTCGCCTGACTGTGCCTTGCCTTGCGTTACCCTTACCTTGCCTTGCCCTGCATTGCCTAGCCGTTCGTTGTCGTGCCTTAGCCTTGTTTGCCCTTGCCGTGCCGTTCCTTCCGTTACCCTTGCCTTGCTTTCCCTTGCCTTCCTTGCCTTCCGTTACTCTTTGCTTGCCTTCCGTGCATTGCCTAGCCTTGCGTGGTCGTGCCTTAGCCTTTCTTCACCTTGCCATAGCCTTGCTTGCGTTGCCTTGCTTTGCCTTGCATTCCTTGCCTTCCGTTACTCTTTGCTTGCCTTCCGTGCATTGCCTAGCCTTGCGTTGTCGTGCATTAGCCTTGCCTCCCGAAACCGTGCCTTGCCTTGCGTTACCCTTTCCTTGGCTTGCCCTGCATTGCCTAGCCCTGTGTTGTCGTGCCTTAGCCTTGTTTCCCCTTGCCGTGCCGTGCCTTTTGTTACACTTGCCTTGCCTTGCTTTGCCTTGCCTTCCTTTCCTTCCGTTACTCTTTCCTTGCCTAGCCGTGCACTGCGTAGCCTTGCGTTTTCGTGCATTACCCTTGCTTCGCCTGACCGTGCCTTGCCTTGCGTTACCCTTTCCTTGCCTTACCGTGCATTGCCTAGCCCTTCGTTACCGTGCCTTAGCCTTGTTTCCCCTTGCCGAGCCGTTCCTTCCGTTACCCTTCCCTTCCCCTGCTTTCCCTTGCCTTCCTTGCCTTCCGTTACTATTTACTTGCCTTCCGTGCATTGCCTAGCCTTGCGTTGTCGTGCCTTAGCCTTGCCTCGCCTGACCGTGCCTTGCCTTGCGTTACCCTTTCCTAGCCTTGCCGTGCATTGCCTAGCCGTGCGTTGTCGTGCATCAGCCTTGCCTTGCCTCACCGTGCCTTGCCTTGCGTTACCCTTTCCTTGCCTGGCCGTGCATTGCCTAGCCGTGCGTTGCCGTGCCTTAGCCTTGTTTCCCCTTGTCGTGCCGTTCCTTCCGTTACCCTTGCCTTGCCTTGCTTTCCCTTGCCTTCCTTGCCTTCCGTTACTCTTTGCTTGCCTTCCGTGCATTGCCTAGCCTTGCGTTGTCGTGCATTAGCCTTGCCTCCCCCAACCGTGCCTTGCCTTGCGTTACCCTTTCCTTGCCTTGCCCTGCATTGCCTACCCCTGTGTTGTCGTGCCTTAGCCTTGTTTCCCCTTACCGTGCCGTTCCTTTCGTTACCCTTGCCTTCCCCTGCTTTCCTTTGCATTCCTTGCCTTCCGTTACTCTTTGCTTGCCTTCCGTGCATTGCCTAGCCTTGCGTTGTCGTGCCTTAGCCTTGTTTCCCCTTGCCGTGCCGTGCCTGTTGTTACACTTGCCTTGCCATGCTTTTCCTTGCCTTCCTTTCCTTCCATTACTCTTTCCTTGCTTAGCCGTGCACTGCCTAGCCTTGCGATGTCGTGCATTAGCTTTGCCTCGCCTGACAGTGCCTTGCCTTGCGTTACCCTTTCCTTGCCTTGCCGTGCATTGCCTAGCCCTGCGTTGCCGTGCCTTAGCCTTGTTTCCCCTTGCCGAGCCGTTCCTTCCGTTATCCTTGCCTTGCCTTGGTTTCCCTTGCCTTCCTTGCCTTCCGTTACTCTTTGCTTGCCTTCCGTGCATTGCCTAGCCTTGCGTTGTCGTGCATTAGCCTTGCCTCGCCTGACCGTGCCGTGCCTTGCGTTACCCTTTCCTTGCCTTGCCGTGCATTGCCTAGCCGTGCGTTGTCGTGCATTAGCCTTGTCTTGCCTTACCGTGCCTTGCCTTGCGTTACACTTTCCTTGCCTGGCCGTGCATTTCCTAGTTGTGCGTTGCCGTTCCTTAGCCTTGTTTCCCCTTGCAGTGCCTTGCCTTTTGTTACACTTGCCTTGCCTTGCTTTGCCTTGCCTTCCTTTCCTTCCGTTACTCTTTCCTTGCCTAGCCGTGCACTGCCTATCCTTCCGCTGTCGTGCATTAGCCTTGCCTCCCCAAACCGTGCCTTGCCTTGCGTTACCATTTCCTTGCCTTGCCCTGCATTGCCTAGCCGTGCGTTACCGTGCCTTAGACTTGTTTCCCCTTGCCGTGCCGTTCCTTCCGTTACCCTTGCCTTGCCTTGCTTTCCCTTGCCTTCCTTGCGTTCCGTTATTCTTTGCTTGCCTTCCGTGCATTGCCTAGCCTTGCGTTGTCGTGCCTTAGCCTTGCCTCGCCTGACCGTGCCTTGCCTTGCGTTACCCTTACCTTGCCTTGCCCTGCATTGCCTAGCCGTTCGTTGTCGTGCCTTAGCCTTGTTTGCCCTTGCCGTGCCGTTCCTTCCGTTACCCTTGCCTTGCTTTCCCTTACCTTCCTTGCCTTCCGTTACTCTTTGCTTGCCTTCCGTGCATTGCCTAGCCTTGCGTTGTCGTGTCTTAGCCTTTTTTCACCTTGCCATAGCCTTGCTTGCGTTACCTTGCTTTGCCTTGCCTTCCTTGCCTTCCGTTACTCTTTGCTTCCCTTCCGTGCATTGCCTAGCCTTGCGTGGTCGTGCCTTAGCCTTTTTTCACCTTGCCATAGCCTTGCTTGCGTTGCCTTGCTTTGCATTGCATTCCTTGCCTTCCGTTACTCTTTGCTTGCCTTCCGTGCATTGCCTAGCCTTGCGTGGTCGTGCCTTAGCCTTTTTTCACCTTCCCATAGCCTTGCTTGCGTTGCCTTGCTTTGCCTTGCATTCCTTGCCTACCGTTACTCTTTGCTTGCCTTCCGTGCATTGCCTAGCCTTGCGTTGTCGTGCCTTAGCCTTGTTTCCCCTTACCGTGCCGTTCCTTCCGTTACCCTTGCCTTCCCCTGATTTCCCTTGCCTTCCTTGCCTTCCGTTACTCTTTGCTTGCCTTCCGTGCATTGCCTAGCCTTGCGTTGTCGTGCCTTAGCCTTGCCTCGCCTGACCGTGCCTTGCCTTGCGTTACCCTTACCTTGCCTTGCCCTGCATTGCCTAGCCGTTCGTTGTCGTGCCTTAGCCTTGTTTGCCCTTGCCGTGCCGTTCCTTCCGTTACCCTTGCCTTGCTTTCCCTTGCCTTCCTTGCCTTCCGTTACTCTTTGCTTGCCTTCCGTGCATTGCCTAGCCTTGCGTGGTCGTGCCTTAGCCTTTTTTCACCTTGCCATAGCCTTGCTTGAGTTGCCTTGCTTTGCCTTGCATTCCTTGCCTTCCGTTACTCTTTGCTTGCCTTCCGTGCATTGCCTAGCCTTGCGTTGTCGTGCATTAGCCTTGCCTCCCCAAACCGTGCCTTGCCTTGCGTTACCCTTTCCTTGCCTTGCCCTGCATTGCCTAGCCCTGTGTTGTCGTGCCTTAGCCTTGTTTCCCCTTGCCGTGCCGTGCCTTTTGTTACACTTGCCTTGCCTTGTTTGCCTTGCCTTTATTTCCTTCCGTTACTCTTTCCTTGCCTAGCCGTGCACTGCGTAGCCTTGCGTTGTCGTGCATTACCCTTGCCTCGCCTGACCGTGCCTTGCCTTGCGTTACCCTTTCCTTGCCTTGCCGTGCATTGCCTAGCCCTGCGTTGTCGTGCCTTAGCCTTGTTTCCCCTTACCGTGCCGTTCCTTCCGTTACCCTTGCCTTCCCCTGCTTTCCCTTGCCTTCCTTGCCTTCCGTTACTCTTTGCTTGCCTTCCGTGCATTGCCTAGCCTTGCGTTGCCGTGCCTTAGCCTTGCCTCGCCTGACCGCGCCTTGCCCTGCGTTACCCTTTCCTTGCCTTGCCGTGCATTGCCTAGCTGTGCGTTGTCATGCATCAGCCTTGCCTTGCCTCACCGTGCCTTGACTTCCGTTACCCTTTCCTTGCCTTGCCCTGCATTGCCTAGAACTGTGTTGTCGTGCCTTAGCCTTGTTTCCCCTTACCGTGCCGTTCCTTTCGTTACCCTTGCCTTCCCCTGCTTTCCTTTGCATTCCTTGCCTTCCGTTACTCTTTGCTTGCCTTCCGTGCATTGCGTAGCCTTGCGTTGTCGTGCCTTAGCCTTGTTTCCCCTTGCCGTGCCTTACCTTTTGTTACACTTGCCTTGCCTTGCTTTGCCTTGCCTTCCTTTCCTTCCGTTACTCTTTCCTTGCCTAGCCGTGCACTGCCTAGCCTTGCGTTGTCGTGCATTAGCCTTGCCTCCCCAAACCGTGCCTTAACTTGCGTTACCATTTCCTTGCCTTGCCCTGCATTGCCTAGCCGTGCGTTACCGTGCCTTAGCCTTGTTTCCCCTTGCCGTGCCGTTCCTTCCGTTAACCTTGCCTTGCCTTGCTTTCCCTTGCCTTCCTTGCGTTCCGTTACTCTTTGCTTGCCTTCCGAGCATTGCCTAGCCTTGCGTTGTCGTGCCTTAGCCTTGCCTCGCCTAACCGTGCCTTGCCTTGCCTTACCCTTTCCTTGCATTGCCATGCATTGCCTAGCCGTGCGTTGTCGTGCATTAGCCTCGCCTTGCATTACTGTGCCTTGCCTTGCGTTACCCTTTCCTTGCCTGGCCGTGCATTGCTTAGCCTTGCGTTGCCGTGCCTTAGCCTTGTTTCCCCTTGACGTGCCGTGCCTTTTGTTACACTTGCCTTGCCTTGCTTTGCCTTGCCTTCCTTTCCTTCCGTTACTCTTTCCTTGCCTAGCCGTGCACTGCGTAGGCTTGCGTTGTCGTGCATTACCCTTGCCTCGCCTGACCGTGCCTTGCCTTGCATTACCCTTTCCTTGCCTTGCCGTGCATTGCCTAGCCCTGCGTTGTCGTGCCTTAGCTTTGTTTCCCCTTACCGTGCCGTTCCTTCCGTTACCCTTGCCTTCCCCTCCTTTCCCTTGCCTTCCTTGCCTTCCGTTACTCTTTGCTTGCCTTCCGTGCATTGCCTAGCCTTGCGTTGTCGTGCCTTAGCCTTGCCTCGCCTCACCGTGCCTTGCCTTGCGTTACCCTTTCCTTGCCTTGCCGTGCATTGCCTAGCCGTGCGTTGTCGTGCATCAGCCTTGCCTTGCCTCACCGTGCCTTGCCTTGCGTTACCCTTTCCTTGCCTTGCCGTGCATTGCCTAGCCGTGCGTTGCCGTGCCTTAGCCTTGTTTCCCCTTGCCGTGCCGTTCCTTCCGTTACCCTTGCCTTGCCTTGCTTTCCCTTGCCTTCCTTGCCTTCCGTTACTCTTTGCTTGCCTTCCGTTCATTGCCTAGCCTTGCGTTGTCGTGCATTAGCCTTGCCTCCCCAAATCGTGCCTTGCCTTGCGTTACCCTTTCCTTGCCTTGCCCTGCATTGCCTAGCCCTGTGTTGTCGTGCCTTAGCGTTGTTTCCCCTTACCGTGCCGTTCCTTTCGTTACCTTTGCCTTCCCCTGCTTTCCTTTGCATTCCTTGCCTTCCGTTACTCTTTGCTTGCCTTCCGTGCATTGCCTAGCCTTGCGTTGTCGTGCCTTAGCCTTGTTTCCCCTTGCCGTGCCGTGCCTGTTGTTACACTTGCCTTTCCATGCTTTGCCTTGCCTTCCTTTCCTTCCGTTACTCTTTCCTTGCCTAGCCGTGCACTGCCTAGCCTTTCGATGTCGTGCATTAGCTTTGCCTCGCCTGACAGTGCCTTTCCTTGCGTTACCCTTTCCTTGCCTTGCCGTGCATTGCCTAGCCCTGCGTTGCCGTGCCTTAGCCTTGTTTCCCCTTGCCGAGCCGTTCCTTCCGTTACCCTTGCCTTGCCTTGGTTTCCCCTGCCTTCCTTGCAATCCGTTACTCTTTGCTTGCCTTCCGTGCATTGCCTAGCCTTGCGTTGTCGTGCATTAGCCTTTCCTCTCCTGACCGTGCCTTGCCTTGCGTTACCCTTTCCTTGCCTTGCCGTGCATTGCCTAGCCGTGCGTCGTCGTGCATTAGCCTTGTCTTGCCTTACCGTGCCTTGCCTTGCGTTACCCTTTCCTTGCCTGGCCGTGCATTGCCTAGCCGTGCATTGCCGTTCATTAGCCTTGTTTCCCGTTGCCGTGCCTTGCCTTTTGTTACACTTGCCTTGCCTTGCTTTGCCTTGCCTTCCTTTCCTTCCGTTACTCTTCCCTTGCCTAGCCGTGCACTGCCTAGCCTTGCGTTGTCGTGCATTAGCCTTGCCTCCCCAAACCGTGCCTTGCCTTGCGTTACCATTTCCTTGCCTTGCCCTGCATTGCCTAGCCGTGCGTTGTCGTGCCTTAGCCTTGTTTCCCCTTACCGTGCCGTTCCTTCCGTTACCCTTGCCTTGCCTTGGTTTCCCCTGCCTTCCTTGCAATCCGTTACTCTTTGCTGGCCTTCCGTGCATTGCCTAGACTTGCGTTGTCGTGCCTTAGCCTTGCTTTGCCTTGCCTTCCTTGCCTTCCGTTACTCTTTGCTTGCCTTCCGTGCATTGCCTAGCCTTGCGTGGTCGTGCCTTAGCCTTTTGTTTCACCTTGCCATAGCCTTGCTTGCGTTGCCTTGCTTTGCCTTGCATTCCTTGCCTTCCGTTACTCTTTGCTTGCTTTCCGTGCATTGCCTAGCCTTGCGTTGTCGTGCATTAGACTTGCCTCCCCAAACCGTGCCTTGCCTTGCGTTACCCTTTCCTTGCCTTACCCTGCATTGCCTAGCCCTGTGTTGTCGTGCCTTAGCCTTGTTTCCCCTTGCCGTGCCGTTCCTTCCGTTACCCTTTCCTTCCCTTGCTTTCCCTTGCTTTCCTTGCCTTCCGTTACTCTTCGCTTTCCTTCCGTGCATTGCCTAGCCTTGCGTTGTCGTGCCTTAGCCTTGCCTCGCCTGACAGTGCCTTGCCTTGCGTTACCCTTTCCTTGCCTTGCCGTGCACTGCCTAGCCTTGCCTTGTCGTGCATTAGCCTTGCCTTGCCTGACCGTGCCTTGCCTGGCGTTACCCTTTCCTTGCCTTGCCGTGCATTGCCTAGCCGTGCGTTGTCGTGCCTTAGCCTTGTTTCCCCTTGCCGTGCCGTTCCTTCCGTTACCCTTGCCTTGCCTTGCTTTCCCTTGCCTTCCTTGGTTTCCGTTACTCTTTGCTTGCCTTCCGTGCATTGCCTAGCCTTGCGCTGTCATGCATTAGCCTTGCCTTGCCTCAGAGTGCCTTGCCTTGCGTTACCTTTTCCTTGGCTGGCCGTGCATTGCCTAGTCGTGCGTTGTGGTGCCTTAGCCTTGTTTCACCTTGCCATAGCCTTGCTTGCTTTGCCTTGCTTTGCCTTGCCTTCCTTGCCTTCCGTTACTCTTTGCTTGCCTTCCGTGCATTGCCTAGCCTTGCGTTGTCGTGTCTTAGCCTTTTTTCACCTTGCCATAAACTTGCTTGCGTTGCCTTGCTTTTCCTTGCCTTCCTTGCCTTCCGTTACTCTTTGCTTCCCTTCCGTGCATTGCCTAGCCTTGCGTGGTCGTGCCTTAGCCTTTTTTCACCATGCCATAGCATTGCTTGCGTTGCCTTGCTTTGCCTTGCATTCCTTGCTTTCCGTTACTCTTTACTTGCCTTCCGTGCATTGCCTAGCCTTGCGTTGTCGTGCATTAGCCTTGCCTCCCCAAACCGTGCCTTGCCTTGCGTTACCCTTTCCTTGCCTTGCCGTGCATTGCCTAGCCCTGCGTTGTCGTGCCTTAGCCTTGTTTCCCCTTACCGTGCCGTTCCTTCCGTTACCCTTGCCTTCCCCTGCTTTCCCTTGCCTTCCTTGCCTTCCGTTACCCTTTGCTTGCCTTTCGTGCATTGCCTAGCCTTGCGTTGTCGTGCCTTAGCCTTGCCTCGCCTGACCGTGCCTTGCCTTGCGTTACCCTTTCCTTGCCTTGCCATGCATTGCCTAGCCGTGCGTTGTCGTGCATCAGCCTTGCCTTGCCTCAAGGTGCCTTGCCTTGCGTTACCTTTTCCTTGCCTTGCCGTGCATTGCCTAGCCGTGCGTTGCCGTGCCTTAGCCTTGTTTCCCCTTGCCGTGCCGTTCCTTCCGTTACCCTTCCCTTGCCTTGTTTCCCTTGCCTTCCTTGGTTTCCGTAACTCTTTGCTTGCCTTCCGTGCATTGCCTAGCCTTTCGTTGTCGTGCATTAGCCTTGCCTCCCCAAACCGTGCCTTGCCTTGCGTTACCCTTTCCTTGCCTTGCCCTGCATTGCCTAGCCCTGTGTTGTCGTGCCTTAGCCTTGTTTCCCCTTACCGTGCCGTTCCTTTCGTTACCCTTGCCTTCCCCTGCTTTCCTGTGCATTCCTTGCCTTCCGTTACTCTTTGCTTGCCTTCCGTGCATTGCCTAGCCTTGCGTTGTCGTGCATTAGCCTTGCCTCGCCTGACCGTGCCTTGCCTTGCGTTACCCTTTCCTTGCCTTGCCGTGCATTGCCTAGCCGTGCGTTGTCGTGCATTAGCCTTCTCTTGCCTTACCGTGCCTTGCCTTGCGTTACCCTTTCCTTGCCTGGCCGTGCATTGCCTAGCCGTGCGTTGCCGTTCCTTAGCCTTGTTTCCCCTTGCCGTGCCTTGCCTTTTGTTACACTTGCCTTGCCTTGCTTTGCCTTGCCTTCCTTTCCTTCCGTTACTCTTTCCTTGCGTAGCCGTGTACTGCCTATACTTGCGTTGTCGTGCATTAGCCTTGCCTCCCCAAACCGTGCCTTGCCTTGCGTTACCATTTCCTTGCCTTGCCCTGCATTGCCTAGCCGTGCGTTACCGTGCCTTAGCCTTGTTTCCCCTTGCCGTGCCGTTCCTTTCGTTACCCTTGCATTCCCCTGCTTTCCCTTGCATTCCTTGCCTTCCGTTACTCTTTGCTTGCCTTCCGTGCATTGCCTAGCCTTGCGTAGTCGTGCCTTAGCCTTGCCTCGCCTGACCGTGCCTTGCCTTGCGTTACCCTTTCCTTGCCTTGCAGTGCATTGCCTAGCCGTTCGTTGTCGTGCCTTAGCCTTGTTTGCCCTTGCCGTGCTGTTCCTTCCGTTACCCTTGCCTTGCTTTCCCTTGCCTTCCTTGCCTTCCGTTACTCTTTGCTTGCCTTCCGTGCATTGCCTAGCCTTGCGTTGTCGTGCCTTAGCCTTGTTTCCCCTTGCCGTGCGGTGCCTGTTGTTACACTTGCCTTGCCGTGCTTTGCCTTGCCTTCCTTTCCTTCCGTTACTCTTTCCTTGCGTAGCCGTGCACTGCCTAGCCTTGTGATGTCGTGCATTAGCTTTGCCTCGCCTGACAGTGCCTTGCCTTGCGTTACCCTTTCCTTGCCCTGCCGTGCATTGCCTAGCCCTGCGTTGCCGTGCCTTAGCCTTGTTTCCCCTTGCCGAGCCGTTCCTTCCGTTACTCTTGCCTTGCCTTGGTTTCCCTTGCATTCCTTGCCTTCCGTTACTCTTTCCTTGCCTAGCCGTGCACTGCGTAGCCGTGCGTTGTCGTGCATTACCCTTGCCTCGCCTGACCGTGCCTGGCCTTGCGTTACCCTTTCCTTGCCTTGCCGTGCATTGCCTAGCCTTGCGTTGTCGTGCCTTAGCCTTGCCTCGCCTGACTGTGCCTTGCCTTGCGTTACCCTTACCTTGCCTTGCCCTGCATTGCCTAGCCGTTCGTTGTCGTGCCTTAGCCTTGTTTGCCCTTGCCGTGCCGTTCCTTCCGTTACCCTTGCCTTGCTTTCCCTTGCCTTCCTTGCCTTCCGTTACTCTTTGCTTGCCTTCCGTGCATTGCCTAGCCTTGCGTGGTCGTGCCTTAGCCTTTCTTCACCTTGCCATAGCCTTGCTTGCGTTGCCTTGCTTTGCCTTGCATTCCTTGCCTTCCGTTACTCTTTGCTTGCCTTCCGTGCATTGCCTAGCCTTGCGTTGTCGTGCATTAGCCTTGCCTCCCGAAACCGTGCCTTGCCTTGCGTTACCCTTTCCTTGGCTTGCCCTGCATTGCCTAGCCCTGTGTTGTCGTGCCTTAGCCTTGTTTCCCCTTGCCGTGCCGTGCCTTTTGTTACACTTGCCTTGCCTTGCTTTGCCTTGCCTTCCTTTCCTTCCGTTACTCTTTCCTTGCCTAGCCGTGCACTGCGTAGCCTTGCGTTTTCGTGCATTACCCTTGCTTCGCCTGACCGTGCCTTGCCTTGCGTTACCCTTTCCTTGCCTTACCGTGCATTGCCTAGCCCTTCGTTACCGTGCCTTAGCCTTGTTTCCCCTTGCCGAGCCGTTCCTTCCGTTACCCTTCCCTTCCCCTGCTTTCCCTTGCCTTCCTTGCCTTCCGTTACTATTTACTTGCCTTCCGTGCATTGCCTAGCCTTGCGTTGTCGTGCCTTAGCCTTGCCTCGCCTGACCGTGCCTTGCCTTGCGTTACCCTTTCCTTGCCTTGCCGTGCATTGCCTAGCCGTGCGTTGTCGTGCATCAGCCTTGCCTTGCCTCACCGTGCCTTGCCTTGCGTTACCCTTTCCTTGCCTGGCCGTGCATTGCCTAGCCGTGCGTTGCCGTGCCTTAGCCTTGTTTCCCCTTGTCGTGCCGTTCCTTCCGTTACCCTTGCCTTGCCTTGCTTTCCCTTGCCTTCCTTGCCTTCCGTTACTCTTTGCTTGCCTTCCGTGCATTGCCTAGCCTTGCGTTGTCGTGCATTAGCCTTGCCTCCCCCAACCGTGCCTTGCCTTGCGTTACCCTTTCCTTGCCTTGCCCTGCATTGCCTACCCCTGTGTTGTCGTGCCTTAGCCTTGTTTCCCCTTACCGTGCCGTTCCTTTCGTTACCCTTGCCTTCCCCTGCTTTCCTTTGCATTCCTTGCCTTCCGTTACTCTTTGCTTGCCTTCCGTGCATTGCCTAGCCTTGCGTTGTCGTGCCTTAGCCTTGTTTCCCCTTGCCGTGCCGTGCCTGTTGTTACACTTGCCTTGCCATGCTTTTCCTTGCCTTCCTTTCCTTCCATTACTCTTTCCTTGCCTAGCCGTGCACTGCCTAGCCTTGCGATGTCGTGCATTAGCTTTGCCTCGCCTGACAGTGCCTTGCCTTGCGTTACCCTTTCCTTGCCTTGCCGTGCATTGCCTAGCCCTGCGTTGCCGTGCCTTAGCCTTGTTTCCCCTTGCCGAGCCGTTCCTTCCGTTATCCTTGCCTTGCCTTGGTTTCCCTTGCCTTCCTTGCCTTCCGTTACTCTTTGCTTGCCTTCCGTGCATTGCCTAGCCTTGCGTTGTCGTGCATTAGCCTTGCCTCGCCTGACCGTGCCGTGCCTTGCGTTACCCTTTCCTTGCCTTGCCGTGCATTGCCTAGCCGTGCGTTGTCGTGCATTAGCCTTGTCTTGCCTTACCGTGCCTTGCCTTGCGTTACACTTTCCTTGCCTGGCCGTGCATTTCCTAGTTGTGCGTTGCCGTTCCTTAGCCTTGTTTCCCCTTGCAGTGCCTTGCCTTTTGTTACACTTGCCTTGCCTTGCTTTGCCTTGCCTTCCTTTCCTTCCGTTACTCTTTCCTTGCCTATCCGTGCACTGCCTATCCTTCCGTTGTCGTGCATTAGCCTTGCCGCCCCAAACCGTCCCTTGCCTTGCGTTACCATTTCCTTGCCTTGCCCTGCATTGCCTAGCCGTGCGTTACCGTGCCTTAGACTTGTTTCCCCTTGCCGTGCCGTTCCTTCCGTTAACCTTGCCTTGCCTTGCATTCCCTTGCCTTCCTTGCGTTCCCTTACTCTTTGCTTGCCTTCCGTGCATTGCCTAGCCTTGCGTTGTCGTGCCTTAGCCTTGCCTCGCCTGACCGTGCCTTGCCTTGCGTTACCCTTACCTTGCCTTGCCCTGCATTGCCTAGCCCTGTGTTGTCGTGCCTTAGCCTTGTTTCCCCTTACCGTGCCGTTCCTTTCCTTACCCTTGCCTTCCCCTGCTTTCCCTTGCATTCCTTGCCTTCCGTTACTCTTTGCTTGCCTTCCGTGCATTGCCTAGCCTTGCGTAGTCGTGACTTAGCCTTGCCTCGCCTGACCGTGCCTTGCCTTGCGTTACCCTTTCCTTGCCTTGCAGTGCATTGCCTAGCCGGTCGTTGTCGTGCCTTAGCCTTGTTTGCCCTTGCCGTGCCCTTCCTTCCGTTACCCTTGCCTTGCTTTCCCTTGCCTTTCTTGCCTTCCGTTACTCTTTGCTTGCCTTCCGTGCATTGCCTAGCCTTGCGTTGTCGTGTCTTAGCCTTTTTTCACCTTGCCATAGCCTTGCTTGCGTTGCCTTGCTTTGCCTTGCCTTCCTTGCCTTCAGTTACCCTTTTTTTGCCTTCCGTGCATTGCCTAGCCTTGCGTTGTCGTGTCTTAGCCTTTTTTCACCTTGCCATAGCCTTGCTTGCGTTGCCTTGCTTTGCCTTGCCTTCCTTGCCTTCCGTTACTCTTTGCTTCCCTTCCGTGCATTGCCTAGCCTTGCGTGGTCGTGCCTTAGCCTTTTTTCACCTTGCCATAGCCTTGCTTGCGTTGCCTTGCTTTGCATTGACTTCCTTGCCTTCCGTTACTCTTTGCTTGCCTTCCGTGCATTGCCTAGCCTTGCGTGGTCGTGCCTTAGCCTTTTTTCACCTTGCCATAGCCTTGCTTGCGTTGCCTTGCTTTTCCTTGCATTCCTTGCCTTCCGTTACTCTTTGCTTGCCTTCCGTGCATTGCCTAGCCTTGCGTTGTCGTGCATTAGCCTTGCCTCCCCAAACCGTGCCTTGCCTTGCTTTACCCTTTCCTTGCCTTGCCCTGCATTGCCTAGCCTTATGTTGTCGTGCCTTAGCCTTGTTTCCCCTTGCCATGCCGTTCCTTCCGTTACCCTTGCCTTGCCTTGCTTTCCCTTGCCTTCCTTGCGTTCCGTTATTCTTTGCTTGCCTTCCGTCCATTGCCTAGCCTTGCGTTGTCGTGCCTTAGCCTTGCCTCGCCAGACCGTGCCTTGCCTTGCGTTACCCTTACCTTGCCTTGCCCTGCATTGCCTAGCCGTTCGTTGTCGTGCCTTAGCCTTGTTTGCCCTTGCCGTGCCGTTCCTTCCGTTACCCTTGCCTTGCTTTCCCTTACCTTCCTTGCCTTCCGTTACTCTTTGCTTGCCTTCCGTGCATTGCCTAGCCTTGCGTTGTCGTGTCTTAGCCTTTTTTCACCTTGCCATAGCCTTGCTTGCGTTACCTTGCTTTGCCTTGCCTTCCTTGCCTTCCGTTACTCTTTGCTTCCCTTCCGTGCATTGCCTAGCCTTGCGTGGTCGTGCCTTAGCCTTTTTGCACCTTGCCATAGCCTTGCTTGCGTTGCCTTGCTTTGCATTGCATTCCTTGCCTTCCGTTACTCTTTGCTTGCCTTCCGTGCATTGCCTAGCCTTGCGTGGTCGTGCCTTAGCCTTTTTTCACCTTGCCATAGCCTTGCTTGCGTTGCCTTGCTTTGCCTTGCATTCCTTGCCTACCGTTACTCTTTGCGTGCCTTCCGTGCATTGCCTAGCCTTGCGTTGTCGTGCCTTAGCCTTGTTTCCCCTTACCGTGCCGTTCCTTCCGTTACCCTTGCCTTCCCCTGCTTTCCCTTGCCTTCCTTGCCTTCCGTTACTCTTTGCTTGCCTTCCGTGCATTGCCTAGCCTTGCGTTGTCGTGCCTTAGCCTTGCCTCGCCTGACCGTGCCTTGCCTTGCGTTACCCTTACCTTGCCTTGCCCTGCATTGCCTAGCCGTTCGTTGTCGTGCCTTAGCCTTGTTTGCTCTTGCCGTGCCGTTCCTTCCGTTACCCTTGCCTTGCTTTCCCTTGCCTTCCTTGCCTTCCGTTACTCTTTGCTTGCCTTCCGTGCATTGCCTAGCCTTGCGTTGTCGTGCATTAGCCTTGCCTCCCGAAACCGTGCCTTGCCTTGCGTTACCCTTTCCTTGCCTTGCCCTGCATTGCCTAGCCCTGTGTTGTCGTGCCTTAGCCTTGTTTCCCCTTGCCGTGCCGTGCCTTTTGTTACACTTGCCTTGCCTTGCTTTGCCTTGCCTTCCTTTCCTTCCGTTACTCTTTCCTTGCCTAGCCGTGCACTGCGTAGCCTTGCGTTTTCGTGCATTACCCTTGCTTCGCCTGACCGTGCCTTGCCTTGCGTTACCCTTTCCTTGCCTTACCGTGCATTGCCTAGCCCTTCGTTACCGTGCCTTAGCCTTGTTTCCCCTTGCCGAGCCGTTCCTTCCGTTACCCTTCCCTTCCCCTGCTTTCCCTTGCCTTCCTTGCCTTCCGTTACTATTTACTTGCCTTCCGTGCATTGCCTAGCCTTGCGTTGTCGTGCCTTAGCCTTGCCTCGCCTGACCGTGCCTTGCCTTGCGTTACCCTTTCCTTGCCTTGCCGTGCATTGCCTAGCCGTGCGTTGTCGTGCATCAGCCTTGCCTTGCCTCACCGTGCCTTGCCTTGCGTTACCCTTTCCTTGCCTGGCCGTGCATTGCCTAGCCGTGCGTTGCCGTGCCTTAGCCTTGTTTCCCCTTGTCGTGCCGTTCCTTCCGTTACCCTTGCCTTGCCTTGCTTTCCCTTGCCTTCCTTGCCTTCCGTTACTCTTTGCTTGCCTTCCGTGCATTGCCTAGCCTTGCGTTGTCGTGCATTAGCCTTGCCTCCCCCAACCGTGCCTTGCCTTGCGTTACCCTTTCCTTGCCTTGCCCTGCATTGCCTACCCCTGTGTTGTCGTGCCTTAGCCTTGTTTCCCCTTACCGTGCCGTTCCTTTCGTTACCCTTGCCTTCCCCTGCTTTCCTTTGCATTCCTTGCCTTCCGTTACTCTTTGCTTGCCTTCCGTGCATTGCCTAGCCTTGCGTTGTCGTGCCTTAGCCTTGTTTCCCCTTGCCGTGCCGTGCCTGTTGTTACACTTGCCTTGCCATGCTTTTCCTTGCCTTCCTTTCCTTCCATTACTCTTTCCTTGCCTAGCCGTGCACTGCCTAGCCTTGCGATGTCGTGCATTAGCTTTGCCTCGCCTGACAGTGCCTTGCCTTGCGTTACCCTTTCCTTGCCTTGCCGTGCATTGCCTAGCCCTGCGTTGCCGTGCCTTAGCCTTGTTTCCCCTTGCCGAGCCGTTCCTTCCGTTATCCTTGCCTTGCCTTGGTTTCCCTTGCCTTCCTTGCCTTCCGTTACTCTTTGCTTGCCTTCCGTGCATTGCCTAGCCTTGCGTTGTCGTGCATTAGCCTTGCCTCGCCTGACCGTGCCGTGCCTTGCGTTACCCTTTCCTTGCCTTGCCGTGCATTGCCTAGCCGTGCGTTGTCGTGCATTAGCCTTGTCTTGCCTTACCGTGCCTTGCCTTGCGTTACACTTTCCTTGCCTGGCCGTGCATTTCCTAGTCGTGCGTTGCCGTTCCTTAGCCTTGTTTCCCCTTGCAGTGCCTTGCCTTTTGTTACACTTGCCTTGCCTTGCTTTGCCTTGCCTTCCTTTCCTTCCGTTACTCTTTCCTTGCCTAGCCGTGCACTGCCTATCCTTCCGTTGTCGTGCATTAGCCTTGCCTCCCCAAACCGTGCCTTGCCTTGCGTTACCATTTCCTTGCCTTGCCCTGCATTGCCTAGCCGTGCGTTACCGTGCCTTAGCCTTGTTTCCCCTTGCCGTGCCGTTCCTTCCGTTAACCTTGCCTTGCCTTGCATTCCCTTGCCTTCCTTGCGTTCCGTTACTCTTTGCTTGCCTTCCGTGCATTGCCTAGCCTTGCGTTGTCGTGCCTTAGCCTTGCCTCGCCTGACCGTGCCTTGCCTTGCGTTACCCTTACCTTGCCTTGCCCTGCATTGCCTAGCCCTGTGTTGTCGTGCCTTAGCCTTGTTTCCCCTTACCGTGCCGTTCCTTTCCTTACCCTTGCCTTCCCCTGCTTTCCCTTGCATTCCTTGCCTTCCGTTACTCTTTGCTTGCCTTCCGTGCATTGCCTAGCCTTGCGTAGTCGTGCCTTAGCCTTGCCTCGCCTGACCGTGCCTTGCCTTGCGTTACCCTTTCCTTGCCTTGCAGTGCATTGCCTAGCCGGTCGTTGTCGTGCCTTAGCCTTGTTTGCCCTTGCCGTGCCCTTCCTTCCGTTACCCTTGCCTTGCTTTCCCTTGCCTTCCTTGCCTTCCGTTACTCTTTGCTTGCCTTCCGTGCATTGCCTAGCCTTGCGTTGTCGTGTCTTAGCCTTTTTTCACCTTGCCATAGCCTTGCTTGCGTTGCCTTGCTTTGCCTTGCCTTCCTTGCCTTCAGTTACTCTTTTTTTGCCTTCCGTGCATTGCCTAGCCTTGCGTTGTCGTGTCTTAGCCTTTTTTCACCTTGCCATAGCCTTGCTTGCGTTGCCTTGCTTTGCCTTGCCTTCCTTGCCTTCCGTTACTCTTTACTTCCCTTCCGTGCATTGCCTAGCCTTGCGTGGTCGTGCCTTAGCCTTTTTTCACCTTGCCATAGCCTTGCTTGCGTTGCCTTGCTTTGCATTGACTTCCTTGCCTTCCGTTACTCTTTGCTTGCCTTCCGTGCATTGCCTAGCCTTGCGTGGTCGTGCCTTAGCCTTTTTTCACCTTGCCATAGCCTTGCTTGCGTTGCCTTGCTTTTCCTTGCATTCCTTGCCTTCCGTTACTCTTTGCTTGCCTTCCGTGCATTGCCTAGCCTTGCGTTGTCGTGCATTAGCCTTGCCTCCCCAAACCGTGCCTTGCCTTGCTTTACCCTTTCCTTGCCTTGCCCTGCATTGCCTAGCCTTATGTTGTCGTGCCTTAGCCTTGTTTCCCCTTGCCATGCCGTTCCTTCCGTTACCCTTGCCTTGCCTTGCTTTCCCTTGCCTTCCTTGCGTTCCGTTATTCTTTGCTTGCCTTCCGTGCATTGCCTAGCCTTGCGTTGTCGTGCCTTAGCCTTGCCTCGCCAGACCGTGCCTTGCCTTGCGTTACCCTTACCTTGCCTTGCCCTGCATTGCCTAGCCGTTCGTTGTCGTGCCTTAGCCTTGTTTGCCCTTGCCGTGCCGTTCCTTCCGTTACCCTTGCCTTGCTTTCCCTTACCTTCCTTGCCTTCCGTTACTCTTTGCTTGCCTTCCGTGCATTGCCTAGCCTTGCGTTGTCGTGTCTTAGCCTTTTTTCACCTTGCCATAGCCTTGCTTGCGTTACCTTGCTTTGCCTTGCCTTCCTTGCCTTCCGTTACTCTTTGCTTCCCTTCCGTGCATTGCCTAGCCTTGCGTGGTCGTGCCTTAGCCTTTTTGCACCTTGCCATAGCCTTGCTTGCGTTGCCTTGCTTTGCATTGCATTCCTTGCCTTCCGTTACTCTTTGCTTGCCTTCCGTGCATTGCCTAGCCTTGCGTGGTCGTGCCTTAGCCTTTTTTCACCTTGCCATAGCCTTGCTTGCGTTGCCTTGCTTTGCCTTGCATTCCTTGCCTACCGTTACTCTTTGCGTGCCTTCCGTGCATTGCCTAGCCTTGCGTTGTCGTGCCTTAGCCTTGTTTCCCCTTACCGTGCCGTTCCTTCCGTTACCCTTGCCTTCCCCTGCTTTCCCTTGCCTTCCTTGCCTTCCGTTACTCTTTGCTTGCCTTCCGTGCATTGCCTAGCCTTGCGTTGTCGTGCCTTAGCCTTGCCTCGCCTGACCGTGCCTTGCCTTGCGTTACCCTTACCTTGCCTTGCCCTGCATTGCCTAGCCGTTCGTTGTCGTGCCTTAGCCTTGTTTGCTCTTGCCGTGCCGTTCCTTCCGTTACCCTTGCCTTGCTTTCCCTTGCCTTCCTTGCCTTCCGTTACTCTTTGCTTGCCTTCCGTGCATTGCCTAGCCTTGCGTTGTCGTGCATTAGCCTTGCCTCCCGAAACCGTGCCTTGCCTTGCGTTACCCTTTCCTTGCCTTGCCCTGCATTGCCTAGCCCTGTGTTGTCGTGCCTTAGCCTTGTTTCCCCTTGCCGAGCCGTGCCTTTTGTTACACTTGCCTTGCCTTGCTTTGCCTTGCCTTCCTTTCCTTCCGTTACTCTTTCCTTGCCTAGCCGTGCACTGCGTAGCCTTGCGTTTTCGTGCATTACCCTTGCTTCGCCTGACCGTGCCTTGCCTTGCGTTACCCTTTCCTTGCCTTACCGTGCATTGCCTAGCCCTTCGTTACCGTGCCTTAGCCTTGTTTCCCCTTGCCGAGCCGTTCCTTCCGTTACCCTTCCCTTCCCCTGCTTTCCCTTGCCTTCCTTGCCTTCCGTTACTATTTACTTGCCTTCCGTGCATTGCCTAGCCTTGCGTTGTCGTGCCTTAGCCTTGCCTCGCCTGACCGTGCCTTGCCTTGCGTTACCCTTTCCTTGCCTTGCCGTGCATTGCCTAGCCGTGCGTTGTCGTGCATCAGCCTTGCCTTGCCTCACCGTGCCTTGCCTTGCGTTACCCTTTCCTTGCCTGGCCGTGCATTGCCTAGCCGTGCGTTGCCGTGCCTTAGCCTTGTTTCCCCTTGTCGTGCCGTTCCTTCCGTTACCCTTGCCTTGCCTTGCTTTCCCTTGCCTTCCTTGCCTTCCGTTACTCTTTGCTTGCCTTCCGTGCATTGCCTAGCCTTGCGTTGTCGTGCATTAGCCTTGCCTCCCCCAACCGTGCCTTGCCTTGCGTTACCCTTTCCTTGCCTTGCCCTGCATTGCCTACCCCTGTGTTGTCGTGCCTTAGCCTTGTTTCCCCTTACCGTGCCGTTCCTTTCGTTACCCTTGCCTTCCCCTGCTTTCCTTTGCATTCCTTGCCTTCCGTTACTCTTTGCTTGCCTTCCGTGCATTGCCTAGCCTTGCGTTGTCGTGCCTTAGCCTTGTTTCCCCTTGCCGTGCCGTGCCTGTTGTTACACTTGCCTTGCCATGCTTTTCCTTGCCTTCCTTTCCTTCCATTACTCTTTCCTTGCCTAGCCGTGCACTGCCTAGCCTTGCGATGTCGTGCATTAGCTTTGCCTCGCCTGACAGTGCCTTGCCTTGCGTTACCCTTTCCTTGCCTTGCCGTGCATTGCCTAGCCCTGCGTTGCCGTGCCTTAGCCTTGTTTCCCCTTGCCGAGCCGTTCCTTCCGTTATCCTTGCCTTGCCTTGGTTTCCCTTGCCTTCCTTGCCTTCCGTTACTCTTTGCTTGCCTTCCGTGCATTGCCTAGCCTTGCGTTGTCGTGCATTAGCCTTGCCTCGCCTGACCGTGCCGTGCCTTGCGTTACCCTTTCCTTGCCTTGCCGTGCATTGCCTAGCCGTGCGTTGTCGTGCATTAGCCTTGTCTTGCCTTACCGTGCCTTGCCTTGCGTTACACTTTCCTTGCCTGGCCGTGCATTTCCTAGTCGTGCGTTGCCGTTCCTTAGCCTTGTTTCCCCTTGCAGTGCCTTGCCTTTTGTTACACTTGCCTTGCCTTGCTTTGCCTTGCCTTCCTTTCCTTCCGTTACTCTTTCCTTGCCTAGCCGTGCACTGCCTATCCTTCCGTTGTCGTGCATTAGCCTTGCCTCCCCAAACCGTGCCTTGCCTTGCGTTACCATTTCCTTGCCTTGCCCTGCATTGCCTAGCCGTGCGTTACCGTGCCTTAGCCTTGTTTCCCCTTGCCGTGCCGTTCCTTCCGTTAACCTTGCCTTGCCTTGCATTCCCTTGCCTTCCTTGCGTTCCGTTACTCTTTGCTTGCCTTCCGTGCATTGCCTAGCCTTGCGTTGTCGTGCCTTAGCCTTGCCTCGCCTGACCGTGCCTTGCCTTGCGTTACCCTTACCTTGCCTTGCCCTGCATTGCCTAGCCCTGTGTTGTCGTGCCTTAGCCTTGTTTCCCCTTACCGTGCCGTTCCTTTCCTTACCCTTGCCTTCCCCTGCTTTCCCTTGCATTCCTTGCCTTCCGTTACTCTTTGCTTGCCTTCCGTGCATTGCCTAGCCTTGCGTAGTCGTGCCTTAGCCTTGCCTCGCCTGACCGTGCCTTGCCTTGCGTTACCCTTTCCTTGCCTTGCAGTGCATTGCCTAGCCGGTCGTTGTCGTGCCTTAGCCTTGTTTGCCCTTGCCGTGCCCTTCCTTCCGTTACCCTTGCCTTGCTTTCCCTTGCCTTCCTTGCCTTCCGTTACTCTTTGCTTGCCTTCCGTGCATTGCCTAGCCTTGCGTTGTCGTGTCTTAGCCTTTTTTCACCTTGCCATAGCCTTGCTTGCGTTGCCTTGCTTTGCCTTGCCTTCCTTGCCTTCAGTTACTCTTTTTTTGCCTTCCGTGCATTGCCTAGCCTTGCGTTGTCGTGTCTTAGCCTTTTTTCACCTTGCCATAGCCTTGCTTGCGTTGCCTTGCTTTGCCTTGCCTTCCTTGCCTTCCGTTACTCTTTGCTTCCCTTCCGTGCATTGCCTAGCCTTGCGTGGTCGTGCCTTAGCCTTTTTTCACCTTGCCATAGCCTTGCTTGCGTTGCCTTGCTTTGCATTGACTTCCTTGCCTTCCGTTACTCTTTGCTTGCCTTCCGTGCATTGCCTAGCCTTGCGTTGTCGTGCATTAGCCTTGCCTCCCCAAACCGTGCCTTGCCTTGCTTTACCCTTTCCTTGCCTTGCCCTGCATTGCCTAGCCTTATGTTGTCGTGCCTTAGCCTTGTTTCCCCTTGCCATGCCGTTCCTTCCGTTACCCTTGCCTTGCCTTGCTTTCCCTTGCCTTCCTTGCGTTCCGTTATTCTTTGCTTGCCTTCCGTGCATTGCCTAGCCTTGCGTTGTCGTGCCTTAGCCTTGCCTCGCCAGACCGTGCCTTGCCTTGCGTTACCCTTACCTTGCCTTGCCCTGCATTGCCTAGCCGTTCGTTGTCGTGCCTTAGCCTTGTTTGCCCTTGCCGTGCCGTTCCTTCCGTTACCCTTGCCTTGCTTTCCCTTACCTTCCTTGCCTTCCGTTACTCTTTGCTTGCCTTCCGTGCATTGCCTAGCCTTGCGTTGTCGTGTCTTAGCCTTTTTTCACCTTGCCATAGCCTTGCTTGCGTTACCTTGCTTTGCCTTGCCTTCCTTGCCTTCCGTTACTCTTTGCTTCCCTTCCGTGCATTGCCTAGCCTTGCGTGGTCGTGCCTTAGCCTTTTTTTCACCTTGCCATAGCCTTGCTTGCGTTGCCTTGCTTTGCATTGCATTCCTTGCCTTCCGTTACTCTTTGCTTGCCTTCCGTGCATTGCCTAGCCTTGCGTGGTCGTGCCTTAGCCTTTTTTCACCTTGCCATAGCCTTGCTTGCGTTGCCTTGCTTTGCCTTGCATTCCTTGCCTACCGTTACTCTTTGCTTGCCTTCCGTGCATTGCCTAGCCTTGCGTTGTCGTGCCTTAGCCTTGTTTCCCCTTACCGTGCCGTTCCTTCCGTTACCCTTGCCTTCCTCTGCTTTCCCTTGCCTTCCTTGCCTTCCGTTACTCTTTGCTTGCCTTCCGTGCATTGCCTAGCCTTGCGTTGTCGTGTCTTAGCCTTTTTTCACCTTGCCATAGCCTTGCTTGCGTTACCTTGCTTTGCCTTGCCTTCCTTGCCTTCCGTTACTCTTTGCTTCCCTTCCGTGCATTGCCTAGCCTTGCGTGGTCGTGCCTTAGCCTTTTTGCACCTTGCCATAGCCTTGCTTGCGTTGCCTTGCTTTGCATTGCATTCCTTGCCTTCCGTTACTCTTTGCTTGCCTTCCGTGCATTGCCTAGCCTTGCGTGGTCGTGCCTTAGCCTTTTTTCACCTTGCCATAGCCTTGCTTGCGTTGCCTTGCTTTGCCTTGCATTCCTTGCCTACCGTTACTCTTTGCGTGCCTTCCGTGCATTGCCTAGCCTTGCGTTGTCGTGCCTTAGCCTTGTTTCCCCTTACCGTGCCGTTCCTTCCGTTACCCTTGCCTTCCCCTGCTTTCCCTTGCCTTCCTTGCCTTCCGTTACTCTTTGCTTGCCTTCCGTGCATTGCCTAGCCTTGCGTTGTCGTGCCTTAGCCTTGCCTCGCCTGACCGTGCCTTGCCTTGCGTTACCCTTACCTTGCCTTGCCCTGCATTGCCTAGCCGTTCGTTGTCGTGCCTTAGCCTTGTTTGCTCTTGCCGTGCCGTTCCTTCCGTTACCCTTGCCTTGCTTTCCCTTGCCTTCCTTGCCTTCCGTTACTCTTTGCTTGCCTTCCGTGCATTGCCTAGCCTTGCGTTGTCGTGCATTAGCCTTGCCTCCCGAAACCGTGCCTTGCCTTGCGTTACCCTTTCCTTGCCTTGCCCTGCATTGCCTAGCCCTGTGTTGTCGTGCCTTAGCCTTGTTTCCCCTTGCCGTGCCGTGCCTTTTGTTACACTTGCCTTGCCTTGCTTTGCCTTGCCTTCCTTTCCTTCCGTTACTCTTTCCTTGCCTAGCCGTGCACTGCGTAGCCTTGCGTTTTCGTGCATTACCCTTGCTTCGCCTGACCGTGCCTTGCCTTGCGTTACCCTTTCCTTGCCTTACCGTGCATTGCCTAGCCCTTCGTTACCGTGCCTTAGCCTTGTTTCCCCTTGCCGAGCCGTTCCTTCCGTTACCCTTCCCTTCCCCTGCTTTCCCTTGCCTTCCTTGCCTTCCGTTACTATTTACTTGCCTTCCGTGCATTGCCTAGCCTTGCGTTGTCGTGCCTTAGCCTTGCCTCGCCTGACCGTGCCTTGCCTTGCGTTACCCTTTCCTTGCCTTGCCGTGCATTGCCTAGCCGTGCGTTGTCGTGCATCAGCCTTGCCTTGCCTCACCGTGCCTTGCCTTGCGTTACCCTTTCCTTGCCTGGCCGTGCATTGCCTAGCCGTGCGTTGCCGTGCCTTAGCCTTGTTTCCCCTTGTCGTGCCGTTCCTTCCGTTACCCTTGCCTTGCCTTGCTTTCCCTTGCCTTCCTTGCCTTCCGTTACTCTTTGCTTGCCTTCCGTGCATTGCCTAGCCTTGCGTTGTCGTGCATTAGCCTTGCCTCCCCCAACCGTGCCTTGCCTTGCGTTACCCTTTCCTTGCCTTGCCCTGCATTGCCTACCCCTGTGTTGTCGTGCCTTAGCCTTGTTTCCCCTTACCGTGCCGTTCCTTTCGTTACCCTTGCCTTCCCCTGCTTTCCTTTGCATTCCTTGCCTTCCGTTACTCTTTGCTTGCCTTCCGTGCATTGCCTAGCCTTGCGTTGTCGTGCCTTAGCCTTGTTTCCCCTTGCCGTGCCGTGCCTGTTGTTACACTTGCCTTGCCATGCTTTTCCTTGCCTTCCTTTCCTTCCATTACTCTTTCCTTGCCTAGCCGTGCACTGCCTAGCCTTGCGATGTCGTGCATTAGCTTTGCCTCGCCTGACAGTGCCTTGCCTTGCGTTACCCTTTCCTTGCCTTGCCGTGCATTGCCTAGCCCTGCGTTGCCGTGCCTTAGCCTTGTTTCCCCTTGCCGAGCCGTTCCTTCCGTTATCCTTGCCTTGCCTTGGTTTCCCTTGCCTTCCTTGCCTTCCGTTACTCTTTGCTTGCCTTCCGTGCATTGCCTAGCCTTGCGTTGTCGTGCATTAGCCTTGCCTCGCCTGACCGTGCCGTGCCTTGCGTTACCCTTTCCTTGCCTTGCCGTGCATTGCCTAGCCGTGCGTTGTCGTGCATTAGCCTTGTCTTGCCTTACCGTGCCTTGCCTTGCGTTACACTTTCCTTGCCTGGCCGTGCATTTCCTAGTCGTGCGTTGCCGTTCCTTAGCCTTGTTTCCCCTTGCAGTGCCTTGCCTTTTGTTACACTTGCCTTGCCTTGCTTTGCCTTGCCTTCCTTTCCTTCCGTTACTCTTTCCTTGCCTAGCCGTGCACTGCCTATCCTTCCGTTGTCGTGCATTAGCCTTGCCTCCCCAAACCGTGCCTTGCCTTGCGTTACCATTTCCTTGCCTTGCCCTGCATTGCCTAGCCGTGCGTTACCGTGCCTTAGCCTTGTTTCCCCTTGCCGTGCCGTTCCTTCCGTTAACCTTGCCTTGCCTTGCATTCCCTTGCCTTCCTTGCGTTCCGTTACTCTTTGCTTGCCTTCCGTGCATTGCCTAGCCTTGCGTTGTCGTGCCTTAGCCTTGCCTCGCCTGACCGTGCCTTGCCTTGCGTTACCCTTACCTTGCCTTGCCCTGCATTGCCTAGCCCTGTGTTGTCGTGCCTTAGCCTTGTTTCCCCTTACCGTGCCGTTCCTTTCCTTACCCTTGCCTTCCCCTGCTTTCCCTTGCATTCCTTGCCTTCCGTTACTCTTTGCTTGCCTTCCGTGCATTGCCTAGCCTTGCGTAGTCGTGCCTTAGCCTTGCCTCGCCTGACCGTGCCTTGCCTTGCGTTACCCTTTCCTTGCCTTGCAGTGCATTGCCTAGCCGGTCGTTGTCGTGCCTTAGCCTTGTTTGCCCTTGCCGTGCCCTTCCTTCCGTTACCCTTGCCTTGCTTTCCCTTGCCTTCCTTGCCTTCCGTTACTCTTTGCTTGCCTTCCGTGCATTGCCTAGCCTTGCGTTGTCGTGTCTTAGCCTTTTTTCACCTTGCCATAGCCTTGCTTGCGTTGCCTTGCTTTGCCTTGCCTTCCTTGCCTTCAGTTACTCTTTTTTTGCCTTCCGTGCATTGCCTAGCCTTGCGTTGTCGTGTCTTAGCCTTTTTTCACCTTGCCATAGCCTTGCTTCTTGCGTTGCCTTGCTTTGCCTTGCCTTCCTTGCCTTCCGTTACTCTTTGCTTCCCTTCCGTGCATTGCCTAGCCTTGCGTGGTCGTGCCTTAGCCTTTTTTCACCTTGCCATAGCCTTGCTTGCGTTGCCTTGCTTTGCATTGACTTCCTTGCCTTCCGTTACTCTTTGCTTGCCTTCCGTGCATTGCCTAGCCTTGCGTTGTCGTGCATTAGCCTTGCCTCCCCAAACCGTGCCTTGCCTTGCTTTACCCTTTCCTTGCCTTGCCCTGCATTGCCTAGCCTTATGTTGTCGTGCCTTAGCCTTGTTTCCCCTTGCCATGCCGTTCCTTCCGTTACCCTTGCCTTGCCTTGCTTTCCCTTGCCTTCCTTGCGTTCCGTTATTCTTTGCTTGCCTTCCGTGCATTGCCTAGCCTTGCGTTGTCGTGCCTTAGCCTTGCCTCGCCAGACCGTGCCTTGCCTTGCGTTACCCTTACCTTGCCTTGCCCTGCATTGCCTAGCCGTTCGTTGTCGTGCCTTAGCCTTGTTTGCCCTTGCCGTGCCGTTCCTTCCGTTACCCTTGCCTTGCTTTCCCTTACCTTCCTTGCCTTCCGTTACTCTTTGCTTGCCTTCCGTGCATTGCCTAGCCTTGCGTTGTCGTGTCTTAGCCTTTTTTCACCTTGCCATAGCCTTGCTTGCGTTACCTTGCTTTGCCTTGCCTTCCTTGCCTTCCGTTACTCTTTGCTTCCCTTCCGTGCATTGCCTAGCCTTGCGTGGTCGTGCCTTAGCCTTTTTTTCACCTTGCCATAGCCTTGCTTGCGTTGCCTTGCTTTGCATTGCATTCCTTGCCTTCCGTTACTCTTTGCTTGCCTTCCGTGCATTGCCTAGCCTTGCGTGGTCGTGCCTTAGCCTTTTTTCACCTTGCCATAGCCTTGCTTGCGTTGCCTTGCTTTGCCTTGCATTCCTTGCCTACCGTTACTCTTTGCTTGCCTTCCGTGCATTGCCTAGCCTTGCGTTGTCGTGCCTTAGCCTTGTTTCCCCTTACCGTGCCGTTCCTTCCGTTACCCTTGCCTTCCTCTGCTTTCCCTTGCCTTCCTTGCCTTCCGTTACTCTTTGCTTGCCTTCCGTGCATTGCCTAGCCTTGCGTTGTCGTGCCTTAGCCTTGCCTCGCCTGACCGTGCCTTGCCTTGCGTTACCCTTACCTTGCCTTGCCCTGCATTGCCTAGCCGTTCGTTGTCGTGCCTTAGCCTTGTTTGCTCTTGCCGTGCCGTTCCTTCCGTTACCCTTGCCTTGCTTTCCCTTGCCTTCCTTGCCTTCCGTTACTCTTTGCTTGCCTTCCGTGCATTGCCTAGCCTTGCGTTGTCGTGCATTAGCCTTGCCTCCCCGAAACCGTGCCTTGCCTTGCGTTACCCTTTCCTTGCCTTGCCCTGCATTGCCTAGCCCTGTGTTGTCGTGCCTTAGCCTTGTTTCCCCTTGCCGTGCCGTGCCTTTTGTTACACTTGCCTTGCCTTGCTTTGCCTTGCCTTCCTTTCCTTCCGTTACTCTTTCCTTGCCTAGCCGTGCACTGCGTAGCCTTGCGTTTTCGTGCATTACCCTTGCTTCGCCTGACCGTGCCTTGCCTTGCGTTACCCTTTCCTTGCCTTACCGTGCATTGCCTAGCCCTTCGTTACCGTGCCTTAGCCTTGTTTCCCCTTGCCGAGCCGTTCCTTCCGTTACCCTTCCCTTCCCCTGCTTTCCCTTGCCTTCCTTGCCTTCCGTTACTATTTACTTGCCTTCCGTGCATTGCCTAGCCTTGCGTTGTCGTGCCTTAGCCTTGCCTCGCCTGACCGTGCCTTGCCTTGCGTTACCCTTTCCTTGCCTTGCCGTGCATTGCCTAACCGTGCGTTGTCGTGCATCAGCCTTGCCTTGCCTCACCGTGCCTTGCCTTGCGTTACCCTTTCCTTGCCTGGCCGTGCATTGCCTAGCCCTGCGTTGCCGTGCCTTAGCCTTGTTTCCCCTTGTCGTGCCGTTCCTTCCGTTACCCTTGCCTTGCCTTGCTTTCCCTTGCCTTCCTTGCCTTCCGTTACTCTTTGCTTGCCTTCCGTGCATTGCCTAGCCTTGCGTTGTCGTGCATTAGCCTTGCCTCCCCCAACCGTGCCTTGCCTTGCGTTACCCTTTCCTTGCCTTGCCCTGCATTGCCTACCCCTGTGTTGTCGTGCCTTAGCCTTGTTTCCCCTTACCGTGCCGTTCCTTTCGTTACCCTTGCCTTCCCCTTCTTTCCTTTGCATTCCTTGCCTTCCGTTACTCTTTGCTTGCCTTCCGTGCATTGCCTAGCCTTGCGTTGTCGTGCCTTAGCCTTGTTTCCCCTTGCCGTGCCGTGCCTGTTGTTACACTTGCCTTGCCATGCTTTTCCTTGCCTTCCTTTCCTTCCATTACTCTTTCCTTGCCTAGCCGTGCACTGCCTAGCCTTGCGATGTCGTGCATTAGCTTTGCCTCGCCTGACAGTGCCTTGCCTTGCGTTACCCTTTCCTTGCCTTGCCGTGCATTGCCTAGCCCTGCGTTGCCGTGCCTTAGCCTTGTTTCCCCTTGCCGAGCCGTTCCTTCCGTTATCCTTGCCTTGCCTTGGTTTCCCTTGCCTTCCTTGCCTTCCGTTACTCTTTGCTTGCCTTCCGTGCATTGCCTAGCCTTGCGTTGTCGTGCATTAGCCTTGCCTCGCCTGACCGTGCCGTGCCTTGCGTTACCCTTTCCTTGCCTTGCCGTGCATTGCCTAGCCGTGCGTTGTCGTGCATTAGCCCTGTCTTGCCTTACCGTGCCTTGCCTTGCGTTACACTTTCCTTGCCTGGCCGTGCATTTCCTAGTCGTGCGTTGCCGTTCCTTAGCCTTGTTTCCCCTTGCAGTGCCTTGCCTTTTGTTACACTTGCCTTGCCTTGCTTTGCCTTGCCTTCCTTTCCTTCCGTTACTCTTTCCTTGCCTAGCCGTGCACTGCCTATCCTTCCGTTGTCGTGCATTAGCCTTGCCTCCCCAAACCGTGCCTTGCCTTGCGTTACCATTTCCTTGCCTTGCCCTGCATTGCCTAGCCGTGCGTTACCGTGCCTTAGCCTTGTTTCCCCTTGCCGTGCCGTTCCTTCCGTTAACCTTGCCTTGCCTTGCATTCCCTTGCCTTCCTTGCGTTCCGTTACTCTTTGCTTGCCTTCCGTGCATTGCCTAGCCTTGCGTTGTCGTGCCTTAGCCTTGCCTCGCCTGACCGTGCCTTGCCTTGCGTTACCCTTACCTTGCCTTGCCCTGCATTGCCTAGCCCTGTGTTGTCGTGCCTTAGCCTTGTTTCCCCTTACCGTGCCGTTCCTTTCCTTACCCTTGCCTTCCCCTGCTTTCCCTTGCATTCCTTGCCTTCCGTTACTCTTTGCTTGCCTTCCGTGCATTGCCTAGCCTTGCGTAGTCGTGCCTTAGCCTTGCCTCGCCTGACCGTGCCTTGCCTTGCGTTACCCTTTCCTTGCCTTGCAGTGCATTGCCTAGCCGGTCGTTGTCGTGCCTTAGCCTTGTTTGCCCTTGCCGTGCCCTTCCTTCCGTTACCCTTGCCTTGCTTTCCCTTGCCTTCCTTGCCTTCCGTTACTCTTTGCTTGCCTTCCGTGCATTGCCTAGCCTTGCGTTGTCGTGTCTTAGCCTTTTTTCACCTTGCCATAGCCTTGCTTGCGTTGCCTTGCTTTGCCTTGCCTTCCTTGCCTTCAGTTACTCTTTTTTGCCTTCCGTGCATTGCCTAGCCTTGCGTTGTCGTGTCTTAGCCTTTTTTCACCTTGCCATAGCCTTGCTTGCGTTGCCTTGCTTTGCCTTGCCTTCCTTGCCTTCCGTTACTCTTTGCTTCCCTTCCGTGCATTGCCTAGCCTTGCGTGGTCGTGCCTTAGCCTTTTTTCACCTTGCCATAGCCTTGCTTGCGTTGCCTTGCTTTTCCTTGCATTCCTTGCCTTCCGTTACTCTTTGCTTGCCTTCCGTGCATTGCCTAGCCTTGCGTTGTCGTGCATTAGCCTTGCCTCCCCAAACCGTGCCTTGCCTTGCTTTACCCTTTCCTTGCCTTGCCCTGCATTGCCTAGCCTTATGTTGTCGTGCCTTAGCCTTGTTTCCCCTTGCCATGCCGTTCCTTCCGTTACCCTTGCCTTGCCTTGCTTTCCCTTGCCTTCCTTGCGTTCCGTTATTCTTTGCTTGCCTTCCGTGCATTGCCTAGCCTTGCGTTGTCGTGCCTTAGCCTTGCCTCGCCAGACCGTGCCTTGCCTTGCGTTACCCTTACCTTGCCTTGCCCTGCATTGCCTAGCCGTTCGTTGTCGTGCCTTAGCCTTGTTTGCCCTTGCCGTGCCGTTCCTTCCGTTACCCTTGCCTTGCTTTCCCTTACCTTCCTTCCTTCCGTTACTCTTTGCTTGCCTTCCGTGCATTGCCTAGCCTTGCGTTGTCGTGTCTTAGCCTTTTTTCACCTTGCCATAGCCTTGCTTGCGTTACCTTGCTTTGCCTTGCCTTCCTTGCCTTCCGTTACTCTTTGCTTCCCTTCCGTGCATTGCCTAGCCTTGCGTGGTCGTGCCTTAGCCTTTTTTCACCTTGCCATAGCCTTGCTTGCGTTGCCTTGCTTTGCATTGCATTCCTTGCCCTCCGTTACTCTTTGCTTGCCTTCCGTGCATTGCCTAGCCTTGCGTGGTCGTGCCTTAGCCTTTTTTCACCTTGCCATAGCCTTGCTTGCGTTGCCTTGCTTTGCCTTGCATTCCTTGCCTACCGTTACTCTTTGCTTGCCTTCCGTGCATTGCCTAGCCTTGCGTTGTCGTGCCTTAGCCTTGTTTCCCCTTACCGTGCCGTTCCTTCCGTTACCCTTGCCTTCCCCTGCTTTCCCTTGCCTTCCTTGCCTTCCGTTACTCTTTGCTCGCCTTCCGTGCATTGCCTAGCCTTGCGTTGTCGTGCCTTAGCCTTGCCTCGCCTGACCGTGCCTTGCCTTGCGTTACCCTTACCTTGCCTTGCCCTGCATTGCCTAGCCGTTCGTTGTCGTGCCTTAGCCTTGTTTGCCCTTGCCGTGCCGTTCCTTCCGTTACCCTTGCCTTGCTTTCCCTTGCCTTCCTTGCCTTCCGTTACTCTTTGCTTGCCTTCCGTGCATTGCCTAGCCTTGCGTGGTCGTGCCTTAGCCTTTTTTCACCTTGCCATAGCCTTGCTTGCGTTGCCTTGCTTTGCCTTGCATTCCTTGCCTTCCGTTACTCTTTGCTTGCCTTCCGTGCATTGCCTAGCCTTGCGTTGTCGTGCATTAGCCTTGCCTCCCCAAACCGTGCCTTGCCTTGCGTTACCCTTTCCTTGCCTTGCCCTGCATTGCCTAGCCCTGTGTTTTCGTGCCTTAGCCTTGTTTCCCCTTGCCGTGCCGTGCCTTTTGTTACACTTGCCTTGCCTTGTTTGCCTTGCCTTTATTTCCTTCCGTTACTCTTTCCTTGCCTAGCCGTGCACTGCGTAGCCTTGCGTTGTCGTGCATTACCCTTGCCTCGCCTGACAGTGCCTTGCCTTGCGTTACCCTTTCCTTGCCTTGCCGTGCATTGCCTAGCCCTGCGTTGTCGTGCCTTAGCCTTGTTTCCCCTTACCGTGCCGTTCCTTCCGTTACCCTTGCCTTCCCCTGCTTTCCCTTGCCTTCCTTGCCTTCCGTTACTCTTTGCTTGCCTTCCGTGCATTGCCTAGCCTTGCGTTGCCGTGCCTTAGCCTTGCCTCGCCTGACCGCGCCTTGCCTTGCGTTACCCTTTCCTTGCCTTGCCGTGCATTGCCTAGCTGTGCGTTGTCATGCATCAGCCTTGCCTTGCCTCACCGTGCCTTGACTTCCGTTACCCTTTCCTTGCCTTGCCCTGCATTGCCTAGAACTGTGTTGTCGTGCCTTAGCCTTGTTTCCCCTTACCGTGCCGTTCCTTTCGTTACCCTTGCCTTCCCCTGCTTTCCTTTGCATTCCTTGCCTTCCGTTACTCTTTGCTTGCCTTCCGTGCATTGCGTAGCCTTGCGTTGTCGTGCCTTAGCCTTGTTTCCCCTTGCCGTGCCTTACCTTTTGTTACACTTGCCTTGCCTTGCTTTGCCTTGCCTTCCTTTCCTTCCGTTACTCTTTCCTTGCCTAGCCGTGCACTGCCTAGCCTTGCGTTGTCGTGCATTAGCCTTGCCTCCCCAAACCGTGCCTTGACTTGCGTTACCATTTCCTTGCCTTGCCCTGCATTGCCTAGCCGTGCGTTACCGTGCCTTAGCCTTGTTTCCCCTTGCCGTGCCGTTCCTTCCGTTAACCTTGCCTTGCCTTGCTTTCCCTTGCCTTCCTTGCGTTCCGTTACTCTTTGCTTGCCTTCCGAGCATTGCCTAGCCTTGCGTTGTCGTGCCTTAGCCTTGCCTCCCCTAACCGTGCCTTGCCTTGCCTTACCCTTTCCTTGCATTGCCATGCATTGCCTAGCCGTGCGTTGTCGTGCATTAGCCTCGCCTTGCATTACTGTGCCTTGCCTTGCGTTACCCTTTCCTTGCCTGGCCGTGCATTGCTTAGCCTTGCGTTGCCGTGCCTTAGCCTTGTTTCCCCTTGCCGTGCCGTGCCTTTTGTTACACTTGCCTTGCCTTGCTTTGCCTTGCCTTCCTTTCCTTCCGTTACTCTTTCCTTGCCTAGCCGTGCACTGCGTAGGCTTGCGTTGTCGTGCATTACCCTTGCCTCGCCTGACCGTGCCTTGCCTTGCATTACCCTTTCCTTGCCTTGCCGTGCATTGCCTAGCCCTGCGTTGTCGTGCCTTAGCTTTGTTTCCCCTTACCGTGCCGTTCCTTCCGTTACCCTTGCCTTCCCCTCCTTTCCCTTGCCTTCCTTGCCTTCCGTTACTCTTTGCTTGCCTTCCGTGCATTGCCTAGCCTTGCGTTGTCGTGCCTTAGCCTTGCCTCGCCTCACCGTGCCTTGCCTTGCGTTACCCTTTCCTTGCCTTGCCGTGCATTGCCTAGCCGTGCGTTGTCGTGCATCAGCCTTGCCTTGCCTCACCGTGCCTTGCCTTGCGTTACCCTTTCCTTGCCTTGCCGTGCATTGCCTAGCCGTGCGTTGCCGTGCCTTAGCCTTGTTTCCCCTTGCCGTGCCGTGCCTGTTGTTACACTTGCCTTTCCATGCTTTGCCTTGCCTTCCTTTCCTTCCGTTACTCTTTCCTTGCCTAGCCGTGCACTGCCTAGCCTTTCGATGTCGTGCATTAGCTTTGCCTCGCCTGACAGTGCCTTTCCTTGCGTTACCCTTTCCTTGCCTTGCCGTGCATTGCCTAGCCCTGCGTTGCCGTGCCTTAGACTTGTTTCCCCTTGCCGAGCCGTTCCTTCCGTTACCCTTGCCTTGCCTTGGTTTCCCCTGCCTTCCTTGCAATCCGTTACTCTTTGCTTGCCTTCCGTGCATTGCCTAGCCTTGCGTTGTCGTGCATTAGCCTTGCCTCTCCTGACCGTGCCTTGCCTTGCGTTACACTTTCCTTGCCTTGCCGTGCATTGCCTAGCCGTGCGTCGTCGTGCATTAGCCTTGTCTTGCCTTACCGTGCCTTGCCTTGCGTTACCCTTTCCTTGCCTGGCCGTGCATTGCCTAGCCGTGCATTGCCGTTCCTTAGCCTTGTTTCCCGTTGCCGTGCCTTGCCTTTTGTTACACTTGCCTTGCCTTGCTTTGCCTTGCCTTCCTTTCCTTCCGTTACTCTTCCCTTGCCTAGCCGTGCACTGCCTAGCCTTGCGTTGTCGTGCATTAGCCTTGCCTCCCCAAACCGTGCCTTGCCTTGCGTTACCATTTCCTTGCCTTGCCCTGCATTGCCTAGCCGTGCGTTGTCGTGCCTTAGCCTTGTTTCCCCTTACCGTGCCGTTCCTTCCGTTACCCTTGCCTTGCCTTGGTTTCCCCTGCCTTCCTTGCAATCCGTTACTCTTTGCTGGCCTTCCGTGCATTGCCTAGACTTGCGTTGTCGTGCCTTAGCCTTGCCTCGCCTGACCGTGCCTTGCCTTGCGTTACCCTTTCCTTGCCTTGCAGTGCATTGCCTAGCAGTGCGTTGTCGTGCCTTAGCCTTGTTTCCCCTTGCCGTGCCGTTCTTTCCGTTACCATTGCCTTGCCTTGCTTTCCCTTGCCTTCCTTGCCTTCCGTTACTCTTTGCTTGCCTTCCGTGCATTGCCTAGCCTTGCCTTGTCGTGTCTTAGCCTTTTTTCACATTGCCATAGCCTTGCTTGCGTTGCCTTGCTTTGCCTTGCCTTCCTTGCTTTCCGTTACTCTTTGCTTGCCTTCCGTGCATTGCCTAGCCTTGCGTGTTCGTGCCTTAGCCTTTTTTCACCTTGCCATAGCCTTGCTTGCGTTGCCTTGCTTTGCCTTGCATTCCTTGCCTTCCGTTACTCTTTGCTTGCTTTCCGTGCATTGCCTAGCCTTGCGTTGTCGTGCATTAGACTTGCCTCCCCAAACCGTGCCTTGCCTTGCGTAACCCTTTCCTTGCCTTACCCTGCATTGCCTAGCCCTGTGTTGTCGTGCCTTAGCCTTGTTTCCCCTTGCCGTGCCGTTCCTTCCGTTACCCTTTCCTTCCCTTGCTTTCCCTTGCTTTCCTTGCCTTCCGTTACTCTTCGCTTTCCTTCCGTGCATTGCCTAGCCTTGCGTTGTCGTGCCTTAGCCTTGCCTCGCCTGACAGTGCCTTGCCTTGCGTTACCCATTCCTTGCCTTGCCGTGCACTGCCTAGCCTTGCCTTGTCGTGCATTAGCCTTGCCTTGCCTGACCGTGCCTTGCCTGGCGTTACCCTTTCCTTGCCTTGCCGTGCATTGCCTAGCCGTGCGTTGTCGTGCCTTAGCCTTGTTTCCCCTTGCCGTGCCGTTCCTTCCGTTACCCTTGCCTTGCCTTGCTTTCCCTTGCCTTCCTTGGTTTCCGTTACTCTTTGCTTGCCTTCCGTGCATTGCCTAGCCTTGCGCTGTCATGCATTAGCCTTGCCTTGCCTCAGAGTGCCTTGCCTTGCGTTACCTTTTCCTTGGCTGGCCGTGCATTGCCTAGTCGTGCGTTGTGGTGCCTTAGCCTTGTTTCACCTTGCCATAGCCTTGTTACCTTGCTTTTCCTTGCTTTGCCTTGCCTTCCTTGCCTTCCGTTACTCTTTGCTTGCCTTCCGTGCATTGCCTAGCCTTGCGTTGTCGTGTCTTAGCCTTTTTTCACCTTGCCATAACCTTGCTTGCGTTGCCTTGCTTTTCCTTGCCTTCCTTGCCTTCCGTTACTCTTTGCTTCCCTTCCGTGCATTTCCTAGCCTTGCGTGGTCGTGCCTTAGCCTTTTTTCACCTTGCCATAGCATTGCTTGCGTTGCCTTGCTTTGCCTTGCATTCCTTGCCTTCCGTTACTCTTTACTTGCCTTCCGTGCATTGCCTAGCCTTGCGTTGTCGTGCATTAGCCTTGCCTCCCCAAACCGTGCCTTGCCTTGCGTTACCCTTTCCTTGCCTTGCCGTGCATTGCCTAGCCCTGCGTTGTCGTGCCTTAGCCTTGTTTCCCCTTACCGTGCCGTTCCTTCCGTTACCCTTGCCTTCCCCTGCTTTCCCTTGCCTTCCTTGCCTTCCGTTACCCTTTGCTTGCCTTTCGTGCATTGCCTAGCCTTGCGTTGTCGTGCCTAAGCCTTGCCTCGCCTGACCGTGCCTTGCCTTGCGTTACCCTTTCCTTGCCTTGCCATGCATTGCCTAGCCGTGCGTTGTCGTGCATCAGCCTTGCCTTGCCTCAAGGTGCCTTGCCTTGCGTTACCTTTTCCTTGCCTTGCCGTGCATTGCCTAGCCGTGCGTTGCCGTGCCTTAGCCTTGTTTCCCCTTGCCGTGCCGTTCCTTCCGTTACCCTTCCCTTGCCTTGTTTTCCCTTGCCTTCCTTGGTTTCCGTAACTCTTTGCTTGCCTTCCGTGCATTGCCTAGCCTTTCGTTGTCGTGCATTAGCCTTGCCTCCCCAAACCGTGCCTTGCCTTGCGTTACCCTTTCCTTGCCTTGCCCTGCATTGCCTAGCCCTGTGTTGTCGTGCCTTAGCCTTGTTTCCCCTTACCGTGCCGTTCCTTTCGTTACCCTTGCCTTCCCCTGCTTTCCTGTGCATTCCTTGCCTTCCGTTACTCTTTGCTTGCCTTCCGTGCATTGCCTAGCCTTGCGTTGTCGTGCCTTAGCCTTGTTTCCCCTTGCCGTGCCGTGCCTGTTGTTACACTTGCCTTGCCATGCTTTTCCTTGCCTTCCTTTCCTTCCATTACTCTTTCCTTGCCTAGCCGTGCACTGCCTAGCCTTGCGATGTCGTGCATTAGCTTTGACTCGCCTGACAGTGCCTTGCCTTGCGTTACCCTTTCCTTGCCTTGCCGTGAATTGCCTAGCCCTGCGTTGCCTTGCCTTAGCCTTGTTTCCCATTGCCGAGCCGTTCCTTCCGTTACCCTTGCCTTGCCTTGGTTTCGCTTGCCTTCCTTACCTTCCGTTACTCTTTGCTTGCCTTCCGTGCATTGCCTAGCCTTGCGTTGTCGTGCATTAGCCTTGCCTCGCCTGACCGTGCCTCGCCTTGCGTTACCCTTTCCTTGCCTTGCCGTGCATTGCCTAGCCGTGCGTTGTCGTGCATTAGCCTTCTCTTGCCTTACAGTGCCATGCCTTGCGTTACCCTTTCCTTGCCTGGCCGTGCATTGCCTAGCCGTGCGTTACCGTTCCTTAGCCTTGTTTCCCCTTGCCGTGCCTTGCCTTTTGTTACACTTGCCTTGCCTTGCTTTGCCTTGCCTTCCTTTCCTTCCGTTACTCTTTCCTTGCGTAGCCGTGCACTGCCTATACTTGCGTTGTCGTGCATTAGCCTTGCCTCCCCAAACCGTGCCTTGCCTTGCGTTACCATTTCCTTGCCTTGCCCTGCATTGCCTAGCCGTGCGTTACCGTGCCTTAGCCTTGTTTCCCCTTGCCGTGCCGTTCCTTCCGTTAACCTTGCCTTGCCTTGCTTTCCCTTGCCTTCCTTGCGTTCCGTTACCCTTTGCTTGCCTTCCGTGCATTGCCTAGCCTTGCGTTGTCGTGCCTTAGCCTTGCCTCGCCTGACCGTGCCTTGCCTTGCGTTACCCTTACCTTGCCTTGCCCTGCTTTGCCTAGCCCTGTGTTGTCGTGCCTTAGCCTTGTTTCCCCTTACCGTGCCGTTCCTTCGTTACCCTTGCATTTCCCTGCTTTCCCTTGCATTCCTTGCCTTCCGTTACTCTTTGCTTGCCTTCCGTGCATTGCCTATCCTTGCGTAGTCGTGCCTTAGCCTTGCCTCGCCTGACCGTGCCTTGCCTTGCGTTACCCTTTCCTTGCCTTGCAGTGCATTGCCTACCCGTTCGTTGTCGTGCCTTAGCCTTGTTTGCCCTTGCCGTGCTGTTCCTTCCGTTACCCTTGCCTTGCTTTCCCTTGCCTTCCTTGCCTTCCGTTACTCTTTGCTTGCCTTCCGTGCATTGCCTAGCCTTGCGTTGTCGTGTCTTAGACTTTTTTCACCTTGCCATAGCCTTGCTTGCGTTGCCTTGCTTTGCCTTGCCTTCCTTGCCTTCCGTTACTCTTTGCTTGCCTTCCGTGCATTGCCTAGCCTTGCGTGGTCGGGCCTTAGCCTTTTTTCACCTTGCCATAGTCTTGCTTGCGTTGCCTTGCTTTGCCTTGCATTCCTTGCCTTCCGTTACTCTTTGCTTGCCTTCCGTGCATTGCCTAGCCTTGGGTTGTCGTGCATTAGCCTTGCCTCCCCAAACCGAGCCTTGCCTTGCGTTACCCTTTCCTTGCCTTGCCCTGCATTGCCTAGCCCTGTGTTGTCGTGCCTTAGCCTTGTTTCCCCTTGCCGTGCCGTTCCTTCCGTTACCCTTGCCTTGCCTTGCTTTCCCTTGCCTTCCTTGCCTTCCGTTGCTCTTTGCCTGCCTTCCGTGCATTGCCTAGCCTTGCGTTGTCGTGCCTTAGCCTTGTTTCCCCTTGCCGTGCCGTGCCTGTTGTTACACTTGCCTTGCCGTGCTTTGCCTTGCCTTCCTTTCCTTCCGTTACTCTTTCCTTGCGTAGCCGTGCACTGCCTAGCCTTGCGATGTCGTGCATTAGCTTTGCCTCGCCTGACAGTGCCTTGCCTTGCGTTACCCTTTCCTTAACTTGCCGTGGATTGCCTAGCCCTGCGTTGTCGTGCCTTAGCCTTGTTTCCCCTTACCGTGCCGTTCCTTCCGTTACCCTTGCCTTCCCCTGCTTTCCCTTGCCTTCCTTGCCTTTCGTTACTCTTTGCTTGCCTTTCGTGCATTGTCTAGCCTTGCGTTGTCGTGCCTTAGCCTTGCCTTGCCTGAGCGTGCCTTGCCTTGCGTTACCCTTTCCTTGCCTTGCCGTGCATTGCCCAGCCGTGCGTTGTCGTGCATCAGCCTTGCCTTGCCTCAAGGTGCCTTGCCTTGCGTTACCTTCTCCTTGCCTTGCCGTGCATTGCCTAGCCGTGCGTTGCCGTGCCTTAGCCTTGTTTCCCCTTGCCGTGCCGTTCCTTCCGTTACCCTTGCCTTGCCTTGCTTTCCCTTGCCTTCCTTGGTTTCCGTTACTCTTTGCTTGCCTTCCGTGCATTGCCTAGCCTTGCGCTGTCGTGCACTAGCCTTGCCTTGCCTCAGAGTGCCTTGCCTTGCGTTACCTTTTCCTTGGCTGGCCGTGCATTGTCTACCCGTGCGTTGTGGTGCCTTAGCCTTGTTTCACCTTGCCATAGACTTGCTTGCTTTGCCTTGCTTTGCCTTGCCTTCCTTTCCTTCCGTTACTCTTTCCTTGCCTAGCCGTGCACTGCGTAGCCTTGCGTTTTCGTGCATTACCCTTGCCTCGTCTGACCGTGCCTGGCCTTGCGTTACCCTTTCCTTGCCTTGCCGTGCATTGCCTAGCCCTTCGTTACCGTGCCTTAGCCTTGTTTCCCCTTGCCGAGCCGTTCCTTCCGTTACCCTTCCCTTCCCCTGCTTTCCCTTGCCTTCCTTGCCTTCCGTTACTCTTTGCTTGCCTTCCGTGCATTGCCTAGCCTTGCGTTGTCGTGCATTAGCCTTGCCTCCCCAAACCGTGCCTTGCCTTGCGTTACCCTTTCCTTGCCTTGCCCTGCATTGCCTAGCCCTGTGTTGTCGTGCCTTAGCCTTGTTTCCCCTTACCGTGCCGTTCCTTTCGTTACCCTTGCCTTCCCCTGCTTTCCTTTGCATTCCTTGCCTTCCGTTACTCTTTGCTTGCCTTCCGTGCATTGCCTAGCCTTGCGTTGTCGTGCCTTAGCCTTGTTTCCCCTTGCCGTGCCGTGCCTGTTGTTACACTTGCCTTGCCATGCTTTTCCTTGCCTTCCTTTCCTTCCATTAGTCTTTCCTTGCCTAGCCGTGCACTGCCTAGCCTTGCGATGTCGTGCATTAGCTTTGCCTCGCCTGACAGTGCCTTGCCTTGCGTTACCATTTCCTTGCCTTGCCCTGCATTGCCTAGCCGTGCGTTACCGTGCATTAGCCTTGCCTTGCCTCAGAGTGCCTTGCCTTGCGTTGTCGTGCCTTAGCCTTGCCTCGCCTAACCGTGCCTTGCCTTGCGTTACCCTTTCCTTGCCTTGCCGTGCATTGCCTAGCCGTGCGTTGTCGTGCATCAGCCTTGCCTTGCCTCACCGTGCCTTGCCTTGCGTTACCCTTTCCTTGCCTTGCCGTGCATTGCCTAGCCCTGCGTTGCCGTGCCTTAGCCTTGTTTCCCCTTGCCGTGCCGTTCCTTCCGTTAACCTTGCCTTGCCTTGCTTTCCCTTGCCTTCCTTGCCTTCCGTTACTCTTTGCTTGCCTTCCGTGCATTGCCTAGCCTTGCGTTGCCGTGCATTAGCCTTGCCTCCCCAAACCGTGCCTTGCCTTGCGTTACCCTTTCCTTGCCTTGCCCTTCATTGCCTAGAACTGTGTTGTCGTGCCTTAGCCTTGTTTCCCCTTACCGTGCCGTTCCTTTCGTTACCCTTGCCTTCCCCTGCTTTCCTTTGCATTCCTTGCCTTCCGTTACTCTTTGCTTGCCTTCCGTGCATTGCCTAGCCTTGCGTTGTCGTGCCTTAGCCTTGTTTCCCCTTGCCGTGCCGTGCCTGTTGTTACACTTGCCTTGCCGTGCTTTGCCTTCCCTTCCTTTCCTTCCGTTACTCTTTCCTTGCATAGCCGTACTCTGCCGAGCCTTGCGATGTCGTGCATTAACTTTGCCTCGCCTGACAGTGCCTTGCCTTGCGTTACCCTTTCCTTGCCTTGCCGTGCATTGCCTAGCCCTGCGTTGCCGTGCCTTAGCCTTGTTTCCCCTTGCCGAGCCGTTCCTTCCGTTACCCTTGCCTTGCCTTGGTTTCACCTGCCTTCCTTGCCTTCCGTTACTCTTTGCTTGCCTTCCGTGCATTGCCTAGCCTTGCGTTGTCGTGCATTAGCCTTGCCTCTCCTGACCGTTCCTTGCCTTGCGTTACCCTTTCCTTGCCTTGCCGTGCATTGCCTAGCCGTGCGTCGTCGTGCATTAGCCTTGTCTTGCCTTACCGTGCCTTGCCTTGCGTTACCCTTTCCTTGCCTGGCCGTGCATTGCCTAGCCGTGCATTGCCGTTCCTTAGCCTTGTTTCCCGTTGCCGTGCCTTGCCTTTTGTTACACTTGCCTTGCCTTCCTTTGCCTTGCCTTCCTTTCCTTCCGTTACTCTTTCCTTGCCTAGCCGTGCACTGCCTAGCCTTGCGTTTTCGTGCATTAGCCTTGCCTCCCCAAACCGTGCCTTGCCTTGCGTTACCATTTCCTTGCCTTGCCCTGCATTGCCTAGCCGTGCGTTGCCGTGCCTTAGCCTTGTTTCCCCTTGCCGTGCCGTACCTTCCGGTAACCTTGCCTTGCCTTGCTTTCCCTTGCCTTCCTTGCGTTCCGTTACTCTTTGCTTGCCTTCCGTGCATTGCCTAGACTTGCGTTGTCGTGCCTTAGCCTTGCCTCGCCTGACCGTGCCTTGCTTTGCGTTACCCTTTCCTTGCCTTGCAGTGCATTGCCTAGCAGTGCGTTGTCGTGCCTTAGCCTTGTTTCCCCTTGCCGTGCCGTTCTTTCCGTTACCATTGCCTTGCCTTGCTTTCCCTTGCCTTCCTTGCCTTCCGTTACTCTTTGCTTGCCTTCCGTGCATTGCCTAGCCTTGCCTTGTCGTGTCTTAGCCTTTTTTCACATTGCCATAGCCTTGCTTGCGTTGCCTTGCTTTGCCTTGCCTTCCTTGCTTTCCGTTACTCTTTGCTTGCCTTCCGTGCATTGCCTAGCCTTGCGTGGTCGTGCCTTAGCCTTTTTTCACCTTGCCATAGCCTTGCTTGCGTTGCCTTGCTTTGCCTTGCATTCCTTGCCTTCCGTTACTCTTTGCTTGCTTTCCGTGCATTGCCTAGCCTTGCGTTGTCGTGCATTAGACTTGCCTCCCCAAACCGTGCCTTGCCTTGCGTTACCCTTTCCTTGCCTTACCCTGCATTGCCTAGCCCTGTGTTGTCGTGCCTTAGCCTTGTTTCCCCTTGCCGTGCCGTTCCTTCCGTTACCCTTGCCTTCCCTTGCTTTCCCTTGCTTTCCTTGCCTTCCGTTACACTTCGCTTTCCTTCCGTGCATTGCCTAGCCTTGCGTTGTCGTGCCTTAGCCTTGCCTAGCCTGACAGTGCCTTGCCTTGCGTTACCCTTTCCTTGCCTGGCCGTGCATTGCTTAGTCTTGCGTTGCCGTGCCTTAGCCTTGTTTCCCCTTGCCGTGCCGTGCCTTTTGTTACACTTGCCTTGCCTTGCTTTGCCTTGCCTTCCTTTCCTTCCGTTACTCTTTCCTTGCCTAGCCGTGCACTGCGTAGCCTTGCGTTTTCGTGCATTACCCTTGCCTCGCCTGACCGTGCCTTGCCTTGCGTTACACTTTCCTTGCCTTGCCGTGCATTGCCTAGCCCTTCGTTACCGTGCCTTAGACTTGTTTCCCCTTGCCGAGCCGTTCCTTCCGTTACCCTTCCCTTCCCCTGCTTTCCCTTGCTTTCCTTGCCTTCCGTTACTCTTTGCTTGCCTTCCGTGCATTGCCTAGCCTTGCGTTGTCGTGCATTAGCCTTGCCTCCCCAAACCGTGCCTTGCCTTGCGTTACCCTTTCCTTGCCTTGCCCTGCATTGCCTAGCCCTGTGTTGTCGTGCCTTAGCCTTGTTTCCCCTTACCGTGCCGTTCCTTTCGTTACCCTTGCCTTCCCCTGCTTTCCTTTGCATTCCTTGCCTTCCGTTACTCTTTGCTTGCCTTCCGTGCATTGCCTAGCCTTGCGTTGTCGTGCCTTAGCCTTGTTTCCCCTTGCCGTGCCGTGCCTGTTGTTACACTTGTCTTGCCATGCTTTTCCTTGCCTTCCTTTCCTTCCATTACTCTTTCCTTGCCTAGCCGTGCACTGCCTAGCCTTGCGATGTCGTCCATTAGCTTTGCCTCGCCTGACAGTGCCTTGCCTTGCGTTACCCTTTCCTTGCCTTGCCGTGCATTGCCTAGCCTTGCGTGGTCGTGCCTTAGCCTATTTTCACCTTGCCATAGTCTTGCTTGCGTTGCCTTGCTTTGCCTTGCATTCCTTGCCTTCCGTTACTCTTTGCTTGCCTTCCGTGCATTGCCTAGCCTTGGGTTGTCGTGCATTAGCCTTGCCTCCCCAAACCGAGCCTTGCCTTGCGTTACCCTTTCCTTGCCTTGCCCTGCATTGCCTAGCCCTGTGTTGTCGTGCCTTAGCCTTGTTTCCCCTTGCCGTGCCGTTCCTTCCGTTACCCTTGCCTTGCCTTGCTTTCCCTTGCCTTCCTTGCCTTCCGTTGCTCTTTGCCTGCCTTCCGTGCATTGCCTAGCCTTGCGTTGTCGTGCCTTAGCCTTGTTTCCCCTTGCCGTGCCGTGCCTGTTGTTACACTTGCCTTGCCGTGCTTTGCCTTGCCTTCCTTTCCTTCCGTTACTCTTTCCTTGCGTAGCCGTGCACTGCCTAGCCTTGCGATGTCGTGCATTAGCTTTGCCTCGCCTGACAGTGCCTTGCCTTGCGTTACCCTTTCCTTAACTTGCCGTGGATTGCCTAGCCCTGCGTTGTCGTGCCTTAGCCTTGTTTCCCCTTACCGTGCCGTTCCTTCCGTTACCCTTGCCTTCCCCTGCTTTCCCTTGCCTTCCTTGCCTTTCGTTACTCTTTGCTTGCCTTTCGTGCATTGTCTAGCCTTGCGTTGTCGTGCCTTAGCCTTGCCTTGCCTGAGCGTGCCTTGCCTTGCGTTACCCTTTCCTTGCCTTGCCGTGCATTGCCCAGCCGTGCGTTGTCGTGCATCAGCCTTGCCTTGCCTCAAGGTGCCTTGCCTTGCGTTACCTTCTCCTTGCCTTGCCGTGCATTGCCTAGCCGTGCGTTGCCGTGCCTTAGCCTTGTTTCCCCTTGCCGTGCCGTTCCTTCCGTTACCCTTGCCTTGCCTTGCTTTCCCTTGCCTTCCTTGGTTTCCGTTACTCTTTGCTTGCCTTCCGTGCATTGCCTAGCCTTGCGCTGTCGTGCATTAGCCTTGCCTTGCCTCAGAGTGCCTTGCCTTGCGTTACCTTTTCCTTGGCTGGCCGTGCATTGTCTACCCGTGCGTTGTGGTGCCTTAGCCTTGTTTCACCTTGCCATAGACTTGCTTGCTTTGCCTTGCTTTGCCTTGCCTTCCTTTCCTTCCGTTACTCTTTCCTTGCCTAGCCGTGCACTGCGTAGCCTTGCGTTTTCGTGCATTACCCTTGCCTCGTCTGACCGTGCCTGGCCTTGCGTTACCCTTTCCTTGCCTTGCCGTGCATTGCCTAGCCCTTCGTTACCGTGCCTTAGCCTTGTTTCCCCTTGCCGAGCCGTTCCTTCCGTTACCCTTCCCTTCCCCTGCTTTCCCTTGCCTTCCTTGCCTTCCGTTACTCTTTGCTTGCCTTCCGTGCATTGCCTAGCCTTGCGTTGTCGTGCCTTAGCCTTGCCTCGCCTGACCGTTCCTTGCCTTGCGTTACTCTTTCCTTGCGTTGCCGTGCATTGCCTAGCCGTGCGTTGTCGTGCATCAGCCTTGCCTTGCCTCACCGTGCCTTGCCTTGCGTTACCCTTTCCTTGCCTGGCCGTGCATTGCCTAGCCGTGCGTTGCCGTGCCTTAGCCTTGTTTCCCCTTGTCGTGTCGTTCCTTCCGTTACCCTTGTCTTGCCTTGCTTTCCCTTGCCTTCCTTGCCTTCCGTTACTCTTTGCTTGCCTTCCGTGCATTGCCTAGCCTTGCGTTGTCGTGCATTAGCCTTGCCTCCCCAAACCGTGCCTTGCCTTGCGTTACCCTTTCCTTGCCTTGCCCTGCATTGCCTAGCCCTGTGTTGTCGTGCCTTAGCCTTGTTTCCCCTTACCGTGCCGTTCCTTTCGTTACCCTTGCCTTCCCCTGCTTTCCTTTGCATTCCTTGCCTTCCGTTACTCTTTGCTTGCCTTCCGTGCATTGCCTAGCCTTGCGTTGTCGTGCCTTAGCCTTGTTTCCCCTTGCCGTGCCGTGCCTGTTGTTACACTTGCCTTGCCATGCTTTTCCTTGCCTTCCTTTCCTTCCATTAGTCTTTCCTTGCCTAGCCGTGCACTGCCTAGCCTTGCGATGTCGTGCATTAGCTTTGCCTCGCCTGACAGTGCCTTGCCTTGCGTTACCATTTCCTTGCCTTGCCCTGCATTGCCTAGCCGTGCGTTACCGTGCATTAGCCTTGCCTTGCCTCAGAGTGCCTTGCCTTGCGTTGTCGTGCCTTAGCCTTGCCTCGCCTAACCGTGCCTTGCCTTGCGTTACCCTTTCCTTGCCTTGCCGTGCATTGCCTAGCCGTGCGTTGTCGTGCATCAGCCTTGCCTTGCCTCACCGTGCCTTGCCTTGCGTTACCCTTTCCTTGCCTTGCCGTGCATTGCCTAGCCCTGCGTTGCCGTGCCTTAGCCTTGTTTCCCCTTGCCGTGCCGTTCCTTCCGTTAACCTTGCCTTGCCTTGCTTTCCCTTGCCTTCCTTGCCTTCCGTTACTCTTTGCTTGCCTTCCGTGCATTGCCTAGCCTTGCGTTGCCGTGCATTAGCCTTGCCTCCCCAAACCGTGCCTTGCCTTGCGTTACCCTTTCCTTGCCTTGCCCTTCATTGCCTAGAACTGTGTTGTCGTGCCTTAGCCTTGTTTCCCCTTACCGTGCCGTTCCTTTCGTTACCCTTGCCTTCCCCTGCTTTCCTTTGCATTCCTTGCCTTCCGTTACTCTTTGCTTGCCTTCCGTGCATTGCCTAGCCTTGCGTTGTCGTGCCTTAGCCTTGTTTCCCCTTGCCGTGCCGTGCCTGTTGTTACACTTGCCTTGCCGTGCTTTGCCTTCCCTTCCTTTCCTTCCGTTACTCTTTCCTTGCATAGCCGTACTCTGCCGAGCCTTGCGATGTCGTGCATTAACTTTGCCTCGCCTGACAGTGCCTTGCCTTGCGTTACCCTTTCCTTGCCTTGCCGTGCATTGCCTAGCCCTGCGTTGCCGTGCCTTAGCCTTGTTTCCCCTTGCCGAGCCGTTCCTTCCGTTACTCTTGCCTTGCCTTGCTTTCCCTTGCCTTCCTTGCCTTCCGTTACTCTTTGCTTGCCTTCCGTGCATTGCGTAGCCTTGCGTTGTCGTCATTAGCCTTGCCTCGCCTGACCGTGCCTTGCCTTGCGTTACCCTTTCCTTGCCTTGCCGAGCATTGCCTAGCCGTGCGTTGTCGTGCATTAGCCTTGTCTAGCCTTACCGTGCCTCGCCTTGCGTTACCCTTTCCTTGCCTGGCCGTGCATTGCCTAGCCGTGCGTTGCCGTTCCTTAGCCTTGTTTCCCCTTGCCGTGCCTTACCTTTTGTTACACTTGCCTTGCCTTGCTTTGCCTTGCCTTCCTTTCCTTCCGTTACTCTTTCCTTGCCTAGCCGTGCACTGCCTAGCCTTGCGTTGTCGTGCATTAGCCTTGCCTCCCCAAACCGTGCCTTGACTTGCGTTACCATTTCCTTGCCTTGCCCTGCATTGCCTAGCCGTGCGTTACCGTGCTTAGCCTTGTTTCCCCTTGCCGTGCCGTTCCTTCCGTTAACCTTGCCTTGCCTTGCTTTCCCTTGCCTTCCTTGCGTTCCGTTACTCTTTGCTTGCCTTCCGATCATTGCCTAGCCTTGCGTTGTCGTGCCTTAGCCTTGCCTCGCCTAACCGTGCCTTGCCTTGCGTTACCCTTTCCTTGCCTTGCCATGCATTGCCTAGCCGTGCGTTGTCGTGCATTAGCCTCGCCTTGCATTACTGTGCCTTGCCTTGCGTTACCCTTTCCTTGCCTGGCCGTGCATTGCTTAGCCTTGCGTTGCCGTGCCTTAGCCTTGTTTCCCCTTGCCGTGCCGTTCTTTCCGTTACCATTGCCTTGCCTTGCTTTCCCTTGCCTTCCTTGCCTTCCGTTACTCTTTGCTTGCCTTCCGTGCATTGCCTAGCCTTGCGTTGTCGTGCCTAGCCTTGCGCTGTCATGCATTAGCCTTGCCTTGCCTCAGAGTGCCTTGCCTTGCGTTACCTTTTCCTTGGCTGGCCGTGCATTGTCTACCCGTGCGTTGTGGTGCCTTAGCCTTGTTTCACCTTGCCATAGACTTGCTTGCTTTGCCTTGCTTTGCCTTGCCTTCCTTTCCTTCCGTTACTCTTTCCTTGCCTAGCCGTGCACTGCGTAGCCTTGCGTTTTCGTGCATTACCCTTGCCTCGTCTGACCGTGCCTGGCCTTGCGTTACCCTTTCCTTGCCTTGCCGTGCATTGCCTAGCCCTTCGTTACCGTGCCTTAGCCTTGTTTCCCCTTGCCGAGCCGTTCCTTCCGTTACCCTTCCCTTCCCCTGCTTTCCCTTGCCTTCCTTGCCTTCCGTTACTCTTTGCTTGCCTTCCGTGCATTGCCTAGCCTTGCGTTGTCGTGCCTTAGCCTTGCCTCGCCTGACCGTTCCTTGCCTTGCGTTACTCTTTCCTTGCGTTGCCGTGCATTGCCTAGCCGTGCGTTGTCGTGCATCAGCCTTGCCTTGCCTCACCGTGCCTTGCCTTGCGTTACCCTTTCCTTGCCTGGCCGTGCATTGCCTAGCCGTGCGTTGCCGTGCCTTAGCCTTGTTTCCCCTTGTCGTGTCGTTCCTTCCGTTACCCTTGTCTTGCCTTGCTTTCCCTTGCCTTCCTTGCCTTCCGTTACTCTTTGCTTGCCTTCCGTGCATTGCCTAGCCTTGCGTTGTCGTGCATTAGCCTTGCCTCCCCAAACCGTGCCTTGCCTTGCGTTACCCTTTCCTTGCCTTGCCCTGCATTGCCTAGCCCTGTGTTGTCGTGCCTTAGCCTTGTTTCCCCTTACCGTGCCGTTCCTTTCGTTACCCTTGCCTTCCCCTGCTTTCCTTTGCATTCCTTGCCTTCCGTTACTCTTTGCTTGCCTTCCGTGCATTGCCTAGCCTTGCGTTGTCGTGCCTTAGCCTTGTTTCCCCTTGCCGTGCCGTGCCTGTTGTTACACTTGCCTTGCCATGCTTTTCCTTGCCTTCCTTTCCTTCCATTAGTCTTTCCTTGCCTAGCCGTGCACTGCCTAGCCTTGCGATGTCGTGCATTAGCTTTGCCTCGCCTGACAGTGCCTTGCCTTGCGTTACCATTTCCTTGCCTTGCCCTGCATTGCCTAGCCGTGCGTTACCGTGCATTAGCCTTGCCTTGCCTCAGAGTGCCTTGCCTTGCGTTGTCGTGCCTTAGCCTTGCCTCGCCTAACCGTGCCTTGCCTTGCGTTACCCTTTCCTTGCCTTGCCGTGCATTGCCTAGCCGTGCGTTGTCGTGCATCAGCCTTGCCTTGCCTCACCGTGCCTTGCCTTGCGTTACCCTTTCCTTGCCTTGCCGTGCATTGCCTAGCCCTGCGTTGCCGTGCCTTAGCCTTGTTTCCCCTTGCCGTGCCGTTCCTTCCGTTAACCTTGCCTTGCCTTGCTTTCCCTTGCCTTCCTTGCCTTCCGTTACTCTTTGCTTGCCTTCCGTGCATTGCCTAGCCTTGCGTTGTCGTGCATTAGCCTTGCCTCCCCAAACCGTGCCTTGCCTTGCGTTACCCTTTCCTTGCCTTGCCCTGCATTGCCTAGAACTGTGTTGTCGTGCCTTAGCCTTGTTTCCCCTTACCGTGCCGTTCCTTTCGTTACCCTTGCCTTCCCCTGCTTTCCTTTGCATTCCTTGCCTTCCGTTACTCTTTGCTTGCCTTCCGTGCATTGCCTAGCCTTGCGTTGTCGTGCCTTAGCCTTGTTTCCCCTTGCCGTGCCGTGCCTGTTGTTACACTTGCCTTGCCGTGCTTTGCCTTCCCTTCCTTTCCTTCCGTTACTCTTTCCTTGCATAGCCGTACTCTGCCGAGCCTTGTGATGTCGTGCATTAACTTTGCCTCGCCTGACAGTGCCTTGCCTTGCGTTACCCTTTCCTTGCCTTGCCGTGCATTGCCTAGCCCTGCGTTGCCGTGCCTTAGCCTTGTTTCCCCTTGCCGAGCCGTTCCTTCCGTTACTCTTGCCTTGCCTTGCTTTCCCTTGCCTTCCTTGCCTTCCGTTACTCTTTGCTTGCCTTCCGTGCATTGCCTAGCCTTGCGTTGTCGTCATTAGCCTTGCCTCGCCTGACCGTGCCTTGCCTTGCGTTACCCTTTCCTTGCCTTGCCGAGCATTGCCTAGCCGTGCGTTGTCGTGCATTAGCCTTGTCTAGCCTTACCGTGCCTCGCCTTGCGTTACCCTTTCCTTGCCTGGCCGTGCATTGCCTAGCCGTGCGTTGCCGTTCCTTAGCCTTGTTTCCCCTTGCCGTGCCTTACCTTTTGTTACACTTGCCTTGCCTTGCTTTGCCTTGCCTTCCTTTCCTTCCGTTACTCTTTCCTTGCCTAGCCGTGCACTGCCTAGCCTTGCGTTGTCGTGCATTAGCCTTGCCTCCCCAAACCGTGCCTTGACTTGCGTTACCATTTCCTTGCCTTGCCCTGCATTGCCTAGCCGTGCGTTACCGTGCTTAGCCTTGTTTCCCCTTGCCGTGCCGTTCCTTCCGTTAACCTTGCCTTGCCTTGCTTTCCCTTGCCTTCCTTGCGTTCCGTTACTCTTTGCTTGCCTTCCGATCATTGCCTAGCCTTGCGTTGTCGTGCCTTAGCCTTGCCTCGCCTAACCGTGCCTTGCCTTGCGTTACCCTTTCCTTGCCTTGCCATGCATTGCCTAGCCGTGCGTTGTCGTGCATTAGCCTCGCCTTGCATTACTGTGCCTTGCCTTGCGTTACCCTTTCCTTGCCTGGCCGTGCATTGCTTAGCCTTGCGTTGCCGTGCCTTAGCCTTGTTTCCCCTTGCCGTGCCGTTCTTTCCGTTACCATTGCCTTGCCTTGCTTTCCCTTGCCTTCCTTGCCTTCCGTTACTCTTTGCTTGCCTTCCGTGCATTGCCTAGCCTTGCCTTGTCGTGTCTTAGCCTTTTTTCACCTTGCCATAGCCTTGCTTGCGTTGCCTTGCTTTGCCTTGCCTTCCTTGCTTTCCGTTACTCTTTGCTTGCCTTCCGTGCATTGCCTAGCCTTGCGTGGTCGTGCCTTAGCCTTTTTTCACCTTGCCATAGCCTTGCTTGCGTTGCCTTGCTTTGCCTTGCATTCCTTGCCTTCCGTTACTCTTTGCTTGCTTTCCGTGCATTGCCTAGCCTTGCGTTGTCGTGCATTAGACTTGCCTCCCCAAACCGTGCCTTGCCTTGCGTTACCCTTTCCTTGCCTTACCCTGCATTGCCTAGCCCTGTGTTGTCGTGCCTTAGCCTTGTTTCCCCTTGCCGTGCCGTTCCTTCCGTTACCCTTGCCTTCCCTTGCTTTCCCTTGCTTTCCTTGCCTTCCGTTACTCTTCGCTTTCCTTCCGTGCATTGCCTAGCCTTGCGTTGTCGTGCCTTAGCCTTGCCTCGCCTGACTGTGCCTTGCCTTGCGTTACCCTTTCCTTGCCTTGCCGTGCACTGCCTAGCCTTCCCTTGTCGTGCATTAGCCTTGCCTTGCCTGACCGTGCCTTGCCTGGCGTTACCCTTTCCTTGCCTTGCCGTGCATTGCCTAGCCGTGCGTTGTCGTGCCTTAGCCTTGTTTCCCCTTGCCCTGCCGTTCCTTCCGTTACCCTTGCCTTGCCTTGCTTTCCCTTGCCTTCCTTGGTTTCCGTTACTCTTTGCTTGCCTTCCGTGCATTGCCTAGCCTTGCGCTGTCATGCATTAGCCTTGCCTTGCCTCAGAGTGCCTTGCCTTGCGTTACCTTTTCCTTGGCTGGCCGTGCATTGCCTAGTCGTGCGTTGTGGTGCCTTAGCCTTGTTTCACCTTGCCATAGCCTTGCTTGCTTTGCCTTGCTTTCCCTTGCCTTCCTTGCCTTCCGTTACTCTTTGCTTGCCTTCCGTGCATTGCCTAGCCTTGCGTTGTCGTGTCTTAGCCTTTTTTCACCTTGCCATAACCTTGCTTGCGTTGCCTTGCTTTGACTTGCCTTCCTTGCCTTCCGTTACTCTTTCCTTCCCTTCCGTGCATTGCCTAGCCTTGCGTGGTCGTGCCTTAGCCTTTTTTCACCTTGCCATAGCCTTGCTTGCGTTGCCTTGCTTTGCCTTGCATTCCTTGCTTTCCGTTACTCTTTACTTGCCTTCCGTGCATTGCCTAGCCTTGCGTGGTCGTGCCTTAGCCTTTTTTCACCTTGCCATAGCCTTGCTTGCCTTGCCTTGCTTTGCCTTGCCTTCCTTTCCTTCCGTTACTCTTTCCTTGCCTAGCCGTGCACTGCGTAGCCTTGCGTTGTCGTGCATTACCCTTGCCTCGCCTGACCGTGCCTTGCCTTGCGTTACCCTTTCCTTGCCTTCCCGTGCATTGCCTAGCCCTGCGTTTTCGTGCCTTAGCCTTGTTTCCCCTTACCGTGCCGTTCCTTTCGTTACCCTTGCCTTCCCCTGCTTTCCTTTGCATTCCTTGCCTTCCGTTACTCTTTGCTTGCCTTTCGTGCATTGCCTAGCCTTGCGTTGTCGTGCCTTAGCCTTGCCTCGCCTGACCGTGCCTTGCCTTGCGTTACTCTTTGCTTGCCTTGCCGTGCATTGCCTAGCCGTGCGTTGTCGTGCATCAGCCTTGCCTTGCCTCAAGGTGCCTTGCCTTGCGTTACCTTTTCCTTGCCTTGCCGTGCATTGCCTAGCCGTGCGTTGCCGTGCCTTAGCCTTGTTTCCCCTTGCCGTGCCGTTCCTTCCGTTACCCTTCCCTTGCCTTGGTTTCCCTTGCCTTCCTTGGTTTCCGTAACTCTTTGCTTGCCTTCCGTGCATTGCCTAGCCTTTCGTTGTCGTGCATTAGCCTTGCCTCCCCAAACCGTGCCTTGCCTTGCGTTACCCTTTCCTTGCCTTGCCCTGCATTGCCTAGCCCTGTGTTGTCGTGCCTTAGCCTTGTTTCCCCTTACCGTGCCGTTCCTTTCGTTACCCTTGCCTTCCCCTGCTTTCCTTTGCATTCCTTGCCTTCCGTTACTCTTTGCTTGCCTTCCGTGCATTGCCTAGCCTTGCGTTGTCGTGCCTTAGCCTTGTTTCCCCTTGCCGTGCCGTGCCTGTTGTTACACTTGCCTTGCCATGCTTTTCCTTGCCTATCTTTCCTTCCATTACTCTTTCCTTGCCTAGCCGTGCACTGCCTAGCCTTGCGATGTCGTGCATTAGCTTTGCCTCGCCTGACAGTGCCTTGCCTTGCGTTACCCTTTCCTTGCCTTGCCGTGATTGCCTAGCCCTGCGTTGCCTTGCCTTAGCCTTGTTTCCACTTGCCGAGCCGTTCCTTCCGTTACCCTTGCCTTGCCTTGGTTTCCCTTGCCTTCCTTGCCTTCCGTTACTCTTTGCTTGCCTTCCGTGCATTGCCTAGCCTTGCGTTGTCGTGCATTAGCCTTGCCTCTCCTGGCGGTGCCTTGCCTTGCGTTACCCTTTCCTTGCCTTGCCGTGCATTGCCTAGCCGTGCGTTGCCGTGCATTAGCCTTTTCTTGCCTTACCGTGCCTTGCCTTGCGTTACCCTTTCCTTGCCTGGCCGTGCATTGCCTAGCCGTGCGTTGCCGTTCCTTAGCCTTGTTTCCCCTTGCCGTGCCTTGCCTTTTGTTACACTTGACTTGCCTTGCTTTGCCTTGCCTTCCTTTCCTTCCGTTACTCTTTCCTTGCCTAGCCGTGCACTGCCTAGCCTTGCGTTGTCGTGCATTAGCCTTGCCTCCCCAAACCGTGCCTTGCCTTGCGTTACCATTTCCTGGCCTTGCCCTGCATTGCCTAGCCGTGCGTTGCCGTGCCTTAGCCTTGTTTCCCCTTGCCGTGCCGTTCCTTCCGGTAACCTTGCCTTGCCTTGCTTTCCCTTGCCTTCATTGCGTTCCGTTACTCTTTGCTTGCCTTCCGTGCATTGCCTAGACTTGCGTTGTCGTGCCTTAGCCTTGCCTCGCCTGACCGTGCCTTGCCTTGCGTTACCCTTTCCTTGCCTTGCAGTGCATTGCGTAGCAGTGCGTTGTCGTGCCTTAGCCTTGTTTCCCCTTGCCGTGCCGTTCTTTCCGTTACCATTGCCTTGCCTTGCTTTCCCTTGCCTTCCTTGCCTTCCGTTACTCTTTGCTTGCCTTCCGTGCATTGCCTAGCCTTGCGTTGTCGTGTCTTGGCCTTTTTTCACCTTGCCATAGCCTTGCTTGCGTTGCCTTGCTTTGCCTTGCCTTCCTTGCCTTCCGTTACTCTTTGCTTCCCTTCCGTGCATTGCCTAGCCTTGCGTGGTCGTGCCTTAGCCTTTTTTCACCTTGCCATAGCCTTGCTTGCGTTGCCTTGCTTTGCCTTGCATTCCTTGCCTTCTGTTACTCTTTATTTGCCTTCCGTGCATTGCCTACCCTTGCGTTGTCGTGCATTAGCCTTGCCTCCCCAAACCGTGCCTTGCCTTGCGTTACCCTTTCCTTCCCTTGCCGTGCATTGCCTAGCCGTGCGTTGTCGTGCATTAGCCTCGCCTTGCCTTACCGTGCCTTGCCTTGCGTTACCCTTTCCTTGCCTGGCCGTGCATTGCTTAGCATTGCGTTGCCGTGCCTTAGCCTTGTTTCCCCTTGCCTTGCCGTGCCTTTTGTTACACTTGTCTTGCCTTGCTTTGCCTTGCCTTCCTTTCCTTCCGTTACTCTTTCCTTGCCTAGCCGTGCACTGCGTAGCCTTGCGTTGTCGTGCATTACCCTTACCTCGCCTGACCGTGCCTTGCCTTGCGTTACCCTTTCCTCGCCTTCCCGTGCATTGCCTAGCCCTGCGTTGTCGTGCCTTAGACTTGTTTCCACTTACCGTGCCGTTCCTTCCGTTACCCTTGCCTTCCCCTGCTTTCCCTTGCCTTCCTTGCCTTCCGTTACTCTTTGCTTGCCTTTCGTGCATTGCCTAGCCTTGCGTTGTCGTGCCTTAGCCTTGCCTCGCCTGACCGTGCCTTGCCTTGCGTTACCCTTTCCTTGCCTTGCCGTGCATTGCCTAGCCGTGCGTTGTCGTGCATCAGCCTTGTTTCCCCTTACCGTGCCGTTCCTTCCGTTACCCTTGCCTTCCCCTGCTTTCCCTTGCCTTCCTTGCCTTCCGTTACTCTTTGCTTTCCTTCCGTGCATTGCCTAGCCTTGCGTTGTCGTGCCTTAGCCTTGCCTCGCCTGACAGTGCCTTGCCTTGCGTTACCCTTTCCTTGCCTTGCCCTGCATTGCCTAGAACTGTGTTGTCGTGCCTTAGCCTTGTTTCCCCTTACCGTGCCGTTCCTTTCGTTACCCTTGCCTTCCCCTGCTTTCCTTTGCATTCCTTGCCTTCCGTTACCCTTTTCTTGCCTTGCCGTGCATTGCCTAGCCCTGCGTTGCCGTGCCTTAGCCTTGTTTCCCCTTGCCGAGCCGTTCCTTCCGTTACTCTTGCCTTGCCTTGCTTTCCCTTGCCTTCCTTGCCTTCCGTTACTCTTTGCTTGCCTTCCGTGCATTGCCTAGCCTTGCGCTGTCGTGCATTAGCCTTGCCTTGCCTCACAGTGCCTTGCCTTGCGTTACCTATTCCTTGGCTGGCCGTAGATTGCCTAGCCGTGCTTTGTGGTGCCTTAGACTTGTTTCACCTTGCCATAGCCTTGCTTGCTTTGCCTTGCCTTCCTTCCATTCCGTTACTCTTTGCTTGCCTTCCGTGCATTGCCTAGCCTTGCGTTGTCGTGCCTTAGCCTTTTTTCACCTTGCCATAGACTTGCTTGCGTTGCCTTGCTTTGCCTTGCATTCCTTGCCTTCCGTTATTCTTTGCTTGCCTTCCGTGCATTGCCTAGCCTTCCGTTGTCGTGCATTAGCCTTGCCTCCCCAAACCGTGCCTTGCCTTGCGTTACCCTTTCCTTGCCTTGCCCTGCATTGCCTAGCCCTGTGTTGTCGTGCCTTAGCCTTGTTTCCCCTTGCCGTGCCGTTCCTTTCGTTACCCTTGCCTTCCCCTGCTTTCCCTTGCATTCCTTGCCTTCCGTTACTCTTTGCTTGCCTTCCGTGCATTGCCTAGCCTTGCGTAGTCGTGCCTTAGCCTTCCCTCGCCTGACCGTGCCTTGCCTTGCGTTACCCTTTCCTTGCCTTGCCGTGAATTGCCTAGCCGTGCGTTGTCGTGCATTAGCCTCGCCTTGCCTTACCGTGCCTTGCCTTGCGTTACCCTTTCCTTGCCTGGCCGTTCATTGCTTAGCCTTGCGTTTCCGTGCCTTAGCCTTGTTTCCCCTTGCCGTGCCGTGCCTTTTGTTACACTTGCCTTGCCTTGTTTGCCTTGCCTTTATTTCCTTCCGTTACTCTTTCCTTGCCTAGCCGTGCACTGCGTAGCCTTGCGTTGTCGTGCATTACCCTTGCCTCGCCTGACCGTGCCTTGCCTTGCGTTACCCTTTCCTTGCCTTGCCGTGCATTGCCTAGCCCTGCGTTGTCGTGCCTTAGCCTTGTTTCCCCTTACCGTGCCGTTCCTTCCGTTACCCTTGCCTTCCCCTGCTTTCCCTTGCCTTCCTTGCCTTCCGTTACTCTTTGCTTGCCTTCCGTGCATTGCCTAGCCTTGCGTTGTCGTGCCTTAGCCTTGCCTCGCCTGACCGTGCCTTGCCTTGCGTTACCCTTTCCTTGCCTTGCCGTGCATTGCCTAGCCCTGCGTTGCCGTGCCTTAGCCTTGTTTCCCCTTGCCGTGCCGTTCCTTCCGTTAACCTTGCCTTGCCTTGCTTTCCCTTGCCTTCCTTGCCTTCCGTTACGCTTTGCTTGCCTTCCGTGCATTGCCTAGCCTTGCGTTGTCGTGCATTAGCCTTGCCTCCCCAAACCGTGCCTTGCCTTGCGTTACCCTTTCCTTGCCTTGCCCTGCATTGCCTAGAACTGTGTTGTCGTGCCTTAGCCTTGTTTCCCCTTACCGTGCCGTTCCTTTCGTTACCCTTGCCTTCCCCTGCTTTCCTTTGCATTCCTTGCCTTCCGTTACTCTTTGCTTGCCTTCCGTGCATTGCCTAGCCTTGCGTTGTCGTGCCTTAGCCTTGTTTCCCCTTGCCGTGCCGTGCCTGTTGTTACACTTGCCTTGCCGTGCTTTGCCTTCCCTTCCTTTCCTTCCGTTACTCTTTCCTTGCATAGCCGTGCTCTGCCTAGCCTTGCGATGTCGTGCATTAGGTTTGCCTCGCCTGACAGTGCCTTGCCTTGCGTTACCCTTTCCTTGCCTTGCCGTGCATTGCCTAGCCCTGCGTTGCCGTGCCTTAGCCTTGTTTCCCCTTGCCGAGCCGTTCCTTCCGTTACTCTTGCCTTGCCTTGCTTTCCCTTGCCTTCCTTGCCTTCCGTTACTCTTTGCTTGCCTTCCGTGCATTGCCTAGCCTTGCGTTGTCGTCTTGCCTCGCCTGACCGTGCCTTGCCTTGCGTTCCCCTTTCCTTGCCTTGCCGAGCATTGCCTAGCCGTGCGTTGTCGTGCTTAGCCGTCTAGCCTTACCGTGCCTGCCTTGCGTTACCCTTTCCTTGCCTGGCCGTGCATTGCCTAGCCGTGCGTTGCCGTTCCTTAGCCTTGTTTCCCCTTGCCGTGCCTTACCTTTTGTTACACTTGCCTTGCCTTGCTTTGCCTTGCCTTCCTTTCCTTCCGTTACTCTTTCCTTGCCTAGCCGTGCACTGCCTAGCCTTGCGTTGTCGTGCATTAGCCTTGCCTCTCCAAACCGTGCCTTGACTTGCGTTACCATTTCCTTGCCTTGCCCTGCATTGCCTAGCCGTGCCTTACCGTGCTTAGCCTTGTTTCCCCTTGCCGTGCCGTTCCTTCCGTTAACCTTGCCTTGCCTTGCTTTCCCTTCCCTTCCTTGCGTTCCGTTACTCTTTGCTTGCCTTCCGAGCATTGCCTAGCCTTGCGTTGTCGTGCCTTAGCCTTGCCTCGCCTAACCGTGCCTTGCCTTGCGTTACCCTTTCCTTGCCTTGCCATGCATTGCCTAGCCGTGCGTTGTCGTGCATTAGCCTCGCCTTGCATTACTGTGCCTTGCCTTGCGTTACCCTTTCCTTGCCTGGCCGTGCATTGCTTAGCCTTGCGTTGCCGTGCCTTAGCCTTGTTTCCCCTTGCCGTGCCGTTCTTTCCGTTACCATTGCCTTGCCTTGCTTTCCCTTGCCTTCCTTGCCTTCCGTTACTCTTTGCTTGCCTTCCGTGCATTGCCTAGCCTTGCCTTGTCGTGTCTTAGCCTTTTTTCACCTTGCCATAGCCTTGCTTGCGTTGCCTTGCTTTGCCTTGCCTTCCTTGCTTTCCGTTACTCTTTGCTTGCCTTCCGTGCATTGCCTAGCCTTGCGTGGTCGTGCCTTAGCCTTTTTTCACCTTGCCATAGCCTTGCTTGCGTTGCCTTGCTTTGCCTTGCATTCCTTGCCTTCCGTTACTCTTTGCTTGCTTTCCGTGCATTGCCTAGCCTTGCGTTGTCGTGCATTAGACTTGCCTCCCCAAACCGTGCCTTGCCTTGCGTTACCCTTTCCTTGCCTTACCCTGCATTGCCTAGCCCTGTGTTGTCGTGCCTTAGAATTGTTTCCCCTTGCCGTGCCGTTCCTTCCGTTACCCTTGCCTTGCCTTGCTTTCCCTTGCCTTCCTTGGTTTCCGTTACTCTTTGCTTGCCTTCCGTGCATTGGCTAGCCTTGCGCTGTCATGCATTAGCCTTGCCTTGCCTCAGAGTGCCTTGCCTTGCGTTACCTTTTCCTTGGCTGGCCGTGCATTGCCTAGTCGTGCGTTGTGGTGCCTTAGCCTTGTTTCACCTTGCCATAGCCTTGCTTGCTTTGCCTTGCTTTCCCTTGCCTTCCTTGCCTTCCGTTACTCTTTGCTTGCCTTCCGTGCATTGCCTAGCCTTGCGTTGTCGTGTCTTAGCCTTTTTTCACCTTGCCATAGCCTTGCTTGCGTTGCCTTGCTTTGCCTTGCCTTCCTTGCCTTCCGTTACTCTTTGCTTCCCTTCCGTGCATTGCCTAGCCTTGCGTGGTCGTGCCTTAGCCTTTTTTCACCTTGCCATAGCCTTGCTTGCGTTGCCTTGCTTTGCCTTGCATTCCTTGCCTTCCGTTACTCTTTACTTGCCTTCCGTGCATTGCCTAGCCTTGCGTTGTCGTGCATTAGCCTCGCCTTGCCTTACCGTGCCTTGCCTTGCGTTACCCTTTCCTTGCCTGGCCGTGCATTGCTTAGCCTTGCGTTGCCGTGCCTTAGCCTTGTTTCCCCTTGCCGTGCCGTGCCGTTTGTTACACTTGCCTTGCCTTGCTTTGCCTTGCCTTCCTTGCCTTCCGTTACCCTTTGCTTGCCTTTCGTGCATTGCCTAGCCTTGCGTTGTCGTGCCTTAGCCTTGCCTCGCCTGACCGTGCCTTGCCTTGCGTTACCCTTTCCTTGCCTTGCCATGCATTGCCTAGCCGTGCGTTGTCGTGCATCAGCCTTGCCTTGCCTCAAGGTGCCTTGCCTTGCGTTACCCTTTCCTTGCCTTGCCCTGCATTGCCTAGCCTTGCGTTGTCGTGCCTTAGCCTTGTTTCCCCTTGCCGTGCCGTTCCTTCCGTTAACCTTGCCTTGCCTTGCTTTCCCTTGCCTTCCTTGCCTTCCGTTACGCTTTGCTTGCCTTCCGTGCATTGCCTAGCCTTGCGTTGTCGTGCATTAGCCTTGCCTCCCCAAACCGTGCCTTGCCTTGCGTTACCCTTTCCTTGCCTTGCCCTGCATTGCCTAGAACTGTGTTGTCGTGCCTTAGCCTTGTTTCCCCTTACCGTGCCGTTCCTTTCGTTACCCTTGCCTTCCCCTGCTTTCCTTTGCATTCCTTGCCTTCCGTTACTCTTTGCTTGCCTTCCGTGCATTGCCTAGCCTTGCGTTGTCGTGCCTTAGCCTTGTTTCCCCTTGCCGTGCCGTGCCTGTTGTTACACTTGCCTTGCCGTGCTTTGCCTTCCCTTCCTTTCCTTCCGTTACTCTTTCCTTGCATAGCCGTGCTCTGCCTAGCCTTGCGATGTCGTGCATTAGCTTTGCCTCGCCTGACAGTGCCTTGCCTTGCGTTACCCTTTCCTTGCCTTGCCGTGCATTGCCTAGCCCTGCGTTGCCGTGCCTTAGCCTTGTTTCCCCTTGCCGAGCCGTTCCTTCCGTTACTCTTGCCTTGCCTTGCTTTCCCTTGCCTTCCTTGCCTTCCGTTACTCTTTGCTTGCCTTCCGTGCATTGCCTAGCCTTGCGTTGTCGTCATTAGCCTTGCCTCGCCTGACCGTGCCTTGCCTTGCGTTACCCTTTCCTTGCCTTGCCGAGCATTGCCTAGCCGTGCGTTGTCGTGCATTAGCCTTGTCTAGCCTTACCGTGCCTCGCCTTGCGTTACCCTTTCCTTGCCTGGCCGTGCATTGCCTAGCCGTGCGTTGCCGTTCCTTAGCCTTGTTTCCCCTTGCCGTGCCTTACCTTTTGTTACACTTGCCTTGCCTTGCTTTGCCTTGCCTTCCTTTCCTTCCGTTACTCTTTCCTTGCCTAGCCGTGCACTGCCTAGCCTTGCGTTGTCGTGCATTAGCCTTGCCTCTCCAAACCGTGCCTTGACTTGCGTTACCATTTCCTTGCCTTGCCCTGCATTGCCTAGCCGTGCCTTACCGTGCTTAGCCTTGTTTCCCCTTGCCGTGCCGTTCCTTCCGTTAACCTTGCCTTGCCTTGCTTTCCCTTCCCTTCCTTGCGTTCCGTTACTCTTTGCTTGCCTTCCGAGCATTGCCTAGCCTTGCGTTGTCGTGCCTTAGCCTTGCCTCGCCTAACCGTGCCTTGCCTTGCGTTACCCTTTCCTTGCCTTGCCATGCATTGCCTAGCCGTGCGTTGTCGTGCATTAGCCTCGCCTTGCATTACTGTGCCTTGCCTTGCGTTACCCTTTCCTTGCCTGGCCGTGCATTGCTTAGCCTTGCGTTGCCGTGCCTTAGCCTTGTTTCCCCTTGCCGTGCCGTTCTTTCCGTTACCATTGCCTTGCCTTGCTTTCCCTTGCCTTCCTTGCCTTCCGTTACTCTTTGCTTGCCTTCCGTGCATTGCCTAGCCTTGCCTTGTCGTGTCTTAGCCTTTTTTCACCTTGCCATAGCCTTGCTTGCGTTGCCTTGCTTTGCCTTGCCTTCCTTGCTTTCCGTTACTCTTTGCTTGCCTTCCGTGCATTGCCTAGCCTTGCGTGGTCGTGCCTTAGCCTTTTTTCACCTTGCCATAGCCTTGCTTGCGTTGCCTTGCTTTGCCTTGCATTCCTTGCCTTCCGTTACTCTTTGCTTGCTTTCCGTGCATTGCCTAGCCTTGCGTTGTCGTGCATTAGACTTGCCTCCCCAAACCGTGCCTTGCCTTGCGTTACCCTTTCCTTGCCTTACCCTGCATTGCCTAGCCCTGTGTTGTCGTGCCTTAGCATTGTTTCCCCTTGCCGTGCCGTTCCTTCCGTTACCCTTGCCTTGCCTTGCTTTCCCTTGCCTTCCTTGGTTTCCGTTACTCTTTGCTTGCCTTCCGTGCATTGCCTAGCCTTGCGCTGTCATGCATTAGCCTTGCCTTGCCTCAGAGTGCCTTGCCTTGCGTTACCTTTTCCTTGGCTGGCCGTGCATTGCCTAGTCGTGCGTTGTGGTGCCTTAGCCTTGTTTCACCTTGCCATAGCCTTGCTTGCTTTGCCTTGCTTTCTCTTGCCTTCCTTGCCTTCCGTTACTCTTTGCTTGCCTTCCGTGCATTGCCTAGCCTTGCGTTGTCGTGTCTTAGCCTTTTTTCACCTTGCCATAGCCTTGCTTGCGTTGCCTTGCTTTGCCTTGCCTTCCTTGCCTTCCGTTACTCTTTGCTTCCCTTCCGTGCATTGCCTAGCCTTGCGTGGTCGTGCCTTAGCCTTTTTTCACCTTGCCATAGCCTTGCTTGCGTTGCCTTGCTTTGCCTTGCATTCCTTGCCTTCCGTTACTCTTTACTTGCCTTCCGTGCATTGCCTAGCCTTGCGTTGTCGTGCATTAGCCTCGCCTTGCCTTACCGTGCCTTGCCTTGCGTTACCCTTTCCTTGCCTGGCCGTGCATTGCTTAGCCTTGCGTTGCCGTGCCTTAGCCTTGTTTCCCCTTGCCGTGCCGTGCCTTTTGTTACACTTGCCTTGCCTTGCTTTGCCTTGCCTTCCTTGCCTTCCGTTACCCTTTGCTTGCCTTTCGTGCATTGCCTAGCCTTGCGTTGTCGTGCCTTAGCCTTGCCTCGCCTGACCGTGCCTTGCCTTGCGTTACCCTTTCCTTGCCTTGCCATGCATTGCCTAGCCGTGCGTTGTCGTGCATCAGCCTTGCCTTGCCTCAAGGTGCCTTGCCTTGCGTTACCCTTTCCTTGCCTTGCCCTGCGTTGCCTAGCCTTGCGTTGTCGTGCCTTAGCCTTGTTTCCCCTTGCCGTGCCGTGCCTGTTGTTACACTTGCCTTGCCGTGCTTTGCCTTGCCTTCCTTTCCTTCCGTTACTCTTTCCTTGCGTAGCCGTGCACTGCCTAGCCTTGCGATGTCGGGCATTAGCTTTGCCTCGCCTGACAGTGCCTTGCCTTGCGTTACCCTTTCCTTAACTTGCCGTGCATTGCCTAGCCCTGCGTTGTCTTGCCTTAGCCTTGTTTCCCCTTACCGTGCCGTTCCTTCCGTTACCCTTGCCTTCCCCTGCTTTCCCTTGCCTTCCTTGCCTTTCGTTACTCTTTGCTTGCCTTTCGTGCATTGCCTAGCCGTGCGTTGCAGTGCCTTAGCCTTGTTTCCCCTTGCCGTGCCGTTCCTTCCGTTACCCTTGCCTTGCCTTGGTTTCCCTTGCCTTCCTTGCCTTCCGTTACTCTTTGCTTGCCTTCCGTGCATTGCCTAGCCTTGCGTTGTCGTGCATTAGCCTTGCCTCGCCTGACCGTGCCTTGCCTTGCGTTACCCTTTCCTTGCCTTGCCGTGCATTGCCTAGCCGTGCGTTGTCGTGCATTAGCCTTGTCTTGCCTTACCGTGCCTTGCCTTGCGTTACCCTTTCCTTGCCTGGCCGTGCATTGCCTAGCCGTGCGTTGCCGTTCCTTAGCCTTGTTTCCCCTTGCCGTGCCTTGCCTTTTGTTACACTTGCCTTGCCTTGCTTTGCCTTGCCTTCCTTTCCTTCCGTTACTCTTTCCTTGCCTAGCCGTGCACTGCCTATCCTTGCGTTGTCGTGCATTAGCCTTGCCTCCCCAAACCGTGCCTTGCCTTGCGTTACAATTTCCTTGCCTTGCCCTGCATTGCCTAGCCCTCCGTTACCGTGCCTTAGCCTTGTTTCCCCTTGCCGTGCCGTTCCTTCCGTTACCCTTGCCTTGCCTTGCTTTCCCTTGCCTTCCTTGCCTTCCGTTACTCTTTGCTTGCCTTCCTTGCATTGCCTAGCCTTGCGTTGTCGTGCCTTAGCCTTGTTTCCCCTTGCCGTGCCGTGCCTGTTGTTACACTTGCGTTGCCGTGCTTTGCCTTGCCTTGCCTTGCCTTCCGTTACTCTTGCCTTGCGTAGCCGTTGCCTAGCCTTGCGTGTCGTGCATTACCGTGCCTTGCCTTGCGTTACCCTTTCCTTGCCTTGCCGTGCATTGCCTAGCCCTGCGTTGCCGTGCCTTAGCCTTGTTTCCCCTTGCCGTGCCGTTCCTTCCGTTACCCTTGCCTTGCCTTGCTTTCCCTTGCCTTCCTTGCCTTCCGTTACTCTTTGCTTGCCTTCCGTGCATTGCCTAGCCTTGCCTGTCGTCTTAGCCTTGCCTCGCCTGACCGTGCCTTGCCTTGCGTTACCCTTTCCTTGCCATATTGCCTAGCCGTGCGTTGTCGTGCCTTAGCCTTGCCTTGCCTTACCGTGCCTTGCCTTGCGTTACCCTTTCCTTGCCTGGCCGTTCATTGCTTAGCCTTGCGTTGCCGTGCCTTGGCCTTGTTTCCCCTTGCTGTGCCGTTCCTTCCGTTACCTTGCCTTGCTTTGTTTGCCTTGCCTTTATTTCCTTCCGTTACTCTTTCCTTGCCTAGCCGTGCACTGCGTAGCCTTGCGTTGTCGTGCATTACCCTTGCCTCGCCTGACCGTGCCTTGCCTTGCGTTACCCTTTCCTTGCCTTGCCGTGCATTGCCTAGCCCTGCGTTGTCGTGCCTTAGCCTTGTTTCCCCTTACCGTGCCGTTCCTTCCGTTACCCTTGCCTTCCCCTGCTTTCCCTTGCCTTCCTTGCCTTCCGTTACTCTTTGCTTGCCTTCCGTGCATTGCCTAGCCTTGCGTAGTCGTGCCTTAGCCTTCCCTCGCCTGACCGTGCCTTGCCTTGCGTTACCCTTTCCTTGCCTTGCCGTGAATTGCCTAGCCGTGCGTTGTCGTGCATTAGCCTTGCCTTGCCTTACCGTGCCTTGCCTTGCGTTAACCTTTCCTTGCCTGGCCGTGCATTGCCTAGCCTTGCGTTGCCGTGCCTTAGCCTTTTTTCCCCTTGCCGTGCCGTGCCTTTTGTTACACTTGCCTTGCCTTGTTTGCCTTGCCTTTATTTCCTTCCGTTACTCTTTCCTTGCCTAGCCGTGCTTGCGTAGCCTTGCGTTGTCGTGCATTACCCTTGCCTCGCCTGACCGTGCCTTGCCTTGCGTTACCCTTTCCTTGCCTTGCCGTGCATTGCCTAGCCCTGCGTTGTCGTGCCTTAGCCTTGTTTCCCCTTGCCGTGCCGTTCCTTCCGTTACCCTTGCCTTCCCCTGCTTTCCCTTGCCTTCCTTGCCTTCCGTTACTCTTTGCTTGCCTTCCGTGCATTGCCTAGCCTTGCGTTGTCGTGCCTTAGCCTTGCCTCGCCTGACCGTGCCTTGCCTTGCGTTACCCTTTCCTTGCCTTGCCGTGCATTGCCTAGCCCTGCGTTGCCGTGCCTTAGCCTTGTTTCCCCTTGCCGTGCCGTTCCTTCCGTTAACCTTGCCTTGCCTTGCTTTCCCTTGCCTTCCTTGCCTTCCGTTACGCTTTGCTTGCCTTCCGTGCATTGCCTAGCCTTGCGTTGTCGTGCATTAGCCTTGCCTCCCCAAACCGTGCCATGCCTTGCGTTACCCTTTCCTTGCCTTACCCTGCATTGCCTAGAACTCTGTTGTCGTGCCTTAGCCTTGTTTCCCCTTACCGTGCCGTTCCTGTTGTTACACTTGCCTTGCCGTGCTTTCCTTTGCATTCCTTGCCTTCCGTTACTCTTTGCTTGCCTTCCGTGCATTGCCTAGCCTTGCGTTGTCGTGCCTTAGCCTTGTTTCCCCTTGCCGTGCCGTGCCTGTTGTTACACTTGCCTTGCCGTGCTTTGCCTTCCCTTCCTTTCCTTCCGTTACTCTTTCCTTGCATAGCCGTGCTCTGCCTAGCCTTGCGATGTCGTGCATTAGCTTTGCCTCGCCTGACAGTGCCTTGCCTTGTGTTACCCTTTCCTTGCCTTGCCGTGCATTGCCTAGCCGTGCGTCGCCGTGCCTTAGCCTTGTTTCCCCTTGTCGTGCCGTTCCTTCCGTTACCCTTGCCTTGCCTTGCTTTCCCTTGCCTTCCTTGCCTTCCGTTACTCTTTGCTTGCCTTCCGTGCATTGCCTAGCCTTGCGTTGTCGTGCATTAGCCTTGCCTCCCCAAACCGTGCCTTGCCTTGCGTTACCCTTTCCTTGCCTAGCCGTGCACTGCCTAGCCTTGCGATGTCGTGCATTAGCTTTGCCTCGCCTGACAGTGCCTTGCCTTGCGTTACCCTTTCCTTAACTTGCCGTGGATTGCCTAGCCCTGCGTTGTCGTGCCTTAGCCTTGTTTCCCCTTGCCGAGCCGTTCCTTCCGTTACTCTTGCCTTGCCTTGCTTTCCCTTGCCTTCCTTGCCTTCCGTTACTCTTTGCTTGCCTTCCGTGCATTGCCTAGCCTTGCGTTGTCGTCATTAGCCTTGCCTCGCCTGACCGTGCCTTGCCTTGCGTTCCCCTTTCCTTGCCTTGCCGAGCATTGCCTAGCCGTGCGTTGTCGTGCATTAGCCTTGTCTAGCCTTACCGTGCCTCGCCTTGCGTTACCCTTTCCTTGCCTGGCCGTGCATTGCCTAGCCGTGCGTTGCCGTTCCTTAGCCTTGTTTCCCCTTGCCGTGCCTTACCTTTTGTTACACTTGCCTTGCCTTGCTTTGCCTTGCCTTCCTTTCCTTCCGTTACTCTTTCCTTGCCTAGCCGTGCACTGCCTAGCCTTGCGTTGTCGTGCATTAGCCTTGCCTCCCCAAACCGTGCCTTGACTTGCGTTACCATTTCCTTGCCTTGCCCTGCATTGCCTAGCCGTGCCTTACCGTGCTTAGCCTTGTTTCCCCTTGCCGTGCCGTTCCTTCCGTTAACCTTCCCTTGCCTTGCTTTCCCTTGCCTTCCTTGCGTTCCGTTACTCTTTGCTTGCCTTCCGAGCATTGCCTAGCCTTGCGTTGTCGTGCCTTAGCCTTGCCTCGCCTAACCGTGCCTTGCCTTGCGTTACCCTTTCCTTGCCTTGCCATGCATTGCCTAGCCGTGCGTTGTCGTGCATTAGCCTCGCCTTGCATTACTGTGCCTTGCCTTGCGTTACCCTTTCCTTGCCTGGCCGTGCATTGCTTAGCCTTGCGTTGCCGTGCCTTAGCCTTGTTTCCCCTTGCCGTGCCGTTCTTTCCGTTACCATTGCCTTGCCTCGCTTTCCCTTGCCTTCCTTGCCTTCCGTTACTCTTTGCTTGCCTTCCGTGCATTGCCTAGCCTTGCCTTGTCGTGTCTTAGCCTTTTTTCACCTTGCCATAGCCTTGCTTGCGTTGCCTTGCTTTGCCTTGCCTTCCTTGCTTTCCGTTACTCTTTGCTTGCCTTCCGTGCATTGCCTAGCCTTGCGTGGTCGTGCCTTAGCCTTTTTTCACCTTGCCATAGCCTTGCTTGCGTTGCCTTGCTTTGCCTTGCATTCCTTGCCTTCCGTTACTCTTTGCTTGCTTTCCGTGCATTGCCTAGCCTTGCGTTGTCGTGCATTAGACTTGCCTCCCCAAACCGTGCCTTGCCTTGCGTTACCCTTTCCTTGCCTTACCCTGCATTGCCTAGCCCTGTGTTGTCGTGCCTTAGCCTTGTTTCCCCTTGCCGTGCCGTTCCTTCCGTTACCCTTGCCTTCCCTTGCTTTCCCTTGCTTTCCTTGCCTTCCGTTACTCTTCGCTTTCCTTCCGTGCATTGCCTAGCCTTGCGTTGTCGTGCCTTAGCCTTGCCTCGCCTGACTGTGCCTTGCCTTGCGTTACCCTTTCCTTGCCTTGCCGTGCACTGCCTAGCCTTGCGCTGTCATGCATTAGCCTTGCCTTGCCTCAGAGTGCCTTGCCTTGCGTTACCTTTTCCTTGGCTGGCCGTGCATTGCCTAGTCGTGCGTTGTGGTGCCTTAGCCTTGTTTCACCTTGCCATAGCCTTGCTTGCTTTGCCTTGCTTTCCCTTGCCTTCCTTGCCTTCCGTTACTCTTTGCTTGCCTTCCGTGCATTGCCTAGCCTTGCGTTGTCGTGTCTTAGCCTTTTTTCACCTTGCCATAGCCTTGCTTGCGTTGCCTTGCTTTGCCTTGCCTTCCTTGCCTTCCGTTACTCTTTGCTTCCCTTCCGTGCATTGCCTAGCCTTGCGTGGTCGTGCCTTAGCCTTTTTTCACCTTGCCATAGTCTTGCTTGCGTTGCCTTGCTTTGCCTTGCATTCCTTGCCTTCCGTTACTCTTTACTTGCCTTCCGTGCATTGCCTAGCCTTGCGTTGTCGTGCATTAGCCTCGCCTTGCCTTACCGTGCCTTGCCTTGCGTTACCCTTTCCGTGCCTGGCCGTGCATTGCTTAGCCTTGCGTTGCCGTGCCTTAGCCTTGTTTCCCCTTGCCGTGCCGTGCCTTTTGTTACACTTGCCTTGCCTTGCTTTACCTTGCCTTCCTTGCCTTCCGTTACCCTTTGCTTGCCTTTCGTGCATTGCCTAGCCTTGCATTGTCGTGCCTTAGCCTTGCCTCGCCTGACCGTGCCTTGCCTTGCGTTACCCTTTCCTTGCCTTGCCATGCATTGCCTAGCCGTGCGTTGTCGTGCATCAGCCTTGCCTTGCCTCAAGGTGCCTTGCCTTGCGTTGCCCTTTCCTTGCCTTGCCCTGCATTGCCTAGCCGTGCGTTGCCGTGCCTTAGCCTTGTTTCCCCTTGCCGTGCCGTTCCTTCCGTTACCCTTGCCTTGCCTTGGTTTCCCTTGCCTTCCTTGCCTTCCGTTACTCTTTGCTTGCCTTCCGTGCATTGCCTAGCCTTGCGTTGTCGTGCCTTAGCCTTGTTTCCCCTTGCCGTGCCGTGCCTGTTGTTACACTTGCCTTGCCGTGCTTTGCCTTGCCTTCCTTTCCTTCCGTTACTCTTTCCTTGCGTAGCCGTGCACTGCCTAGCCTTGCGATGTCGTGCATTAGCTTTGCCTCGCCTGACAGTGCCTTGCCTTGCGTTACCCTTTCCTTAACTTGCCGTGGATTGCCTAGCCCTGCGTTGCCGTGCCTTAGCCTTGTTTCCCCTTACCGTGCCGTTCCTTCCGTTACCCTTGCCTTCCCCTGCTTTCCCTTACCTTCCTTGCCTTTCGTTACTCTTTGCTTGCCTTTCGTGCATTGCCTAGCCGTGCGTTGCAGTGCCTTAGCCTTGTTTCCCCTTGCCGTGCCGTTCCTTCCGTTACCCTTGCCTTGCCTTGCTTTCCCTTGCCTTCCTTGCGTTCCGTTATTCTTTGCTTGCCTTCCGTGCATTGCCTAGCCTTGCGTTGTCGTGCCTTTGCCTTGCCTCGCCTGACCGTGCCTTGCCTTGCGTTACCCTTACCTTGCCTTGCCCTGCATTGCCTAGCCGTTCGTTGTCGTGCATTAGCCTTGTTTGCCCTTGCCGTGCCGTTCCTTCCGTTACCCTTGCCTTGCTTTCCCTTGCCTTCCTTGCCTTCCGTTACTCTTTGCTTGCCTTCCGTGCATTGCCTAGCCTTCCGTTGTCGTGTCTTAGCCTTTTTTCACCTTGCCATAGCCTTGCTTGCGTTGCCTTGCTTTGCCTTGCCTTCCTTGCCTTCCGTTACTCTTTGCTTCCCTTCCGTGCATTGCCTAGCCTTGCGTGGTCGTGCCTTAGCCTTTTTTCACCTTGCCATAGCCTTGCTTGCGTTGCCTTGCTTTGCATTGCATTCCTTGCCTTCCGTTACTCTTTGCTTGCCTTCCGTGCATTGCCTAGCCTTGCGTTGCTGTTCCTTAGCCTTGCCTCGCCTGACCGTGCCTTGCCTTGCGTTACCCTTTCCTTGCCTTGCCGTGCATTGCCTTGCCCTGCGTTGCCGTGCCTTAGCCTTGTTTCCCCTTGCCGAGCCGTTCCTTCCGTTACTCTTGCCTTGCCTTGGTTTCCCTTGCCTTCCTTGCCTTCCGTTACTCTTTGCTTGCCTTCCGTGCATTGCCTAGCCTTGCGTTGTCGTCATTAGCCTTGCCTCGCCTGACCGTGCCTTGCCTTGCGTTACCCTTTCCTTGCCTTGCCGAGCATTGCCTAGCCGTGCGTTGTCGTGCATTAGCCTTGTCTAGCCTTACCGTGCCTCGCCTTGCGTTACCCTTTCCTTGCCTGGCCGTGCATTGCCTAGCCGTGCGTTGCCGTTCCTTAGCCTTGTTTCCCCTTCCCGTGCCTTGCCTTTTGTTACACTTACCTTGCCTTGCTTTGCCTTGCCTTCCTTTCCTTCCGTTACTCTTTCCTTGCCTAGCCGTGCACTGCCTAGCCTTCTGATGTCGTGCATTAGCTTTGCCTCGCCTGACAGTGCCTTGCCTTGTGTTACCCTTTCCTTGCCTTGCCGTGCATTGCCTAGCCCTGCGTTGCCGTGCCTTAGCCTTGTTTCCCCTTGCCGAGCCGTTCCTTCCGTTACCCTTGCCTTGCCTTGGTTTCCCTTGCCTTCCTTGCCTTCCGTTACTCGTTGCTTGCCTTCCGTGCATTGCCTAGCCTTGCGTTGTCGTGCATTAGCCTTGCCTCTCCTGACCGTGCCTTGCCTTGCGTTACCCTTTCCTTGCCTTGCCATGCATTGCCTAGCCGTGCGTTGTCGTGCATTAGCCTTGTCTTGCCTTACCGTGCCTTGCCTTGCGTTACCCTTTCCTTGCCTGGCCGTGCATTGCCTAGCCGTGCCTTGCCGTTCCTTAGCCTTGTTTCCCCTTGCCGTGCCTTGCCTTTTGTTACACTTGCCATGCCTTGCTTTGCCTTGCCTTCCTTTCCTTCCGTTACTCTTTCCTTGCCTAGCCGTGCACTGCCCAGCCTTGCGTTGTCGTGCATTAGCCTTGCCTCCCCAAACCGTGCCTTGCCTTGCGTTACCCTTTCCTTGCCTAGCCGTGCACTGCCTAGCCTTGCGATGTCGTGCATTAGCTTTGCCTCGCCTGACAGTGCCTTGCCTTGCGTTACCCTTTCCTTGCCTTGCCGTGCATTGCCTAGCCGTGCGTTGCCGTGCATTAGCATTGTTTCCCCTTGTCGTGCCGTTCCTTCCGTTACCCTTGCCTTGCCTTGCTTTCCCTTGCCTTCCTTGCCTTCCGTTACTCTTTGCTTGCCTTCCGTGCATTGCCTAGCCTTGCGTTGTCGTGCATTAGCCTTGCCTCCCCAAACCGTGCCTTGCCTTGCGTTACCCTTTCCTTGCCTTGCCCTGCATTACCTAGCCCTGTGTTGTCGTGCCTTAGCCTTGTTTCCCCTTACCGTGCCGTTCCTTTCGTTACCCTTGCCTTCCCCTGCTTTCCTTTGCATTCCTTGCCTTCCGTTACTCTTTCCTTGCCTTCCGTGCATTGCCTAGCCTTGCGTTGTCGTGCCTTAGCCTTGTTTCCCCTTGCCGGGCCGTGCCTGTTGTTACACTTGCCTTGCCATGCTTTTCCTTGCCTTCCTTTCCTTCCATTACTCTTTCCTTGCCTAGCCGTGCACTGCCTAGCCTTGCGATGTCGTGCATTAGCTTTGCCTCGCCTGACAGTGCCTTGCCTTGCGTTACCCTTTCCTTGCCTTGCCGTGCATTGCCTAGCCGTGCGTTGTCGTGCATTAGCCTTGTCTTGCCTTACCGTGCCTTGCCTTGCGTTACCCTTTCCTTGCCTGGCCGTGCACTGCGTAGCCGTGCGTTGCCGTTCCTTAGCCTTGTTTCCCCTTGCCGTGCCTTGCCTTTTGTTACACTTGCCTTGCCTTGCTTTGCCTTGCCTTCATTTCCTTCCCTTACTCTTTCCTTGCCTAGCCGTGCACTGCCTATCCTTGCGTTGTCGTGCATTAGCCTTGCCTCCCCAAACCGTGCCTTGCCTTGCGTTACCATTTCCTTGCCTTGCCCTGCATTGCCTAGCCGTGCGTTACCGTGCCTTAGCCTTGTTTCCCCTTGCCGTGCCGTTCCTTCCGTTAACCTTAGCTTGCCTTGCATTCCCTTGCCTTCCTTGCGTTCCGTTACTCTTTGCTTGCCTTCCGTGCATTGCCTAGCCTTGCGTTGTCGTGCCTTAGCCTTGCCTCGCCTGACCGTGCCTTGCCTTGCGTTACCCTTTCCTTGCCTTGCAGTGCATTGCCTAGCCGGTCGTTGTCGTGCCTTAGCCTTGTTTGCCCTTGCCGTGCCGTTCCTTCCGTTACCCTTGCCTTGCTTTCCCTTGCCTTCCTTGCCTTCCGTTACTCTTTGCTTGCCTTCCGTGCATTGCCTAGCCTTGCGTTGTCGTGTCTTAGCCTTTTTTCACCTTGCCATAGCCTTGCTTGCGTTGCCTTGCTTTGCCTTGCCTTCCTTGCCTTCCGTTACTCTTTGTTTGCCTTCCGTGCATTGCCTAGCCTTGCGTGGTCGTGCCTTAGCCTTTTTTCACCTTGCCACAGCCTTGCTTGCGTTGCCTTGCTTTGCCTTGCATTCTTTCCTTCCGTTACTCTTTGCTTGCCTTCCGTGCATTGCCTAGCCTTGCGTTGTCGTGCATTAGCCTTGCCTCCCCAAACCGTGCCTTGCCTTGCTTTACCCTTTCCTTGCCTTGCCCTGCATTGCCTAGCCCTGTGTTGTCGTGCCTTAGCCTTGTTTCCCCTTGCCGTGCCGTTCCTTCCGTTACCCTTGCCTTCCTTGCGTTCCGTTATTCTTTGCTTGCCTTCCGTGCATTGCCTAGCCTTGCGTTGTCGTGCCTTAGCCTTGCCTCGCCTGACCGTGCCTTGCCTTGCGTTACCCTTACCTTGCCTTGCCCTGCATTGCCTAGCCGTTCGTTGTCGTGCCTTAGCCTTGTTTGCCCTTGCCGTGCCGTTCCTTCCGTTACCCTTGCCATGCTTTCCCTTGCCTTCCTTGCCTTCCGTTACTCTTTGCTTGCCTTCCGTGCATTGCCTAGCCTTGCGTTGTCGTGTCTTAGCCTTTTTTCACCTTGCCATAGCCTTGCTTGCGTTGCCTTGCTTTGCCTTGCCTTCCTTGCCTTCCGTTACTCTTTGCTTCCCTTCCGTGCATTGCCTAGCCTTGCGTGGTCGTGCCTTAGCCTTTTTTCACCTTGCCATAGCCTTGCTTGCGTTGCCTTGCTTTGCCTTGCATTCCTTGCCTTCCGTTACTCTTTGCTTGCCTTCCGTGCATTGCCTAGCCTTGCGTTGTCGTGCATTAGCGTTGCCTCCCCAAACCGTGCCTTGCCTTGCGTTACCCTTTCCTTGCCTTGCCCTGCATTGCCTAGCCCTGTGTTGTCGTGCCTTAGCCTTGTTTCCCCTTGCCGTGCCGTTCCTTTCGTTACCCTTGCCTTCCCCTGCTTTCCCTTGCATTCCTTGCCTTCCGTTACTCTTTGCTTGCCTTCCGTGCATTGCCTAGCCTTGCGTAGTCGTGCCTTAGCCTTGACTCGCCTGACCGTGCCTTGCCTTGCGTTACCCTTTCCTTGCCTTGCCGTGAATTGCCTAGCCGTGCGTTGTCGTGCATTAGCCTCGCCTTGCCTTACCGTGCCTTGCCTTGCGTTACCCTTTCCTTGCCTGGCCGTTCATTGCTTAGCCTTGCGTTGCCGTGCCTTAGCCTTGTTTCCCCTTGTCGTGCCGTTCCTTCCGTTACCCTTGCCTTGCCTTGCTTTCCCTTGCCTTCCTTGCCTTCCGTTACTCTTTGCTTGCCTTCCGTGCCTTGCCTAGCCTTGCGTTGTCGTGCATTAGCCTTGCCTCCCCAAACCGTGCCTTGCCTTGCGTTACCCTTTCCTTGCCTAGCCGTGCACTGCCTAGCCTTGCGATGTCGTGCATTAGCTTTGCCTCGCCTGACAGTGCCTTGCCTTGCGTTACCCTTTCCTTAACTTGCCGTGGATTGCCTAGCCCTGCGTTGTCGTGCCTTAGCCTTGTTTCCCCTTGCCGAGCCGTTCCTTCCGTTACACTTGCCTTGCCTTGCTTTGCCTTGCCTTCCTTTCCTTCCGTTACTCTTTCCTTGCCTAGCCGTGCACTGCCTAGCCTTGCGTTGTCGTGCATTAGCCTTGCCTCCCCAAACCGTGCCTTGACTTGCGTTACCATTTCCTTGCCTTGCCCTGCATTGCCTAGCCGTGCCTTACCGTGCTTAGCCTTGTTTCCCCTTGCCGTGCCGTTCCTTCCGTTAACCTTCCCTTGCCTTGCTTTCCCTTGCCTTCCTTGCCTTCCGTTACTCTTTGCTTGCCTTCCGTGCATTGCCTAGCCTTGCGTTGTCGTGCCTTAGCCTTGCCTCGCCTGACCGTGCCTTGCCTTGCGTTACCCTTTCCTTGCCTTGCCGTGCATTGCCTAGCCGTGCGTTGTCGTGCATTAGCCTTGCCTTGCCTCACCGTGCCTTGCCTTGCGTTACCCTTTCCTTGCCTGGCCGTGCATTGCCTAGCCGGTGCGTTGTCGTGCCTTAGCCTTGTTTCCCCTTGCCGTGCCGTTCCTTCCGTTACCCCTTGCCTTGCTTTCCCTTGCCTTCCTTGCCTTCCGTTACTCTTTGCTTGCCTTCCGTGCATTGCCTAGCCTTGCGTTGTCGTGTCTTAGCCTTTTTTCACCTTGCCATAGCCTTGCTTGCGTTGCCTTGCTTTGCCTTGCCTTCCTTGCCTTCCGTTACTCTTTGCTTGCCTTCCGTGCATTGCCTAGCCTTGCGTGGTCGTGCCTTAGCCTTTTTTCACCTTGCCATAGCCTTGCTTGCGTTGCCTTGCTTTGCCTTGCATTCCTTGCCTTCCGTTACTCTTTGCTTGCCTTCCGTGCATTGCCTAGCCTTGCGTTGTCGTGCATTAGACTTGCCTCCCCAAACCGTGCCTTGCCTTGCGTTACCCTTTCCTTGCCTTGCCCTGCATTGCCTAGCCCTGTGTTGTCGTGCCTTAGCCTTGTTTCCCCTTGCCGTGCCGTTCCTTCCGTTACCCTTGCCTTCCCTTGCTTTCCCTTGCTTTCCTTGCCTTCCGTTACTCTTGCTTGCCTTCCGTGCATTGCCTAGCCTTGCGTTGTCGTGCCTTAGCCTTGCCTCGCCTGACCGTGCCTTGCCTTGCGTTACCCTTTCCTTGCCTTGCCGTGCACTGCCTAGCCTTGCGCTGTCATGCATTAGCCTTGCCTTGCCTAGTGCCTTGCCTTGCCTTACCTTTTCCTTGGCTGGCCGTGCATTGCCTAGTCGTGCGTTGTGGTGCCTTAGCCTTGTTTCACCTTGCCATAGCCTTGCCTTTGCCTTGCTTTCCCTTGCCTTCCTTGCCTTCCGTTACTCTTTGCTTGCCTTCCGTGCATTGCCTAGCCTTGCGTTGTCGTGTCTTAGCCTTTTTTCACCTTGCCATAGCCTTGCCGTTGCCTTGCTTTGCCTTGCCTTCCTTGCCTTCCGTTACTCTTTGCTTCCCTTCCGTGCATTGCCTAGCCTTGCGTGGTCGTGCCTTAGCCTTTTTTCACCTTGCCATAGCCTTGCTTGCGTTGCCTTGCTTTGCCTTGCCTTCCTTGCCTTCCGTTACTCTTTACTTGCCTTCCGTGCATTGCCTAGCCTTGCGTTGTCGTGCATTAGCCTTGCCTCGCCTGACCGTGCCTTGCCTTGCGTTACCCTTACCTTGCCTTGCCGTGCATTGCCTAGCCCTGCGTTGCCGTGCCTTAGCCTTGTTTCCCCTTGCCGTGCCGTTCCTTCCGTTACCTTGCCTTGCCTTGCTTTCCCTTGCCTTCCTTGCCTTCCGTTACTCTTTGCTTGCCTTCCGTGCATTGCCTAGCCTTGCGTTGTCGTGCCTTAGCCTTGCCTCGCCTGACCGTGCCTTGCCTTGCGTTACCCTTTCCTTGCCTTGCCGTGCATTGCCTAGCCGTGCGTTGTCGTGCATTAGCCTTGCCTTGCCTCAAGGTGCCTTGCCTTGCGTTACCCTTTCCTTGCCTTGCCCTGCATTGCCTAGCCCTGTGTTGTCGTGCCTTAGCCTTGTTTCCCCTTGCCGTGCCGTTCCTTCCGTTACCCTTGCCTTGCCTTGCTTTGCCTTGCCTTCCTTGCCTTCCGTTACTCTTTGCTTGCCTTCCGTGCATTGCCTAGCCTTGCGTTGTCGTGCCTTAGCCTTGTTTCCCCTTGCCGTGCCTTGCCTGTTGTTACACTTGCCTTGCCGTGCTTTGCCTTGCCTTCCTTTCCTTCCGTTACTCTTTCCTTGCGTAGCCGTGCACTGCCTAGCCTTGCGTTGTCGTGCATTAGCCTTGCCTCGCCTGACCGTGCCTTGCCTTGCGTTACCCTTTCCTTGCCTTGCCCTGCATTGCCTAGCCCTGCGTTGCCGTGCCTTAGCCTTGTTTCCCCTTACCGTGCCGTTCCTTCCGTTACCCTTGCCTTCCCCTGCTTTCCCTTACCTTCCTTGCCTTTCGTTACTCTTTGCTTGCCTTCCGTGCATTGCCTAGCCTTGCGTTGCCAGTGCCTTAGCCTTGTTTCCCCTTGCCGTGCCGTTGCCTTAGCCGTTACCCTTGCCTTGCCTTGCTTTCCCTTGCCTTCCTTGTTCCGTTATCTTTGCTTGCCTTCCGTGCATTGCCTAGCCTTGCGTTGTCGTGCCTTTGCCTTGCCTCGCCTGACCGTGCCTTGCCTTGCGTTACCCTTACCTTGCCTTGCCCTGCATTGCCTAGCCGTTCGTTGTCGTGCCTTAGCCTTGTTTGCCCTTGCCGTGCCGTTCCTTCCGTTACCCTTGCCTTGCTTTCCCTTGCCTTCCTTGCCTTCCGTTACTCTTTGCTTGCCTTCCGTGCATTGCCTAGCCTTGCGTTGTCGTGTCTTAGCCTTTTTTCACCTTGCCATAGCCTTGCTTGCGTTGCCTTGCTTTGCCTTGCATTCCTTGCCTTCCGTTACTCTTTGCTTGCCTTCCGTGCATTGCCTAGCCTTGCGTTGTCGTGCATTAGCCTTGCCTCGCCTGACCGTGCCTTGCCTTGCGTTACCCTTTCCTTGCCTTGCCGTGCATTGCCTTGCCCTGCGTTGTCGTGCCTTAGCCTTGTTTCCCCTTGCCGTGCCGTTCCTTCCGTTACCTTGCCTTGCCTTGGTTTCCCTTGCCTTCCTTGCCTTCCGTTACTCTTTGCTTGCCTTCCGTGCATTGCCTAGCCTTGCGTTGTCGTGCCTTAGCCTTGCCTCGCCTGACCGTGCCTTGCCTTGCGTTACCCTTTCCTTGCCTTGCCTGCATTGCCTAGCCGTGCGTTGTCGTGCATTAGCCTTGTCTTGCCTTACCGTGCCTTGCCTTGCGTTACCCTTTCCTTGCCTGGCCGTGCATTGCCTAGCCGTGCGTTGCCGTTCCTTAGCCTTGTTTCCCCTTCCCGTGCCTTGCCTTTTGTTACACTTACCTTGCCTTGCTTTGCCTTGCCTTCCTTTCCTTCCGTTACTCTTTCCTTGCCTAGCCGTGCACTGCCCAGCCTTGCGTTGTCGTGCATTAGCCTTGCCTCCCCAAACCGTGCCTTGCCTTGCGTTACCCTTTCCTTGCCTAGCCGTGCACTGCCTAGCCTTGCGATGTCGTGCATTAGCTTTGCCTCGCCTGACAGTGCCTTGCCTTGCGTTACCCTTTCCTTAACTTGCCGTGGATTGCCTAGCCCTGCGTTGCCGTGCCTTAGCCTTGTTTCCCCTTACCGTGCCGTTCCTTCCGTTACCCTTGCCTTCCCCTGCTTTCCCTTACCGTGCCTTGCCTTGCGTTACCCTTTGCTTGCCTTCCGTGCATTGCCTAGCCGTGCGTTGTCGTGCCTTAGCCTTGTTTCCCCTTGCCGTGCCGTTCCTTCCGTTACCCTTGCCTTGCCTTGCTTTCCCTTGCCTTCCTTGCGTTCCGTTATCTTTGCTTGCCTTCCGTGCATTGCCTAGCCTTGCGTTGTCGTGCCTTAGCCTTGCCTCGCCTGACCGTGCCTTGCCTTGCGTTACCCTTACCTTGCCTTGCCCTGCATTGCCTAGCCGTTCGTTGTCGTGCCTTAGCCTTGTTTGCCCTTGCCGTGCCGTTCCTTCCGTTACCCTTGCCTTGCTTTCCCTTGCCTTCCTTGCCTTCCGTTACTCTTTGCTTGCCTTCCGTGCATTGCCTAGCCTTGCGTTGTCGTGTCTTAGCCTTTTTTCACCTTGCCATAGCCTTGCTTGCGTTGCCTTGCTTTGCCTTGCATTCCTTGCCTTCCGTTACTCTTTGCTTGCCTTGCCGTGCATTGCCTAGCCTTGCGTTGTGTGCTTAGCTTGCCTCGTGACCGTGCCTTGCCTTGCGTTACCCTTTCCTTGCCTTGCCGTGCATTGCCTTGCCCTGCGTTGCCGTGCCTTAGCCTTGTTTCCCCTTGCCGAGCCGTTCCTTCCGTTACCTTGCCTTGCCTTGGTTTCCCTTGCCTTCCTTGCCTTCCGTTACTCTTTGCTTGCCTTCCGTGCATTGCCTAGCCTTGCGTTGTCGTCATTAGCCTTGCCTCGCCTGACCGTGCCTTGCCTTGCGTTACCCTTTCCTTGCCTTGCCGAGCATTGCCTAGCCGTGCGTTGTCGTGCATTAGCCTTGTCTTGCCTTACCGTGCCTCGCCTTGCGTTACCCTTTCCTTGCCTGGCCGTGCATTGCCTAGCCGTGCGTTGCCGTTCCTTAGCCTTGTTTCCCCTTCCCGTGCCTTGCCTTTTGTTACACTTACCTTGCCTTGCTTTGCCTTGCCTTCCTTTCCTTCCGTTACTCTTTCCTTGCCTAGCCGTGCACTGCCCAGCCTTGCGTTGTCGTGCATTAGCCTTGCCTCCCCAAACCGTGCCTTGCCTTGCGTTACCCTTTCCTTGCCTAGCCGTGCACTGCCTAGCCTTGCGATGTCGTGCATTAGCTTTGCCTCGCCTGACAGTGCCTTGCCTTCCGTTACCCTTTGCTTGCCTTCCGTGCATTGCCTAGCCTTGCGTTGTCGTGCCTTAGCCTTGTTTGCCCTTGCCGAGCCGTTCCTTCCGTTACCCTTCCCTTCCCCTGCTTTCCCTTGCCTTCCTTCCCTTCCGTTACTCTTTGCTTGCCTTCCGTGCATTGCCTAGCCTTGCGTTGTCGTGCCTTAGCCTTGCCTCGCCTGACCGTGCCTTGCCTTGCGTTACCCTTTCCTTGCCTTGCCGTGCATTGCCTAGCCGTGCGTTGTCGTGCATCAGCCTTGCCTTGCCTCAACGTGCCTTGCCTTGCGTTACCCTTTCCTTGCCTTGCCCTGCATTGCCTAGCCCTGTGTTGTCGTGCCTTAGCCTTGTTTCCCTTTGCCGTGCCGTTCCTTCCGTTACCCTTGCCTTGCCTTGCTTTCCCTTGCCTTCCTTGCCTTCCGTTACTCTTTGCTTGCCTTCCGTGCATTGCCTAGCCTTGCGTTGTCGTGCCTTAGCCTTGTTTCCCCTTGCCGTGCCGTGCCTGTTGTTACACTTGCCTTGCCGTGCTTTGCCTTGCCTTCCTTTCCTTCCGTTACTCTTTCCTTGCGTAGCCGTGCACTGCCTAGCCTTGCGATGTCGTGCATTAGCTTTGCCTCGCCTGACAGTGCCTTGCCTTGCGTTACCCTTTCCTTAACTTGCCGTGGATTGCCTAGCCCTGCGTTGCCGTGCCTTAGCCTTGTTTCCCCTTACCGTGCCGTTCCTTCCGTTACCCTTGCCTTCCCCTGCTTTCCCTTACCTTCCTTGCCTTTCGTTACTCTTTGCTTGCCTTTCGTGCATTGCCTAGCCGTGCGTTGCAGTGCCTTAGCCTTGTTTCCCCTTGCCGTGCCGTTCCTTCCGTTACCCTTGCCTTGCCTTGCTTTCCCTTGCCTTCCTTGCGTTCCGTTATTCTTTGCTTGCCTTCCGTGCATTGCCTAGCCTTGCGTTGTCGTGCCTTTGCCTTGCCTCGCCTGACCGTGCCTTGCCTTGCGTTACCCTTACCTTGCCTTGCCCTGCATTGCCTAGCCGTTCGTTGTCGTGCATTAGCCTTGTTTGCCCTTGCCGTGCCGTTCCTTCCGTTACCCTTGCCTTGCTTTCCCTTGCCTTCCTTGCCTTCCGTTACTCTTTGCTTGCCTTCCGTGCATTGCCTAGCCTTCCGTTGTCGTGTCTTAGCCTTTTTTCACCTTGCCATAGCCTTGCTTGCGTTGCCTTGCTTTGCATTGCATTCCTTGCCTTCCGTTACTCTTTGCTTGCCTTCCGTGCATTGCCTAGCCTTGCGTTGCTGTTCCTTAGCCTTGCCTCGCCTGACCGTGCCTTGCCTTGCGTTACCCTTTCCTTGCCTTGCCGTGCATTGCCTTGCCCTGCGTTGCCGTGCCTTAGCCTTGTTTCCCCTTGCCGAGCCGTTCCTTCCGTTACTCTTGCCTTGCCTTGGTTTCCCTTGCCTTCCTTGCCTTCCGTTACTCTTTGCTTGCCTTCCGTGCGTTGCCTAGCCTTGCGTTGTCGTCATTAGCCTTGCCTCGCCTGACCGTGCCTTGCCTTGCGTTACCCTTTCCTTGCCTTGCCGAGCATTGCCTAGCCGTGCGTTGTCGTGCATTAGCCTTGTCTAGCCTTACCGTGCCTCGCCTTGCGTTACCCTTTCCTTGCCTGGCCGTGCATTGCCTAGCCGTGCGTTGCCGTTCCTTAGCCTTGTTTCCCCTTGCCGTGCCTTACCTTTTGTTACACTTGCCTTGCCTTGCTTTGCCTTGCCTTCCTTTCCTTTCGTTACTCTTTCCTTGCCTAGCCGTGCACTGCCTAGCCTTGCGTTGTCGTGCATTAGCCTTGCCTCCCCAAACCGTGCCTTGACTTGCGTTACCATTTCCTTGCCTTGCCCTGCATTGCCTAGCCGTGCCTTACCGTGCTTAGCCTTGTTTCCCCTTGCCGTGCCGTTCCTTCCGTTAACCTTCCCTTGCCTTGCTTTCCCTTGCCTTCCTTGCGTTCCGTTACTCTTTGCTTGCCTTCCGAGCATTGCCTAGCCTTGCGTTGTCGTGCCTTAGCCTTGCCTCGCCTAACCGTGCCTTGCCTTGCGTTACCCTTTCCTTGCCTTGCCATGCATTGCCTAGCCGTGCGTTGTCGTGCATTAGCCTCGCCTTGCATTACTGTGCCTTGCCTTGCGTTACCCTTTCCTTGCCTGGCCGTGCATTGCTTAGCCTTGCGTTGCCGTGCCTTAGCCTTGTTTCCCCTTGCCGTGCCGTTCTTTCCGTTACCATTGCCTTGCCTTGCTTTCCCTTGCCTTCCTTGCCTTCCGTTACTCTTTGCTTGCCTTCCGTGCATTGCCTAGCCTTGCCTTGTCGTGTCTTAGCCTTTTTTCACCTTGCCATAGCCTTGCTTGCGTTGCCTTGCTTTGCCTTGCCTTCCTTGCTTTCCGTTACTCTTTGCTTGCCTTCCGTGCATTGCCTAGCCTTGCGTGGTCGTGCCTTAGCCTTTTTTCACCTTGCCATAGCCTTGCTTGCGTTGCCTTGCTTTGCCTTGCATTCCTTGCCTTCCGTTACTCTTTGCTTGCTTTCCGTGCATTGCCTAGCCTTGCGTTGTCGTGCATTAGACTTGCCTCCCCAAACCGTGCCTTGCCTTGCGTTACCCTTTCCTTGCCTTACCCTGCATTGCCTAGCCCTGTGTTGTCGTGCCTTAGCCTTGTTTCCCCTTGCCGTGCCGTTCCTTCCGTTACCCTTGCCTTCCCTTGCTTTCCCTTGCTTTCCTTGCCTTCCGTTACTCTTCGCTTTCCTTCCGTGCATTGCCTAGCCTTGCGTTGTCGTGCCTTAGCCTTGCCTCGCCTGACTGTGCCTTGCCTTGCGTTACCCTTTCCTTGCCTTGCCGTGCACTGCCTAGCCTTGCGCTGTCATGCATTAGCCTTGCCTTGCCTCAGAGTGCCTTGCCTTGCGTTACCTTTTCCTTGGCTGGCCGTGCATTGCCTAGTCGTGCGTTGTGGTGCCTTAGCCTTGTTTCACCTTGCCATAGCCTTGCTTGCTTTGCCTTGCTTTCCCTTGCCTTCCTTGCCTTCCGTTACTCTTTGCTTGCCTTCCGTGCATTGCCTAGCCTTGCGTTGTCGTGTCTTAGCCTTTTTTCACCTTGCCATAGCCTTGCTTGCGTTGCCTTGCTTTGCCTTGCCTTCCTTGCCTTCCGTTACTCTTTGCTTCCCTTCCGTGCATTGCCTAGCCTTGCGTGGTCGTGCCTTAGCCTTTTTTCACCTTGCCATAGCCTTGCTTGCGTTGCCTTGCTTTGCCTTGCATTCCTTGCCTTCCGTTACTCTTTACTTGCCTTCCGTGCATTGCCTAGCCTTGCGTTGTCGTGCATTAGCCTCGCCTTGCCTTACCGTGCCTTGCCTTGCGTTACCCTTTCCTTGCCTGGCCGTGCATTGCTTAGCCTTGCGTTGCCGTGCCTTAGCCTTGTTTCCCCTTGCCGTGCCGTGCCTTTTGTTACACTTGCCTTGCCTTGCTTTACCTTGCCTTCCTTGCCTTCCGTTACCCTTTGCTTGCCTTTCGTGCATTGCCTAGCCTTGCATTGTCGTGCCTTAGCCTTGCCTCGCCTGACCGTGCCTTGCCTTGCGTTACCCTTTCCTTGCCTTGCCATGCATTGCCTAGCCGTGCGTTGTCGTGCATCAGCCTTGCCTTGCCTCAAGGTGCCTTGCCTTGCGTTACCCTTTCCTTGCCTTGCCCTGCATTGCCTAGCCCTGTGTTGTCGTGCCTTAGCCTTGTTTCCCCTTGCCGTGCCGTTCCTTCCGTTACCCTTGCCTTGCCTTGCTTTCCCTTGCCTTCCTTGCCTTCCGTTACTCTTTGCTTGCCTTCCGTGCATTGCCTAGCCTTGCGTTGTCGTGCCTTAGCCTTGTTTCCCCTTGCCGTGCCGTGCCTGTTGTTACACTTGCCTTGCCGTGCTTTGCCTTGCCTTCCTTTCCTTCCGTTACTCTTTCCTTGCGTAGCCGTGCACTGCCTAGCCTTGCGATGTCGTGCATTAGCTTTGCCTCGCCTGACAGTGCCTTGCCTTGCGTTACCCTTTCCTTAACTTGCCGTGGATTGCCTAGCCCTGCGTTGCCGTGCCTTAGCCTTGTTTCCCCTTACCGTGCCGTTCCTTCCGTTACCCTTGCCTTCCCCTGCTTTCCCTTACCTTCCTTGCCTTTCGTTACTCTTTGCTTGCCTTTCGTGCATTGCCTAGCCGTGCGTTGCAGTGCCTTAGCCTTGTTTCCCCTTGCCGTGCCGTTCCTTCCGTTACCCTTGCCTTGCCTTGCTTTCCCTTGCCTTCCTTGCGTTCCGTTATTCTTTGCTTGCCTTCCGTGCATTGCCTAGCCTTGCGTTGTCGTGCCTTTGCCTTGCCTCGCCTGACCGTGCCTTGCCTTGCGTTACCCTTACCTTGCCTTGCCCTGCATTGCTTAGCCGTTCGTTGTCGTGCATTAGCCTTGTTTGCCCTTGCCGTGCCGTTCCTTCCGTTACCCTTGCCTTGCTTTCCCTTGCCTTCCTTGCCTTCCGTTACTCTTTGCTTGCCTTCCGTGCATTGCCTAGCCTTCCGTTGTCGTGTCTTAGCCTTTTTTCACCTTGCCATAGCCTTGCTTGCGTTGCCTTGCTTTGCCTTGCCTTCCTTGCCTTCCGTTACTCTTTGCTTCCCTTCCGTGCATTGCCTAGCCTTGCGTGGTCGTGCCTTAGCCTTTTTTCACCTTGCCATAGCCTTGCTTGCGTTGCCTTGCTTTGCATTGCATTCCTTGCCTTCCGTTACTCTTTGCTTGCCTTCCGTGCATTGCCTAGCCTTGCGTTGCTGTTCCTTAGCCTTGCCTCGCCTGACCGTGCCTTGCCTTGCGTTACCCTTTCCTTGCCTTGCCGTGCATTGCCTTGCCCTGCGTTGCCGTGCCTTAGCCTTGTTTCCCCTTGCCGAGCCGTTCCTTCCGTTACTCTTGCCTTGCCTTGGTTTCCCTTGCCTTCCTTGCCTTCCGTTACTCTTTGCTTGCCTTCCGTGCATTGCCTAGCCTTGCGTTGTCGTCATTAGCCTTGCCTCGCCTGACCGTGCCTTGCCTTGCGTTACCCTTTCCTTGCCTTGCCGAGCATTGCCTAGCCGTGCGTTGTCGTGCATTAGCCTTGTCTAGCCTTACCGTGCCTCGCCTTGCGTTACCCTTTCCTTGCCTGGCCGTGCATTGCCTAGCCGTGCGTTGCCGTTCCTTAGCCTTGTTTCCCCTTCCCGTGCCTTGCCTTTTGTTACACTTACCTTGCCTTGCTTTGCCTTGCCTTCCTTTCCTTCCGTTACTCTTTCCTTGCCTAGCCGTGCACTGCCTAGCCTTGCGATGTCGTGCATTAGCTTTGCCTCGCCTGACAGTGCCTTGCCTTGTGTTACCCTTTCCTTGCCTTGCCGTGCATTGCCTAGCCCTGCGTTGCCGTGCCTTAGCCTTGTTTCCCCTTGCCGAGCCGTTCCTTCCGTTACCCTTGCCTTGCCTTGGTTTCCCTTGCCTTCCTTGCCTTCCGTTACTCGTTGCTTGCCTTCCGTGCATTGCCTAGCCTTGCGTTGTCGTGCATTAGCCTTGCCTCGCCTGACCGTGCCTTGCCTTGCGTTACCCTTTCCTTGCCTTGCCGTGCATTGCCTAGCCCTGCGTTGCCGTGCCTTAGTCTTGTTTCCCCTTGCCGTGCCGTTCCTTCCGTTAACCTTGCCTTGCCTTGCTTTCCCTTGCCTTCCTTGCCTTCCGTTACTCTTTGCTTGCCTTCCGTGCATTGCCTAGCCTTGCGTTGTCGTGCATTAGCCTTGCCTCCCCAAACCGTGCCTTGCCTTGCGTTACCCTTTCCTTGCCTTGCCCTGCATTGCCTAGCCTGCGTTGTCGTGCCTTAGCCTTGTTTCCCCTTACCGTGCCGTTCCTTTCGTTACCCTTGCCTTCCCCTGCTTTCCATTGCATTCCTTGCCTTCCGTTACTCTTTGCTTGCCTTCCGTGCATTGCCTAGCCTTGCGTTGTCGTGCCTTAGCCTTGTTTCCCCTTGCCGTGCCGTGCCTGTTGTTACACTTGCCTTGCCGTGCTTTGCCTTCCCTTCCTTTCCTTCCGTTACTCTTTCCTTGCATAGCCGTGCTCTGCCTAGCCTTGCGATGTCGTGCATTAGCTTTGCCTCGCCTGACAGTGCCTTGCCTTGCGTTACCCTTTCCTTGCCTTGCCGTGCATTGCCTAGCCCTGCGTTGCCGTGCCTTAGCCTTGTTTCCCCTTGCCGAGCCGTTCCTTCCGTTACTCTTGCCTTGCCTTGCTTTCCCTTGCCTTCCTTGCCTTCCGTTACTCTTTGCTTGCCTTCCGTGCATTGCCTAGCCGTGCGTTGTCGTGCATTAGCCTTGTCTAGCCTTACCGTGCCTCGCCTTGCGTTACCCTTTCCTTGCCTGGCCGTGCATTGCCTAGCCGTGCGTTGCCGTTCCTTAGCTTTGTTTCCCCTTGCCGTGCCTTACCTTTTGTTACACTTGCCTTGCCTTGCTTTGCCTTGCCTTCCTTTCCTTCCGTTACTCTTTCCTTGCCTAGCCGTGCACTGCCTAGCCTTGCGTTGTCGTGTATTAGCCTTGCCTCCCCAAACCGTGCCTTGACTTGCGTTACCATTTCCTTGCCTTGCCCTGCATTGCCTAGCCGTGCCTTACCGTGCTTAGCCTTGTTTCCCCTTGCCGTGCCGTTCCTTCCGTTAACCTTCCCTTGCCTTGCTTTCCCTTGCCTTCCTTGCGTTCCGTTACTCTTTGCTTGCCTTCCGAGCATTGCCTAGCCTTGCGTTGTCGTGCCTTAGCCTTGCCTCGCCTAACCGTGCCTTGCCTTGCGTTACCCTTTCCTTGCCTTGCCATGCATTGCCTAGCCGTGCGTTGTCGTGCATTAGCCTCGCCTTGCATTACTGTGCCTTGCCTTGCGTTACCCTTTCCTTGCCTGGCCGTGCATTGCTTAGCCTTGCGTTGCCGTGCCTTAGCCTTGTTTCCCCTTGCCGTGCCGTTCTTTCCGTTACCATTGCCTTGCCTTGCTTTCCCTTGCCTTCCTTGCCTTCCGTTACTCTTTGCTTGCCTTCCGTGCATTGCCTAGCCTTGCCTTGTCGTGTCTTAGCCTTTTTTCACCTTGCCATAGCCTTGCTTGCGTTGCCTTGCTTTGCCTTGCCTTCCTTGCTTTCCGTTACTCTTTGCTTGCCTTCCGTGCATTGCCTAGCCTTGCGTGGTCGTGCCTTAGCCTTTTTTCACCTTGCCATAGCCTTGCTTGCGTTGCCTTGCTTTGCCTTGCATTCCTTGCCTTCCGTTACTCTTTGCTTGCTTTCCGTGCATTGCCTAGCCTTGCGTTGTCGTGCATTAGACTTGCCTCCCCAAACCGTGCCTTGCCTTGCGTTACCCTTTCCTTGCCTTACCCTGCATTGCCTAGCCCTGTGTTGTCGTGCCTTAGCATTGTTTCCCCTTGCCGTGCCGTTCCTTCCGTTACCCTTGCCTTCCCTTGCTTTCCCTTGCTTTCCTTGCCTTCCGTTACTCTTCGCTTTCCTTCCGTGCATTGCCTAGCCTTGCGTTGTCGTGCCTTAGCCTTGACTCGCCTGACTGTGCCTTGCCTTGCGTTACCCTTTCCTTGCCTTGCCGTGCACTGCCTAGCCTTGCGCTGTCATGCATTAGCCTTGCCTTGCCTCAGAGTGCCTTGCCTTGCGTTACCTTTTCCTTGGCTGGCCGTGCATTGCCTAGTCGTGCGTTGTCGTGCATTAGCCTCGCCTTGCCTTACCGTGCCTTGCCTTGCGTTACCCTTTCCTTGCCTGGCCGTGCATTGCCTAGCCGTGCGTTGCCGTTCCTTAGCCTTGTTTCCCCTTGCCGTGCCTTGCCTTTTGTTACACTTGCCATGCCTTGCTTTGCCTTGCCTTCCTTTCCTTCCGTTACTCTTTCCTTGCCTAGCCGTGCACTGCCAAGCCTTGCGTTGTCGTGCATTAGCCTTGCCTCCCCAAACCGTGCCTTGCCTTGCGTTACCCTTTCCTTGCCTAGCCGTGCACTGCCTAGCCTTGCGATGTCGTGCATTAGCTTTGCCTCGCCTGACAGTGCCTTGCCTTGCGTTACCCTTTCCTTGCCTTGCCGTGCATTGCCTAGCCCTTCGTTACCGTGCCTTAGCCTTGTTTCCCCTTGCCGAGCCGTTCCTTCCGTTACCCTTCCCTTCCCCTGCTTTCCCTTGCCTTCCTTCCCTTCCGTTACTCTTTGCTTGCCTTCCGTGCATTGCCTAGCCTTGCGTTGTCGTGCCTTAGCCTTGCCTCGCCTCACCGTGCCTTGCCTTGCGTTACCCTTTCCTTGCCTTGCCGTGCATTGCCTAGCCGTGCGTTGTCGTGCATCAGCCTTGCCTTGCCTCACCGTGCCTTGCCTTGCGTTACCCTTTCCTTGCCTTGCCGTGCATTGCCTAGCCGTGCGTTGCCGTGCCTTAGCATTGTTTCCCCTTGTCGTGCCGTTCCTTCCGTTACCCTTGCCTTGCCTTGCTTTCCCTTGCCTTCCTTGCCTTCCGTTACTCTTTGCTTGCCTTCCGTGCATTGCCTAGCCTTGCGTTGTCGTGCATTAGCCTTGCCTCCCCAAACCGTGCCTTGCCTTGCGTTACCCTTTCCTTGCCTTGCCCTGCATTGCCTAGCCCTGTGTTGTCGTGCCTTAGCCTTGTTTCCCCTTACCGTGCCGTTCCTTTCGTTACCCTTGCCTTCCCCTGCTTTCCTTTGCATTCCTTGCCTTCCGTTACTCTTTCCTTGCCTTCCGTATTACCCTTGCCTCGCCTGACCGTGCCTTGCCTTGCGTTACCCTTTCCTTGCCTTCCCGTGCATTGCCTAGCCGTGCGTTGTCGTGCATTAGCCTTGTCTTGCCTTACCGTGCCTTGCCTTGCGTTACCCTTTCCTTGCCTGGCCGTGCACTGCGTAGCCGTGCGTTGCCGTTCCTTAGCCTTGTTTCCCCTTGCCGTGCCTTGCCTTTTGTTACACTTGCCTTGCCTTGCTTTGCCTTGCCTTCCTTTCCTTCCGTTACTCGTTCCTTGCCTAGCCGTGCACTGCCTATCCTTGCGTTGTCGTGCATTAGCCTTGCCTCCCCAAACCGTGCCTTGCCTTGCGTTACCATTTCCTTGCCTTGCCCTGCATTGCCTAGCCGTGCGTTACCGTGCCTTAGCCTTGTTTCCCCTTGCCGTGCCGTTCCTTCCGTTAACCTTAGCTTGCCTTGCATTCCCTTGCCTTCCTTGCGTTCCGTTACTCTTTGCTTGCCTTCCGTGCATTGCCTAGCCTTGCGTTGTCGTGCCTTAGCCTTGCCTCGCCTGACCGTGCCTTGCCTTGCGTTACCCTTACCTTGCCTTGCCCTGCATTGCCTAGCCCTGTGTTGTCGTGCCTTAGCCTTGTTTGCCCTTACCGTGCCGTTCCTTTCGTTACCCTTGCCTTCCCCTGTTTCCCTTGCATTCCTTGCCTTCCGTTACTCTTTGCTTGCCTTCCGTGCATTGCCTAGCCTTGCGTAGTCGTGCCTTAGCCTTGCCTCGCCTGACCGTGCCTTGCCTTGCGTTACCCTTTCCTTGCCTTGCAGTGCATTGCCTAGCCGGTCGTTGTCGTGCCTTAGCCTTGTTTCCCCTTGCCGTGCCGTGCCTGTTGTTACACTTGCCTTGCCGTGCTTTGCCTTCCCTTCCTTTCCTGCCGTTACTCTTTCCTTGCATAGCCGTGCTCTGCCTAGCCTTGCGATGTCGTGCATTAGCTTTGCCTCGCCTGACAGTGCCTTGCCTTGCGTTACCCTTTTCTTGCCTTGCCGTGCATTGCCTAGCCCTGCGTTGCCGTGCCTTAGCCTTGTTTCCCCTTGCCGAGCCGTTCCTTCCGTTACTCTTGCCTTGCCTTCCTTTCCCTTGCCTTCCTTGCCTTCCGTTACTCTTTGCTTGCCTTCCGTGCATTGCCTAGCCTTGCGCTGTCGTGCATTAGCCTTGCCTTGCCTCACAGTGCCTTGCCTTGCGTTACCTATTCCTTGGCTGGCCGTGGATTGCCTAGCCGTGCTTTGTGGTGCCTTAGCCTTGTTTCACCTTGCCATAGCCTTGCTTGCTTTGCCTTGCCTTCCTTCCATTCCGTTACTCTTTGCTTGCCTTCCGTGCATTGCCTAGCCTTGCGTTGTCGTGCCTTAGCCTTTTTTCACCTTGCCATAGACTTGCTTGCGTTGCCTTGCTTTGCCTTGCATTCCTTGCCTTCCGTTATTCTTTGCTTGCCTTCCGTGCATTGCCTAGCCTTCCGTTGTCGTGCATTAGCCTTGCCTCCCCAAACCGTGCCTTGCCTTGCGTTACCCTTTCCTTGCCTTGCCCTGCATTGCCTAGCCCTGTGTTGTCGTGCCTTAGCCTTGTTTCCCCTTGCCGTGCCGTTCCTTTCGTTACCCTTGCCTTCCCCTGCTTTCCCTTGCATTCCTTGCCTTCCGTTACTCTTTGCTTGCCTTCCGTGCATTGCCTAGCCTTGCGTAGTCGTGCCTTAGCCTTCCCTCGCCTGACCGTGCCTTGCCTTGCGTTACCCTTTCCTTGCCTTGCCCTGAATTGCCTAGCCGTGCGTTGTCGTACATTAGCCTCGCCTTGCCTTACCGTGCCTTGCCTTGCGTTACCCTTTCCTTGCCTGGCCGTTCATTGCTTAGCCTTGCGTTGCCGTGCCTTAGCCTTGTTTCCCCTTGCCGTGCCGTGCCTTTTGTTACACTTGCCTTGCCTTGTTTGCCTTGCCTTTATTTCCTTCCGTTACTCTTTCCTTGCCTAGCCGTGCACTGCGTAGCCTTGCGTTGTCGTGCATTACCCTTGCCTCGCCTGACCGTGCCTTGCCTTGCGTTACCCTTTCCTTGCCTTGTCGTGCATTGCCTAGCCCTGCGTTGTCGTGCCTTAGGCTTGTTTCCCCTTACCGTGCCGTTCCTTCCGTTACCCTTGCCTTCCCCTGCTTTCCCTTGCCTTCCTTGCCTTCCGTTACTCTTTGCTTGCCTTCCGTGCATTGCCTAGCCTTGCGTTGTCGTGCCTTAGCCTTGCCTCGCCTGACCGTGCCTTGCCTTGCGTTACCCTTTCCTTGCCTTGCCGTGCATTGCCTAGCCCTGCGTTGCCGTGCCTTAGCCTTGTTTCCCCTTACCGTGCCGTTCCTTTCGTTACCCTTGCCTTCCCCTGCTTTCCTTTGCATTCCTTGCCTTCCGTTACTCTTTGCTTGCCTTCCGTGCATTGCCTAGCCTTGCGTTGTCGTGCCTTAGCCTTGTTTCCCCTTGCCGTGCCGTGCCTGTTGTTACACTTGCCTTGCCGTGCTTTGCCTTCCCTTCCTTTCCTTCCGTTACTCTTTCCTTGCATAGCCGTGCTCTGCCTAGCCTTGCGATGTCGTGCATTAGCTTTGCCTCGCCTGACAGTGCCTTGCCTTGCGTTACCCTTCCTTGCCTTGCCGTGCATTGCCTAGCCCTGCGTTGCCGTGCCTTAGCCTTGTTTCCCCTTGCCGAGCCGTTCCTTCCGTTACTCTTGCCTTGCCTTGCTTTCCCTTGCCTTCCTTGCCTTCCGTTACTCTTTGCTTGCCTTCCGTGCATTGCCTAGCCTTGCGTTGTCGTCGTTAGCCTTGCCTCGCCTGACCGTGCCTTGCCTTGCGTTCCCCTTTCCTTGCCTTGCCGAGCATTGCCTAGCCGTGCGTTGTCGTGCATTAGCCTTGTCTAGCCTTACCGTGCCTCGCCTTGCGTTACCCTTTCCTTGCCTGGCCGTGCATTGCCTAGCCGTGCGTTGCCGTTCCTTAGCCTTGTTTCCCCTTGCCGTGCCTTACCTTTTGTTACACTTGCCTTGCCTTGCTTTGCCTTGCCTTCCTTTCCTTCCGTTACTCTTTCCTTGCCTAGCCGTGCACTGCCTAGCCTTGCGTTGTCGTGCATTAGCCTTGCCTCTCCAAACCGTGCCTTGACTTGCGTTACCATTTCCTTGCCTTGCCCTGCATTGCCTAGCCGTGCCTTACCGTGCTTAGCCTTGTTTCCCCTTGCCGTGCCGTTCCTTCCGTTAACCTTGCCTTGCCTTGCTTTCCCTTCCCTTCCTTGCGTTCCGTTACTCTTTGCTTGCCTTCCGAGCATTGCCTAGCCTTGCGTTGTCGTGCCTTAGCCTTGCCTCGCCTAACCGTGCCTTGCCTTGCGTTACCCTTTCCTTGCCTTGCCATGCATTGCCTAGCCGTGCGTTGTCGTGCATTAGCCTGGCCTTGCATTACTGTGCCTTGCCTTGCGTTACCCTTTCCTTGCCTGGCCGTGCATTGCTTAGCCTTGCGTTGCCGTGCCTTAGCCTTGTTTCCCCTTGCCGTGCCGTTCTTTCCGTTACCATTGCCTTGCCTTGCTTTCCCTTGCCTTCCTTGCCTTCCGTTACTCTTTGCTTGCCTTCCGTGCATTGCCTAGCCTTGCCTTGTCGTGTCTTAGCCTTTTTTCACCTTGCCATAGCCTTGCTTGCGTTGCCTTGCTTTGCCTTGCCTTCCTTGCTTTCCGTTACTCTTTGCTTGCCTTCCGTGCATTGCCTAGCCTTGCGTGGTCGTGCCTTAGCCTTTTTTCACCTTGCCATAGCCTTGCTTGCGTTGCCTTGCTTTGCCTTGCATTCCTTGCCTTCCGTTACTCTTTGCTTGCTTTCCGTGCATTGCCTAGCCTTGCGTTGTCGTGCATTAGACTTGCCTCCCCAAACCGTGCCTTGCCTTGCGTTACCCTTTCCTTGCCTTACCCTGCATTGCCTAGCCCTGTGTTGTCGTGCCTTAGCATTGTTTCCCCTTGCCGTGCCGTTCCTTCCGTTACCCTTGCCTTGCTTTCCCTTACCTTCCTTGCCTTCCGTTACTCTTTGCTTGCCTTCCGTGCATTGCCTAGCCTTGCGTTGTCGTGTCTTAGCCTTTTTTCACCTTGCCATAGCCTTGCTTGCGTTGCCTTGCTTTGCCTTGCCTTCCTTGCTTTCCGTTACTCTTTGCTTGCCTTCCGTGCATTGCCTAGCCTTGCGTGGTCGTGCCTTAGCCTTTTTTCACCTTGCCATAGCCTTGCTTGCGTTGCCTTGCTTTGCCTTGCATTCCTTGCCTTCCGTTACTCTTTGCTTGCTTTCCGTGCATTGCCTAGCCTTGCGTTGTCGTGCATTAGACTTGCCTCCCCAAACCGTGCCTTGCCTTGCGTTACCCTTTCCTTGCCTTACCCTGCATTGCCTAGCCCTGTGTTGTCGTGCCTTAGCATTGTTTCCCCTTGCCGTGCCGTTCCTTCCGTTAACCTTGCCTTGCCTTGCTTTCCCTTGCCTTCCTTGGTTTCCGTTACTCTTTGCTTGCCTTCCGTGCATTGCCTAGCCTTGCGCTGTCATGCATTAGCCTTGCCTTGCCTCAGAGTGCCTTGCCTTGCGTTACCTTTTCCTTGGCTGGCCGTGCATTGCCTAGTCGTGCGTTGTGGTGCCTTAGCCTTGTTTCACCTTGCCATAGCCTTGCTTGCTTTGCCTTGCTTTCCCTTGCCTTCCTTGCCTTCCGTTACTCTTTGCTTGCCTTCCGTGCATTGCCTAGCCTTGCGTTGTCGTGCCTTAGCCTTTTTTCACCTTGCCATAGCCTTGCTTGCGTTGCCTTGCTTTGCCTTGCATTCCTTGCCTTCCGTTACTCTTTACTTGCCTTCCGTGCATTGCCTAGCCTTGCGTTGTCGTGCATTAGCCTCGCCTTGCCTTACCGTGCCTTGCCTTGCGTTACCCTTTCCTTGCCTGGCCGTGCATTGCTTAGCCTTGCGTTGCCGTGCCTTAGCCTTGTTTCCCCTTGCCGTGCCGTGCCTTTTGTTACACTTGCCTTGCCTTGCTTTGCCTTGCCTTCCTTGCCTTCCGTTACCCTTTGCTTGCCTTTCGTGCATTGCCTAGCCTTGCGTTGTCGTGCCTTAGCCTTGCCTCGCCTGACCGTGCCTTGCCTTGCGTTACCCTTTCCTTGCCTTGCCATGCATTGCCTAGCCGTGCGTTGTCGTGCATCAGCCTTGCCTTGCCTCAAGGTTCCTTGCCTTGCGTTACCCTTTCCTTGCCTTGCCCTGCATTGCCTAGCCCTGTGTTGTCGTGCCTTAGCCTTGTTTCCCCTTGCCGTGCCGTTCCTTCCGTTACCCTTGCCTTGCCTTGCTTTCCCTTGCCTTCCTTGCCTTCCGTTACTCTTTGCTTGCCTTCCTTGCATTGCCTAGCCTTGCGTTGTCGTGCCTTAGCCTTGTTTCCCCTTGCCGTGCCGTGCCTGTTGTTACACTTGCCTTGCCGTGCTTTGCCTTGCCTTCCTTTCCTTCCGTTACTCTTTCCTTGCGTAGCCGTGCACTGCCTAGCCTTGCGATGTCGTGCATTAGCTTTGCCTCGCCTGACAGTGCCTTGCCTTGCGTTACCCTTTCCTTAACTTGCCGTGGATTGCCTAGCCCTGCGTTGTCGTGCCTTAGCCTTGTTTCCCCTTACCGTGCCGTTCCTTCCGTTACCCTTGCCTTCCCCTGCTTTCCCTTGCCTTCCTTGCCTTTCGTTACTCTTTGCTTGCCTTTCGTGCATTGCCTAGCCGTGCGTTGCAGTGCCTTAGCCTTGTTTCCCCTTGCCGTGCCGTTCCTTCCGTTACCCTTGCCTTGCCTTGGTTTCCCTTGCCTTCCTTGCCTTCCGTTACTCTTTGCTTGCCTTCCGTGCATTGCCTAGCCTTGCGTTGTCGTGCATTTGCCTTGCCTCGCCTGACCGTGCCTTGCCTTGCGTTACACTTTCCTTGCCTTGCCGTGCATTCCCTAGCCGTGCGTTGTCGTGCATTAGCCTTCTCTTGCCTTACCGTGCCTTGCCTTGCGTTACCCTTTCCTTCCCTGGCCGTGCATTGCCTAGCCGTGCGTTGCCGTTCCTTAGCCTTGTTTCCCCTTGCCGTGCCTTGCCTTTTGTTACCCTTGCCTTGCCTTGCTTTCCCTTGCCTTCCTTTCCTTCCGTTACTCTTTCCTTGCGTAGCCGTGCACTGCCTATCCTTGCGTTGTCGTGCATTAGCCTTGCCTCCCCAAACCGTGCCTTGCCTTGCGTTACCATTTCCTTGCCTTGCCCTGCATTGCCTAGCCGTCCGTTACCGTGCCTTAGCCTTGTTTCCCCTTGCCGTGCCGTTCCTTCCGTTACCCTTGCCTTGCCTTCCTTTCCCTTGCCTTCCTTGCCTTCCGTTACTCTTTGCTTGCCTTCCTTGCATTGCCTAGCCTTGCGTTGTCGTGCCTTAGCCTTGTTTCCCCTTGCCGTGCCGTGCCTGTTGTTACACTTGCCTTGCCGTGCTTTGCCTTGCCTTCCTTTCCTTCCGTTACTCTTTCCTTGCGTAGCCGTGCACTGCCTAGCCTTGCGATGTCGTGCATTAGCCTTGCCTCCCCAAACCGTGCCTTGCCTTGCGTTACCCTTTCCTTGCCTTGCCCTGCATTGCCTAGCCCTGTGTTGTCGTGCCTTAGCCTTGTTTCCCCTTGCCGTGCCGTTCCTTTCGTTACCCTTGCCTTCCCCTGCTTTCCCTTGCATTCCTTGCCTTCCGTTACTCTTTGCTTGCCTTCCGTGCATTGCCTAGCCTTGCGTAGTCGTGCCTTAGCCTTCCCTCGCCTGACCGTGCCTTGCCTTGCGTTACCCTTTCCTTGCCTTGCCGTGAATTGCCTAGCCGTGCGTTGTCGTGCATTAGCCTCGCCTTGCCTTACCGTGCCTTGCCTTGCGTTAACCTTTCCTTGCCTGGCCGTTCATTGCTTAGCCTTGCGTTGCCGTGCCTTAGCCTTGTTTCCCCTTGCCGTGCCGTGCCTTTTGTTACACTTGCCTTGCCTTGTTTGCCTTGCCTTTATTTCCTTCCGTTACTCTTTCCTTGCCTAGCCGTGCACGGCGTAGCCTTGCGTTGTCGTGCATTACCCTTGCCTCGCCTGACCGTGCCTTGCCTTGCGTTACCCTTTCCTTGCCTTGCCGTGCATTGCCTAGCCCTGCGTTGTCGTGCCTTAGCCTTGTTTCCCCTTACCGTGCCGTTCCTTCCGTTACCCTTGCCTTCCCCTGCTTTCCCTTGCCTTCCTTGCCTTCCGTTACTCTTTGCTTGCCTTCCGTGCATTGCCTAGCCTTGCGTTGTCGTGCCTTAGCCTTGCCTCGCCTGACCGTGCCTTGCCTTGCGTTACCCTTTCCTTGCCTTGCCGTGCATTGCCTAGCCCTGCGTTGCCGTGCCTTAGCCTTGTTTCCCCTTGCCGTGCCGTTCCTTCCGTTAACCTTGCCTTGCCTTGCTTTCCCTTGCCTTCCTTGCCTTCCGTTACGCTTTGCTTGCCTTCCGTGCATTGCCTAGCCTTGCGTTGTCGTGCATTAGCCTTGCCTCCCCAAACCGTGCCTTGCCTTGCGTTACCCTTTCCTTGCCTTGCCCTGCATTGCCTAGAACTGTGTTGTCGTGCCTTAGCCTTGTTTCCCCTTACCGTGCCGTTCCTTTCGTTACCCTTGCCTTCCCCTGCTTTCCTTTGCATTCCTTGCCTTCCGTTACTCTTTGCTTGCCTTCCGTGCATTGCCTAGCCTTGCGTTGTCGTGCCTTAGCCTTGTTTCCCCTTGCCGTGCCGTGCCTGTTGTTACACTTGCCTTGCCGTGCTTTGCCTTCCCTTCCTTTCCTTCCGTTACTCTTTCCTTGCATAGCCGTGCTCTGCCTAGCCTTGCGATGTCGTGCATTAGCTTTGCCTCGCCTGACAGTGCCTTGCCTTGCGTTACCCTTTTCTTGCCTTGCCGTGCATTGCCTAGCCCTGCGTTGCCGTGCCTTAGCCTTGTTTCCCCTTGCCGAGCCGTTCCTTCCGTTACTCTTGCCTTGCCTTGCTTTCCCTTGCCTTCCTTGCCTTCCGTTACTCTTTGCTTGCCTTCCGTGCATTGCCTAGCCTTGCGTTGTCGTCGTTAGCCTTGCCTCGCCTGACCGTGCCTTGCCTTGCGTTCCCCTTTCCTTGCCTTGCCGAGCATTGCCTAGCCGTGCGTTGTCGTGCATTAGCCTTGTCTAGCCTTACCGTGCCTCGCCTTGCGTTACCCTTTCCTTGCCTGGCCGTGCATTGCCTAGCCGTGCGTTGCCGTTCCTTAGCCTTGTTTCCCCTTGCCGTGCCTTACCTTTTGTTACACTTGCCTTGCCTTGCTTTGCCTTGCCTTCCTTTCCTTCCGTTACTCTTTCCTTGCCTAGCCGTGCACTGCCTAGCCTTGCGTTGTCGTGCATTAGCCTTGCCTCTCCAAACCGTGCCTTGACTTGCGTTACCATTTCCTTGCCTTGCCCTGCATTGCCTAGCCGTGCCTTACCGTGCTTAGCCTTGTTTCCCCTTGCCGTCCCGTTCCTTCCGTTAACCTTGCCTTGCCTTGCTTTCCCTTCCCTTCCTTGCGTTCCGTTACTCTTTGCTTGCCTTCCGAGCATTGCCTAGCCTTGCGTTGTCGTGCCTTAGCCTTGCCTCGCCTAACCGTGGCTTGCCTTGCGTTACCCTTTCCTTGCCTTGCCATGCATTGCCTAGCCGTGCGTTGTCGTGCATTAGCCTCGCCTTGCATTACTGTGCCTTGCCTTGCGTTACCCTTTCCTTGCCTGGCCGTGCATTGCTTAGCCTTGCGTTGCCGTGCCTTAGCCTTGTTTCCCCTTGCCGTGCCGTTCTTTCCGTTACCATTGCCTTGCCTTGCTTTCCCTTGCCTTCCTTGCCTTCCGTTACTCTTTGCTTGCCTTCCGTGCATTGCCTAGCCTTGCCTTGTCGTGTCTTAGCCTTTTTTCACCTTGCCATAGCCTTGCTTGCGTTGCCTTGCTTTGCCTTGCCTTCCTTGCTTTCCGTTACTCTTTGCTTGCCTTCCGTGCATTGCCTAGCCTTGCGTGGTCGTGCCTTAGCCTTTTTTCACCTTGCCATAGCCTTGCTTGCGTTGCCTTGCTTTGCCTTGCATTCCTTGCCTTCCGTTACTCTTTGCTTGCTTTCCGTGCATTGCCTAGCCTTGCGTTGTCGTGCATTAGACTTGCCTCCCCAAACCGTGCCTTGCCTTGCGTTACCCTTTCCTTGCCTTACCCTGCATTGCCTAGCCCTGTGTTGTCGTGCCTTAGCATTGTTTCCCCTTGCCGTGCCGTTCCTTCCGTTGCCCTTGCCTTCCCTTGCTTTCCCTTGCTTTCCTTGCCTTCCGTTACTCTTCGCTTTCCTTCCGTGCATTGCCTAGCCTTGCGTTGTCGTGCCTTAGCCTTGCCTCGCCGGACTGTGCCTTACCTTGCGTTACCCTTTCCTTGCCTTGCCGTGCACTGCCTAGCCTTCCCTTGTCGTGCATTAGCCTTGCCTTGCCTGACCGTGCCTTGCCTGGCGTTACCCTTTCCTTGCCTTGCCGTGCATTGCCTAGCCGTGCGTTGTCGTGCCTTAGCCTTGTTTCCCCTTGCCGTGCCGTTCCTTCCGTTACCCTTGCCTTGCCTTGCTTTCCCTTGCATTCCTTGGTTTCCGTTACTCTTTGGTTGCCTTCCGTGCATTGCCTAGCCTTGCGCTGTCATGCATTAGCCTTGCCTTGCCTCAGAGTGCCTTGCCTTGCGTTACCTTTTCCTTGGCTGGCCGTGCATTGCCTAGTCGTGCGTTGTGGTGCCTTAGCCTTGTTTCACCTTGCCATAGCCTTGCTTGCTTTGCCTTGCTTTCCCTTGCCTTCCTTGCCTTCCGTTACTCTTTGCTTGCCTTCCGTGCATTGCCTAGCCTTGCGTTGTCGTGTCTTAGCCTTTTTTCACCTTGCCATAGCCTTGCTTGCGTTGCCTTGCTTTGCCTTGCCTTCCTTGCCTTCCGTTACTCTTTGCTTCCCTTCCGTGCATTGCCTAGCCTTGCGTGGTCGTGCCTTAGCCTTTTTTCACCTTGCCATAGCCTTGCTTGCGTTGCCTTGCTTTGCCTTGCATTCCTTGCCTTCCGTTACTCTTTACTTGCCTTCCGTGCATTGCCTAGCCTTGCGTTGTCGTGCATTAGCCTCGCCTTGCCTTACCGTGCCTTGCCTTGCGTTACCCTTTCCTTGCCTGGCCGTGCATTGCTTAGCCTTGCGTTGCCGTGCCTTAGCCTTGTTTCCCCTTGCCGTGCCGTGCCTTTTGTTACACTTGCCTTGCCTTGCTTTGCCTTGCCTTCCTTGCCTTCCGTTACCCTTTGCTTGCCTTTCGTGCATTGCCTAGCCTTGCGTTGTCGTGCCTTAGCCTTGCCTCGCCTGACCGTGCCTTGCCTTGCGTTACCCTTTCCTTGCCTTGCCATGCATTGCCTAGCCGTGCGTTGTCGTGCATCAGCCTTGCCTTGCCTCAAGGTGCCTTGCCTTGCGTTACCCTTTCCTTGCCTTGCCCTGCATTGCCTAGCCCTGTGTTGTCGTGCCTTAGCCTTGTTTCCCCTTGCCGTGCCGTTCCTTCCGTTACCCTTGCCTTGCCTTGCTTTCCCTTGCCTTCCTTGCCTTCCGTTACTCTTTGCTTGCCTTCCTTGCATTGCCTAGCCTTGCGTTGTCGTGCCTTAGCCTTGTTTCCCCTTGCCGTGCCGTGCCTGTTGTTACACTTGCCTTGCCGTGCTTTGCCTTGCCTTCCTTTTCTTCCGTTACTCTTTCCTTGCGTAGCCGTGCACTGCCTAGCCTTGCGATGTCGTGCATTAGCTTTGCCTCGCCTGACAGTGCCTTGCCTTGCGTTACCCTTTCCTTAACTTGCCGTGGATTGCCTAGCCCTGCGTTGTCGTGCCTTAGCCTTGTTTCCCCTTACCGTGCCGTTCCTTCCGTTACCCTTGCCTTCCCCTGCTTTCCCTTGCCTTCCTTGCCTTTCGTTACTCTTTGCTTGCCTTTCGTGCATTGCCTAGCCGTGCGTTGCAGTGCCTTAGCCTTGTTTCCCCTTGCCGTGCCGTTCCTTCCGTTACCCTTGCCTTGCCTTGGTTTCCCTTGCCTTCCTTGCCTTCCGTTACTCTTTGCTTGCCTTCCGTGCATTGCCTAGCCTTGCGTTGTCGTGCATTTGCCTTGCCTCGCCTGACCGTGCCTTGCCTTGCGTTACCCTTTCCTTGCCTTGCCGTGCATTGCCTAGCCGTGCGTTGTCGTGCATTAGCCTTCTCTTGCCTTACCGTGCCTTGCCTTGCGTTACCCTTTCCTTGCCTGGCCGTGCATTGCCTAGCCGTGCGTTGCCGTTCCTTAGCCTTGTTTCCCCTTGCCGTGCCTTGCCTTTTGTTACACTTGCCTTGCCTTGCTTTCCCTTGCCTTCCTTTCCTTCCGTTACTCTTTCCTTGCGTAGCCGTGCACTGCCTATCCTTGCGTTGTCGTGCATTAGCCTTGCCTCCCCAAACCGTGCCTTGCCTTGCGTTACCATTTCCTTGCCTTGCCCTGCATTGCCTAGCCGTCCGTTACCGTGCCTTAGCCTTGTTTCCCCTTGCCGTGCCGTTCCTTCCGTTAACCTTGCCTTGCCTTGCATTCCCTTGCCTTCCTTGCGTTCCGTTACTCTTTGCTTGCCTTCCGTGCATTGCCTAGCCTTGCGTTGTCGTGCCTTAGCCTTGCCTCGCCTGACCGTGCCTTGCCTTGCGTTACCCTTACCTTGCCTTGCCCTGCATTGCCTAGCCCTGTGTTGTCGTGCCTTAGCCTTGTTTCCCCTTACCGTGCCGTTCCTTTCGTTACCCTTGCCTTCCCCTGTTTTCCCTTGCATTCCTTGCCTTCCGTTACTCTTTGCTTGCCTTCCGTGCATTGCCTAGCCTTGCGTAGTCCTGCCTTAGCCTTGCCTCGCCTGACCGTGCCTTGCCTTGCGTTACCCTTTCCTTGCCTTGCAGTGCATTGCCTAGCCGTTCGTTGTCGTGCCTTAGCCTTGTTTGCCCTTGCCGTGCCGTTCCTTCCGTTACACTTGCCTTGCTTTCCCTTGCCTTCCTTGCCTTCCGTTACTCTTTGCTTGCCTTCCGTGAATTGCCTAGCCTTGCGTTGTCGTGTCCTTAGCCTTTTTTCACCTTGCCATAGCCTTGCTTGCGTTGCCTTGCTTTCCCTTGCATTCCTTGCCTTCCGTTACTCTTTGCTTGCCTTCCGCGCATTGCCTAGCCTTGGGTTGTCGTGCATTAGCCTTGCCTCCCCAAACCGTGCCTTGCCTTGCGTTACCCTTTCCTTGCCTTGCCCTGCATTGCCTAGCCCTGTGTTGTCGTGCCTTAGCCTTGTTTCCCCTTGCCGTGCCGTTCCTTCCGTTACCCTTGCCTTGCCTTGCTTTCCCTTGCTTTCCTTGCCTTCCGTTACTCTTTGCTTTCCTTCCGTGCATTGCCTAGCCTTGCGTTGTCGTGCATTAACCTTGCCACGCCTGACAGTGCCTTGCCTTGCGTTACCCTTTCCTTGCCTTGCCGTGCACTGCCAAGCCTTGCCTTGTCGTGCATTAGCCTTGCCTCGCCTGACCGTGCCTTGCCTGGCGTTACCCTTTCCTTGCCTTGCCGAGCATTGCCTAGCCGTGCGTTGCCGTGCCTTAGTCTTGTTTCCCCTTGCCGTGCCGTTCCTTCCGTTAACCTTGCCTTGCCTTGCTTTCCCTTGCCTTCCTTGCCTTCCGTTACTCTTTGCTTGCCTTCCGTGCATTGCCTAGCCTTGCGTTGTCGTGCATTAGCCTTGCCTCCCCAAACCGTGCCTTGCCTTGCGTTACCCTTTCCTTGCCTTGCCCTGCATTGCCTAGAACTGTGTTGTAGTGCCTTAGCCTTGTTTCCCCTTACCGTGCCGTTCCTTTCGTTACCCTTGCCTTCCCCTGCTTTCCTTTGCATTCCTTGCCTTCCGTTACTCTTTGCTTGCCTTCCGTGCATTGCCTAGCCTTGCGTTGTCGTGCCTTAGCCTTGTTTCCCCTTGCCGTGCCGTGCCTGTTGTTACACTTGCCTTGCCGTGCTTTGCCTTCCCTTCCTTTCCTTCCGTTACTCTTTCCTTGCATAGCCGTGCTCTGCCTAGCCTTGCGATGTCGTGCATTAGCTTTGCCTCGCCTGACAGTGCCTTGCCTTGCGTTACCCTTTCCTTGCCTTGCCGTGCATTGCCTAGCCCTGCGTTGCCGTGCCTTAGCCTTGTTTCCCCTTGCCGAGCCGTTCCTTCCGTTACTCTTGCCTTGCCTTGCTTTCCCTTGCCTTCCTTGCCTTCCGTTACTCTTTGCTTGCCTTCCGTGCATTGCCTAGCCTTGCGTTGTCGTCATTAGCCTTGCCTCGCCTGACCGTGCCTTGCCTTGCGTTCCCCTTTCCTTGCCTTGCCGAGCATTGCCTAGCCGTGCGTTGTCGTGCATTAGCCTTGTCTAGCCTTACCGTGCCTCGCCTTGCGTTACCCTTTCCTTGCCTGGCCGTGCATTGCCTAGCCGTGCGTTGCCGTTCCTTAGCCTTGTTTCCCCTTGCCGTGCCTTACCTTTTGTTACACTTGCCTTGCCTTGCTTTGCCTTGCCTTCCTTTCCTTCCGTTACTCTTTCCTTGCCTAGCCGTGCACTGCCTAGCCTTGCGTTGTCGTGCATTAGCCTTGCCTCCCCAAACCGTGCCTTGACTTGCGTTACCATTTCCTTGCCTTGCCCTGCATTGCCTAGCCGTGCCTTACCGTGCTTAGCCTTGTTTCCCCTTGCCGTGCCGTTCCTTCCGTTAACCTTCCCTTGCCTTGCTTTCCCTTGCCTTCCTTGCGTTCCGTTACTCTTTGCTTGCCTTCCGAGCATTGCCTAGCCTTGCGTTGTCGTGCCTTAGCCTTGCCTCGCCTAACCGTGCCTTGCCTTGCGTTACCCTTTCCTTGCCTTGCCATGCATTGCCTAGCCGTGCGTTGTCGTGCATTAGCCTCGCCTTGCATTACTGTGCCTTGCCTTGCGTTACCCTTTCCTTGCCTGGCCGTGCATTGCTTAGCCTTGCGTTGCCGTGCCTTAGCCTTGTTTCCCCTTGCCGTGCCGTTCTTTCCGTTACCATTGCCTTGCCTCGCTTTCCCTTCCCTTCCTTGCCTTCCGTTACTCTTTGCTTGCCTTCCGTGCATTGCCTAGCCTTGCCTTGTCGTGTCTTAGCCTTTTTTCACCTTGCCATAGCCTTGCTTGCGTTGCCTTGCTTTGCCTTGCCTTCCTTGCTTTCCGTTACTCTTTGCTTGCCTTCCGTGCATTGCCTAGCCTTGCGTGGTCGTGCCTTAGCCTTTTTTCATCTTGCCATAGCCTTGCTTGCCTTGCCTTGCATTCCCTTGCCTTCCTTGCGTTCCGTTACTCTTTGCTTGCCTTCCGTGCATTGCCTAGCCTTGCGTTGTCGTGCCTTAGCCTTGCCTCGCCTGACCGTGCCTTGCCTTGCGTTACCCTTACCTTGCCTTGCCCTGCATTGCCTAGCCGTTCGTTGTCGTGCATTAGCCTTGTTTGCCCTTGCCGTGCCGTTCCTTCCGTTACCCTTGCCTTGCTTTCCCTTGCCTTCCTTGCCTTCCGTTACTCTTTGCTTGCCTTCCGTGCATTGCCTAGCCTTCCGTTGTCGTGTCTTAGCCTTTTTTCACCTTGCCATAGCCTTGCTTGCGTTGCCTTGCTTTGCATTGCATTCCTTGCCTTCCGTTACTCTTTGCTTGCCTTCCGTGCATTTCCTAGCCTTGCGTTGCTGTTCCTTAGCCTTGCCTCGCCTGACCGTGCCTTGCCTTGCGTTACCCTTTCCTTGCCTTGCCGTGCATTGCCTTGCCCTGCGTTGCCGTGCCTTAGCCTTGTTTCCCCTTGCCGAGCCGTTCCTTCCGTTACTCTTGCCTTGCCTTGGTTTCCCTTGCCTTCCTTGCCTTCCGTTACTCTTTGCTTGCCTTCCGTGCGTTGCCTAGCCTTGTGTTGTCGTCATTAGCCTTGCCTCGCCTGACCGTGCCTTGCCTTGCGTTACCCTTTCCTTGCCTTGCCGAGCATTGCCTAGCCGTGCGTTGTCGTGCATTAGCCTTGTCTAACCTTACCGTGCCTCGCCTTGCGTTACCCTTTCCTTGCCTGGCCGTGCATTGCCTAGCCGTGCGTTGCCGTGCCTTAGCCTTGTTTCCCCTTGTCGTGCCGTTCCTTCCGTTACCCTTGCCTTGCCTTGCTTTCCCTTGCCTTCCTTGCCTTCCGTTACTCTTTGCTTGCCTTCCGTGCCTTGCCTAGCCTTGCGTTGTCGTGCATTAGCCTTGCCTCCCCAAACCGTGCCTTGCCTTGCGTTACCCTTTCCTTGCCTAGCCGTGCACTGCCTAGCCTTGCGATGTCGTGCATTAGCTTTGCCTCGCCTGACAGTGCCTTGCCTTGCGTTACCCTTTCCTTAACTTGCCGTGGATTGCCTAGCCCTGCGTTGTCGTGCCTTAGCCTTGTTTCCCCTTGCCGTGCCGTTCCTTCCGTTACACTTGCCTTGCCTTGCTTTGCCTTGCCTTCCTTTCCTTCCGTTACTCTTTCCTTGCCTAGCCGTGCACTGCCTAGCCTTCCGTTGTCGTGCATTAGCCTTGCCTCCCCAAACCGTGCCTTGACTTGCGTTACCATTTCCTTGCCTTGCCCTGCATTGCCTAGCCGTGCCTTACCGTGCTTAGCCTTGTTTCCCCTTGCCGTGCCGTTCCTTCCGTTAACCTTCCCTTGCCTTGCTTTCCCTTGCCTTCCTTGCGTTCCGTTACTCTTTGCTTGCCTTCCGAGCATTGCCTAGCCTTGCGTTGTCGTGCCTTAGCCTTGCCTCGCCTAACCGTGCCTTGCCTTGCGTTACCCTTTCCTTGCCTTGCCATGCATTGCCTAGCCGTGCGTTGTCGTGCATTAGCCTCGCCTTGCATTACTGTGCCTTGCCTTGCGTTACCCTTTCCTTGCCTGGCCGTGCATTGCTTAGCCTTGCGTTGCCGTGCCTTAGCCTTGTTTCCCCTTGCCGTGCCGTTCTTTCCGTTACCATTGCCTTGCCTCGCTTTCCCTTGCCTTCCTTGCCTTCCGTTACTCTTTGCTTGCCTTCCGTGCATTGCCTAGCCTTGCCTTGTCGTGTCTTAGCCTTTTTTCACCTTGCCATAGCCTTGCTTGCGTTGCCTTGCTTTGCCTTGCCTTCCTTGCTTTCCGTTACTCTTTGCTTGCCTTCCGTGCATTGCCTAGCCTTGCGTGGTCGTGCCTTAGCCTTTTTTCACCTTGCCATAGCCTTGCTTGCGTTGCCTTGCTTTGCCTTGCATTCCTTGCCTTCCGTTACTCTTTGCTTGCTTTCCGTGCATTGCCTAGCCTTGCGTTGTCGTGCATTAGACTTGCCTCCCCAAACCGTGCCTTGCCTTGCGTTACCCTTTCCTTGCCTTACCCTGCATTGCCTAGCCCTGTGTTGTCGTGCCTTAGCCTTGTTTCCCCTTGCCGTGCCGTTCCTTCCGTTACCCTTGCCTTCCCTTGCTTTCCCTTGCTTTCCTTGCCTTCCGTTACTCTTCGCTTTCCTTCCGTGCATTGCCTAGCCTTGCGTTGTCGTGCCTTAGCCTTGCCTCGCCTGACTGTGCCTTGCCTTGCGTTACCCTTTCCTTGCCTTGCCGTGCACTGCCTAGCCTTGCGCTGTCATGCATTAGCCTTGCCTTGCCTCAGAGTGCCTTGCCTTGCGTTACCTTTTCCTTGGCTGGCCGTGCATTGCCTAGTCGTGCGTTGTGGTGCCTTAGCCTTGTTTCACCTTGCCATAGCCTTGCTTGCTTTGCCTTGCTTTCCCTTGCCTTCCTTGCCTTCCGTTACTCTTTGCTTGCCTTCCGTGCATTGCCTAGCCTTGCGTTGTCGTGTCTTAGCCTTTTTTCACCTTGCCATAGCCTTGCTTGCGTTGCCTTGCTTTGCCTTGCCTTCCTTGCCTTCCGTTACTCTTTGCTTCCCTTCCGTGCATTGCCTAGCCTTGCGTGGTCGTGCCTTAGCCTTTTTTCACCTTGCCATAGCCTTGCTTGCGTTGCCTTGCTTTGCCTTGCATTCCTTGCCTTCCGTTACTCTTTACTTGCCTTCCGTGCATTGCCTAGCCTTGCGTTGTCGTGCATTAGCCTCGCCTTGCCTTACCGTGCCTTGCCTTGCGTTACCCTTTCCTTGCCTGGCCGTGCATTGCTTAGCCTTGCGTTGCCGTGCCTTAGCCTTGTTTCCCCTTGCCGTGCCGTGCCTTTTGTTACACTTGCCTTGCCTTGCTTTACCTTGCCTTCCTTGCCTTCCGTTACCCTTTGCTTGCCTTTCGTGCATTGCCTAGCCTTGCATTGTCGTGCCTTAGCCTTGCCTCGCCTGACCGTGCCTTGCCTTGCGTTACCCTTTCCTTGCCTTGCCATGCATTGCCTAGCCGTGCGTTGTCGTGCATCAGCCTTGCCTTGCCTCAAGGTGCCTTGCCTTGCGTTACCCTTTCCTTGCCTTGCCCTGCATTGCCTAGCCCTGTGTTGTCGTGCCTTAGCCTTGTTTCCCCTTGCCGTGCCGTTCCTTCCGTTACCCTTGCCTTGCCTTGCTTTCCCTTGCCTTCCTTGCCTTCCGTTACTCTTTGCTTGCCTTCCGTGCATTGCCTAGCCTTGCGTTGTCGTGCCTTAGCCTTGTTTCCCCTTGCCGTGCCGTGCCTGTTGTTACACTTGCCTTGCCGTGCTTTGCCTTGCCTTCCTTTCCTTCCGTTACTCTTTCCTTGCGTAGCCGTGCACTGCCTAGCCTTGCGATGTCGTGCATTAGCTTTGCCTCGCCTGACAGTGCCTTGCCTTGCGTTACCCTTTCCTTAACTTGCCGTGGATTGCCTAGCCCTGCGTTGCCGTGCCTTAGCCTTGTTTCCCCTTACCGTGCCGTTCCTTCCGTTACCCTTGCCTTCCCCTGCTTTCCCTTACCTTCCTTGCCTTTCGTTACTCTTTGCTTGCCTTTCGTGCATTGCCTAGCCGTGCGTTGCAGTGCCTTAGCCTTGTTTCCCCTTGCCGTGCCGTTCCTTCCGTTACCCTTGCCTTGCCTTGCTTTCCCTTGCCTTCCTTGCGTTCCGTTATTCTTTGCTTGCCTTCCGTGCATTGCCTAGCCTTGCGTTGTCGTGCCTTTGCCTTGCCTCGCCTGACCGTGCCTTGCCTTGCGTTACCCTTACCTTGCCTTGCCCTGCATTGCCTAGCCGTTCGTTGTCGTGCATTAGCCTTGTTTGCCCTTGCCGTGCCGTTCCTTCCGTTACCCTTGCCTTGCTTTCCCTTGCCTTCCTTGCCTTCCGTTACTCTTTGCTTGCCTTCCGTGCATTGCCTAGCCTTCGTTGTCGTGTCTTAGCCTTTTTTCCCTTGCCTAGCTTGCTTGCGTTGCCTTGCTTTGCCTTGCCTCCTTGCCTTCCGTTACCTTTGCTTCCTTCCGTGCATTGCCTAGTGCGTGTCCTTAGCCTTTTTTCACCTTGCCATAGCCTTGCTTGCGTTGCCTTGCTTTGCATTGCATTCCTTGCCTTCCGTTACTCTTTGCTTGCCTTCCGTGCATTGCCTAGCCTTGCGTTGCTGTTCCTTAGCCTTGCCTCGCCTGACCGTGCCTTGCCTTGCGTTACCCTTTCCTTGCCTTGCCGTGCATTGCCTTGCCCTGCGTTGCCGTGCCTTAGCCTTGTTTCCCCTTGCCGAGCCGTTCCTTCCGTTACTCTTGCCTTGCCTTGGTTTCCCTTGCCTTCCTTGCCTTCCGTTACTCTTTGCTTGCCTTCCGTGCATTGCCTAGCCTTGCGTTGTCGTCATTAGCCTTGCCTCGCCTGACCGTGCCTTGCCTTGCGTTACCCTTTCCTTGCCTTGCCGAGCATTGCCTAGCCGTGCGTTGTCGTGCATTAGCCTTGTCTAGCCTTACCGTGCCTCGCCTTGCGTTACCCTTTCCTTGCCTGGCCGTGCATTGCCTAGCCGTGCGTTGCCGTTCCTTAGCCTTGTTTCCCCTTCCCGTGCCTTGCCTTTTGTTACACTTACCTTGCCTTGCTTTGCCTTGCCTTCCTTTCCTTCCGTTACTCTTTCCTTGCCTAGCCGTGCACTGCCCAGCCTTGCGTTGTCGTGCATTAGCCTTGCCTCCCCAAACCGTGCCTTGCCTTGCGTTACCCTTTCCTTGCCTAGCCGTGCACTGCCTAGCCTTGCGATGTCGTGCATTAGCTTTGCCTCGCCTGACAGTGCCTTGCCTTCCGTTACCCTTTCCTTGCCTTGCCGTGCATTGCCTAGCCCTTCGTTACCGTGCCTTAGCCTTGTTTCCCCTTGCCGAGCCGTTCCTTCCGTTACCCTTCCCTTCCCCTGCTTTCCCTTGCCTTCCTTCCCTTCCGTTACTCTTTGCTTGCCTTCCGTGCATTGCCTAGCCTTGCGTTGTCGTGCCTTAGCCTTGCCTCGCCTCACCGTGCCTTGCCTTGCGTTACCCTTTCCTTGCCTTGCCGTGCATTGCCTAGCCGTGCGTTGTCGTGCATCAGCCTTGCCTTGCCTCACCGTGCCTTGCCTTGCGTTACCCTTTCCTTGCCTTGCCGTGCATTGCCTAGCCGTGCGTTGCCGTGCCTTAGCATTGTTTCCCCTTGTCGTGCCGTTCCTTCCGTTACCCTTGCCTTGCCTTGCTTTCCCTTGCCTTCCTTGCCTTCCGTTACTCTTTGCTTGCCTTCCGTGCATTGCCTAGCCTTGCGTTGTCGTGCATTAGCCTTGCCTCCCCAAACCGTGCCTTGCCTTGCGTTACCCTTTCCTTGCCTTGCCCTGCATTACCTAGCCCTGTGTTGTCGTGCCTTAGCCTTGTTTCCCCTTACCGTGCCGTTCCTTTCGTTACCCTTGCCTTCCCCTGCTTTCCTTTGCATTCCTTGCCTTCCGTTACTCTTTCCTTGCCTTCCGTGCATTGCCTAGCCTTGCGTTGTCGTGCCTTAGCCTTGTTTCCCCTTGCCGGGCCGTGCCTGTTGTTACACTTGCCTTGCCATGCTTTTCCTTGCCTTCCTTTCCTTCCATTACTCTTTCCTTGCCTAGCCGTGCACTGCCTAGCCTTGCGATGTCGTGCATTAGCTTTGCCTCGCCTGACAGTGCCTTGCCTTGCGTTACCCTTTCCTTGCCTTGCCGTGCATTGCCTAGCCCTGCGTTGCCTTGCCTTAGCCTTGTTTCCCCTTGCCGAGCCGTTCCTTCCGTTATCCTTGCCTTGCCTTGGTTTCCCTTGCCTTCCTTGCCTTCCGTTACTCTTTGCTTGCCTTCCGTGCATTGCCTAGCCTTGCGTTGTCGTGCATTAGCCTTGCCTCGCCTGACCGTGCCTTGCCTTGCGTTACCCTTTCCTTGCCTTGCCGTGCATTGCCTAGCCGTGCGTTGTCGTGCATTAGCCTTGTCTTGCCTTACCGTGCCTTGCCTTGCGTTACCCTTTCCTTGCCTGGCCGTGCACTGCGTAGCCGTGCGTTGCCGTTCCTTAGCCTTGTTTCCCCTTGCCGTGCCTTGCCTTTTGTTACACTTGCCTTGCCTTGCTTTGCCTTGCCTTCCTTTCCTTCCGTTACTCTTTCCTTGCCTAGCCGTGCACTGCCTATCCTTGCGTTGTCGTGCATTAGCCTTGCCTCCCCAAACCGTGCCTTGCCTTGCGTTACCATTTCCTTGCCTTGCCCTGCATTGCCTAGCCGTGCGTTACCGTGCCTTAGCCTTGTTTGCCCTTGCCGTGCCGTTCCTTCCGTTAACCTTAGCTTGCCTTGCATTCCCTTGCCTTCCTTGCGTTCCGTTATTCTTTGCTTGCCTTCCGTGCATTGCCTAGCCTTCCGTTGTCGTGCATTAGCCTTGCCTCCCCAAACCGTGCCTTGCCTTGCGTTACCCTTTCCTTGCCTTGCCCTGCATTGCCTAGCCCTGTGTTGTCGTGCCTTAGCCTTGTTTCCCCTTGCCGTGCCGTTCCTTTCGTTACCCTTGCCTTCCCCTGCTTTCCCTTGCATTCCTTGCCTTCCGTTACTCTTTGCTTGCCTTCCGTGCATTGCCTAGCCTTGCGTAGTCGTGCCTTAGCCTTCCCTCGCCTGACCGTGCCTTGCCTTGCGTTACCCTTTCCTTGCCTTGCCGTGCATTGCCTAGCCGTGCGTTGTCGTGCATCAGCCTTGCCTTGCCTCACCGTGCCTTGCCTTGCGTTACCCTTTCCTTGCCTTGCCGTGCATTGCCTAGCCCTGCGTTGCCGTGCCTTAGTCTTGTTTCCCCTTGCCGTGCCGTTCCTTCCGTTAACCTTGCCTTGCCTTGCTTTCCCTTGCCTTCCTTGCCTTCCGTTACTCTTTGCTTGCCTTCCGTGCATTGCCTAGCCTTGCGTTGTCGTGCATTAGCCTTGCCTCCCCAAACCGTGCCTTGCCTTGCGTTACCCTTTCCTTGCCTTGCCCTGCATTGCCTAGAACTGTGTTGTCGTGCCTTAGCCTTGTTTCCCCTTACCGTGCCGTTCCTTTCGTTACCCTTGCCTTCCCCTGCTTTCCTTTGCATTCCTTGCCTTCCGTTACTCTTTGCTTGCCTTCCGTGCATTGCCTAGCCTTGCGTTGTCGTGCCTTAGCCTTGTTTCCCCTTGCCGTGCCGTGCCTGTTGTTACACTTGCCTTGCCGTGCTTTGCCTTCCCTTCCTTTCCTTCCGTTACTCTTTCCTTGCATAGCCGTGCTCTGCCTAGCCTTGCGATGTCGTGCATTAGCTTTGCCTCGCCTGACAGTGCCTTGCCTTGCGTTACCCTTTCCTTGCCTTGCCGTGCATTGCCTAGCCCTGCGTTGCCGTGCCTTAGCCTTGTTTCCCCTTGCCGAGCCGTTCCTTCCGTTACTCTTGCCTTGCCTTGCTTTCCCTTGCCTTCCTTGCCTTCCGTTACTCTTTGCTTGCCTTCCGTGCATTGCCTAGCCGTGCGTTGTCGTACATTAGCCTTGTCTTGCCTTACCGTGCCTTGCCTTGCGTTACCCTTTCCTTGCATGGCCGTGCATTGCCTAGCCGTGCGTTGCCGTTCCTTAGCTTTGTTTCCCCTTGCCGTGCCTTACCTTTTGTTACACTTGCCTTGCCTTGCTTTGCCTTGCCTTCCTTTCCTTTCGTTACTCTTTCCTTGCCTAGCCGTGCACTGCCTAGCCTTGCGTTGTCGTGTATTAGCCTTGCCTCCCCAAACCGTGCCTTGACTTGCGTTACCATTTCCTTGCCTTGCCCTGCATTGCCTAGCCGTGCCTTACCGTGCTTAGCCTTGTTTCCCCTTGCCGTGCCGTTCCTTCCGTTAACCTTCCCTTGCCTTGCTTTCCCTTGCCTTCCTTGCGTTCCGTTACTCTTTGCTTGCCTTCCGAGCATTGCCTAGCCTTGCGTTGTCGTGCCTTAGCCTTGCCTCGCCTAACCGTGCCTTGCCTTGCGTTACCCTTTCCTTGCCTTGCCATGCATTGCCTAGCCGTGCGTTGTCGTGCATTAGCCTCGCCTTGCATTACTGTGCCTTGCCTTGCGTTACCCTTTCCTTGCCTGGCCGTGCATTGCTTAGCCTTGCGTTGCCGTGCCTTAGCCTTGTTTCCCCTTGCCGTGCCGTTCTTTCCGTTACCATTGCCTTGCCTTGCTTTCCCTTGCCTTCCTTGCCTTCCGTTACTCTTTGCTTGCCTTCCGTGCATTGCCTAGCCTTGCCTTGTCGTGTCTTAGCCTTTTTTCACCTTGCCATAGCCTTGCTTGCGTTGCCTTGCTTTGCCTTGCCTTCCTTGCTTTCCGTTACTCTTTGCTTGCCTTCCGTGCATTGCCTAGCCTTGCGTGGTCGTGCCTTAGCCTTTTTTCACCTTGCCATAGCCTTGCTTGCGTTGCCTTGCTTTGCCTTGCATTCCTTGCCTTCCGTTACTCTTTGCTTGCTTTCCGTGCATTGCCTAGCCTTGCGTTGTCGTGCATTAGACTTGCCTCCCCAAACCGTGCCTTGCCTTGCGTTACCCTTTCCTTGCCTTACCCTGCATTGCCTAGCCCTGTGTTGTCGTGCCTTAGCCTTGTTTCCCCTTGCCGTGCCGTTCCTTCCGTTACCCTTGCCTTCCCTTGCTTTCCCTTGCTTTCCTTGCCTTCCGTTACTCTTCGCTTTCCTTCCGTGCATTGCCTAGCCTTGCGTTGTCGTGCCTTAGCCTTGCCTCGCCTGACTGTGCCTTGCCTTGCGTTACCCTTTCCTTGCCTTGCCGTGCACTGCCTAGCCTTGCGCTGTCATGCATTAGCCTTGCCTTGCCTCAGAGTGCCTTGCCTTGCGTTACCTTTTCCTTGGCTGGCCGTGCATTGCCTAGTCGTGCGTTGTGGTGCCTTAGCCTTGTTTCACCTTGCCATAGCCTTGCTTGCTTTGCCTTGCTTTCCCTTGCCTTCCTTGCCTTCCGTTACTCTTTGCTTGCCTTCCGTGCATTGCCTAGCCTTGCGTTGTCGTGTCTTAGCCTTTTTTCACCTTGCCATAGCCTTGCTTGCGTTGCCTTGCTTTGCCTTGCCTTCCTTGCCTTCCGTTACTCTTTGCTTCCCTTCCGTGCATTGCCTAGCCTTGCGTGGTCGTGCCTTAGCCTTTTTTCACCTTGCCATAGCCTTGCTTGCGTTGCCTTGCTTTGCCTTGCATTCCTTGCCTTCCGTTACTCTTTACTTGCCTTCCGTGCATTGCCTAGCCTTGCGTTGTCGTGCATTAGCCTCGCCTTGCCTTACCGTGCCTTGCCTTGCGTTACCCTTTCCTTGCCTGGCCGTGCATTGCTTAGCCTTGCGTTGCCGTGCCTTAGCCTTGTTTCCCCTTGCCGTGCCGTGCCTTTTGTTACACTTGCCTTGCCTTGCTTTACCTTGCCTTCCTTGCCTTCCGTTACCCTTTGCTTGCCTTTCGTGCATTGCCTAGCCTTGCATTGTCGTGCCTTAGCCTTGCCTCGCCTGACCGTGCCTTGCCTTGCGTTACCCTTTCCTTGCCTTGCCATGCATTGCCTAGCCGTGCGTTGTCGTGCATCAGCCTTGCCTTGCCTCAAGGTGCCTTGCCTTGCGTTACCCTTTCCTTGCCTTGCCCTGCATTGCCTAGCCCTGTGTTGTCGTGCCTTAGCCTTGTTTCCCCTTGCCGTGCCGTTCCTTCCGTTACCCTTGCCTTGCCTTGCTTTCCCTTGCCTTCCTTGCCTTCCGTTACTCTTTGCTTGCCTTCCGTGCATTGCCTAGCCTTGCGTTGTCGTGCCTTAGCCTTGTTTCCCCTTGCCGTGCCGTGCCTGTTGTTACACTTGCCTTGCCGTGCTTTGCCTTGCCTTCCTTTCCTTCCGTTACTCTTTCCTTGCGTAGCCGTGCACTGCCTAGCCTTGCGATGTCGTGCATTAGCTTTGCCTCGCCTGACAGTGCCTTGCCTTGCGTTACCCTTTCCTTAACTTGCCGTGGATTGCCTAGCCCTGCGTTGCCGTGCCTTAGCCTTGTTTCCCCTTACCGTGCCGTTCCTTCCGTTACCCTTGCCTTCCCCTGCTTTCCCTTACCTTCCTTGCCTTTCGTTACTCTTTGCTTGCCTTTCGTGCATTGCCTAGCCGTGCGTTGCAGTGCCTTAGCCTTGTTTCCCCTTGCCGTGCCGTTCCTTCCGTTACCCTTGCCTTGCCTTGCTTTCCCTTGCCTTCCTTGCGTTCCGTTATTCTTTGCTTGCCTTCCGTGCATTGCCTAGCCTTGCGTTGTCGTGCCTTTGCCTTGCCTCGCCTGACCGTGCCTTGCCTTGCGTTACCCTTACCTTGCCTTGCCCTGCATTGCTTAGCCGTTCGTTGTCGTGCATTAGCCTTGTTTGCCCTTGCCGTGCCGTTCCTTCCGTTACCCTTGCCTTGCTTTCCCTTGCCTTCCTTGCCTTCCGTTACTCTTTGCTTGCCTTCCGTGCATTGCCTAGCCTTCCGTTGTCGTGTCTTAGCCTTTTTTCACCTTGCCATAGCCTTGCTTGCGTTGCCTTGCTTTGCCTTGCCTTCCTTGCCTTCCGTTACTCTTTGCTTCCCTTCCGTGCATTGCCTAGCCTTGCGTGGTCGTGCCTTAGCCTTTTTTCACCTTGCCATAGCCTTGCTTGCGTTGCCTTGCTTTGCATTGCATTCCTTGCCTTCCGTTACTCTTTGCTTGCCTTCCGTGCATTGCCTAGCCTTGCGTTGCTGTTCCTTAGCCTTGCCTCGCCTGACCGTGCCTTGCCTTGCGTTACCCTTTCCTTGCCTTGCCGTGCATTGCCTTGCCCTGCGTTGCCGTGCCTTAGCCTTGTTTCCCCTTGCCGAGCCGTTCCTTCCGTTACTCTTGCCTTGCCTTGGTTTCCCTTGCCTTCCTTGCCTTCCGTTACTCTTTGCTTGCCTTCCGTGCATTGCCTAGCCTTGCGTTGTCGTCATTAGCCTTGCCTCGCCTGACCGTGCCTTGCCTTGCGTTACCCTTTCCTTGCCTGGCCGTGCATTGCCTAGCCGTGCGTTGCCGTTCCTTAGCCTTGTTTCCCCTTCCCGTGCCTTGCCTTTTGTTACACTTACCTTGCCTTGCTTTGCCTTGCCTTCCTTTCCTTCCGTTACTCTTTCCTTGCCTAGCCGTGCACTGCCTAGCCTTGCGATGTCGTGCATTAGCTTTGCCTCGCCTGACAGTGCCTTGCCTTGTGTTACCCTTTCCTTGCCTTGCCGTGCATTGCCTAGCCCTGCGTTGCCGTGCCTTAGCCTTGTTTCCCCTTGCCGAGCCGTTCCTTCCGTTACCCTTGCCTTGCCTTGGTTTCCCTTGCCTTCCTTGCCTTCCGTTACTCGTTGCTTGCCTTCCGTGCATTGCCTAGCCTTGCGTTGTCGTGCATTAGCCTTGCCTCTCCTGACCGTGCCTTGCCTTGCGTTACCCTTTCCTTGCCTTGCCATGCATTGCCTAGCCGTGCGTTGTCGTGCATTAGCCTTGTCTTGCCTTACCGTGCCTTGCCTTACGTTACCCTTTCCTTGCCTGGCCGTGCATTGCCTAGCCGTGCGTTGCCGTTCCTTAGCCTTGTTTCCCCTTGCCGTGCCTTGCCTTTTGTTACACTTGCCATGCCTTGCTTTGCCTTGCCTTCCTTTCCTTCCGTTATTCTTTCCTTGCCTAGCCGTGCACTGCCCAGCCTTGCGTTGTCGTGCATTAGCCTTGCCTCCCCAAACCGTGCCTTGCCTTGCGTTACCCTTTCCTTGCCTAGCCGTGCACTGCCTAGCCTTGCGATGTCGTGCATTAGCTTTGCCTCGCCTGACAGTGCCTTGCCTTGCGTTACCCTTTCCTTGCCTTGCCGTGCATTGCCTAGCCCTTCGTTACCGTGCCTTAGCCTTGTTTCCCCTTGCCGAGCCGTTCCTTCCGTTACCCTTCCCTTCCCCTGCTTTCCCTTGCCTTCCTTCCCTTCCGTTACTCTTTGCTTGCCTTCCGTGCATTGCCTAGCCTTGCGTTGTCGTGCCTTAGCCTTGCCTCGCCTCACCGTGCCTTGCCTTGCGTTACCCTTTCCTTGCCTTGCCGTGCATTGCCTAGCCGTGCGTTGTCGTGCATCAGCCTTGCCTTGCCTCACCGTGCCTTGCCTTGCGTTACCCTTTCCTTGCCTTGCCGTGCATTGCCTAGCCGTGCGTTGCCGTGCCTTAGCATTGTTTCCCCTTGTCGTGCCGTTCCTTCCGTTACCCTTGCCTTGCCTTGCTTTCCCTTGCCTTCCTTGCCTTCCGTTACTCTTTGCTTGCCTTCCGTGCATTGCCTTGCCTTGCGTTGTCGTGCATTAGCCTTGCCTCCCCAAACCGTGCCTTGCCTTGCGTTACCCTTTCCTTGCCTTGCCCTGCATTGCCTAGCCCTGTGTTGTCGTGCCTTAGCCTTGTTTCCCATTACCGTGCCGTTCCTTTCGTTACCCTTGCCTTCCCCTGCTTTCCTTTGCATTCCTTGCCTTCCGTTACTCTTTCCTTGCCTTCCGTGCATTGCCTAGCCTTGCGTTGTCGTGCATTAGCCTTGCCTCGCCTGACCGTGCCTTGCCTTGCGTTACCCTTTCCTTGCCTTGCCGTGCATTGCCTAGCCGTGCGTTGTCGTGCATTAGCCTTGTCTTGCCTTACCGTGCCTTGCCTTGCGTTACCCTTTCCTTGCCTGGCCGTGCACTGCGTAGCCGTGCGTTGCCGTTCCTTAGCCTTGTTTCCCCTTGCCGTGCCTTGCCTTTTGTTACACTTGCCTTGCCTTGCTTTGCCTTGCCTTCCTTTCCTTCCGTTACTCTTTCCTTGCCTAGCCGTGCACTGCCTATCCTTGCGTTGTCGTGCATTAGCCTTCTCTCCCCAAACCGTGTCTTGCCTTGCGTTACCATTTCCTTGCCTTGCCCTGCATTGCCTAGCCGTGCGTTACCGTGCCTTAGCCTTGTTTCCCCTTGCCGTGCCGTTCCTTCCGTTAACCTTAGCTTGCCTTGCATTCCCTTGCCTTCCTTGCGTTCCGTTACTCTTTGCTTGCCTTCCGTGCATTGCCTAGCCTTGCGTTGTCGTGCCTTAGCCTTGCCTCGCCTGACCGTGCCTTGCCTTGCGTTACCCTTACCTTGCCTTGCCCTGCATTGCCTAGCCCTGTGTTGTCGTGCCTTAGCCTTGTTTGCCCTTACCGTGCCGTTCCTTTCGTTACCCTTGCCTTCCCCTGTTTCCTTTGCATTCCTTGCCTTCCGTTACTCTTTGCTTGCCTTCCGTGCATTGCCTAGCCTTGCGTTGTCGTGCCTTAGCCTTTTTTCACCTTGCCATAGCCTTGCTTGCGTTGCCTTGCTTTGCCTTGCATTCTTTCCTTCCGTTACTCTTTGCTTGCCTTCCGTGCATTGCCTAGCCTTGCGTTGTCGTGCATTAGCCTTGCCTCCCCAAACCGTGCCTTGCCTTGCTTTACCCTTTCCTTGCCTTGCCCTGCATTGCCTAGCCCTGTGTTGTCGTGCCTTAGCCTTGTTTCCCCTTGCCGTGCCGTTCCTTCCGTTACCCTTGCCTTCCTTGCGTTCCGTTATTCTTTGCTTGCCTTCCGTGCATTGCCTAGCCTTGCGTTGTCGTGCCTTAGCCTTGCCTCGCCTGACCGGCCTTGCCTTGCGTTACCCTTACCTTGCCTTGCCCTGCATTGCCTAGCCGTTCGTTGTCGTGCCTTAGCCTTGTTTGCCCTTGCCGTGCCGTTCCTTCCGTTACCCTTGCCATGCTTTCCCTTGCCTTCCTTGCCTTCCGTTACTCTTTGCTTGCCTTCCGTGCATTGCCTAGCCTTGCGTTGTCGTGCCTTAGCCTTTTTTCACCTTGCCATAGCCTTGCTTGCGTTGCCTTGCTTTGCCTTGCCTTCCTTGCCTTCCGTTACTCTTTGCTTCCCTTCCGTGCATTGCCTAGCCTTGCGTGGTCGTGCCTTAGCCTTTTTTCACCTTGCCATAGCCTTGCTTGCGTTGCCTTGCTTTGCCTTGCATTCCTTGCCTTCCGTTACTCTTTACTTGCCTTCCGTGCATTGCCTAGCCTTGCGTTGTCGTGCATTAGCCTCGCCTTGCCTTACCGTGCCTTGCCTTGCGTTACCCTTTCCTTGCCTGGCCGTGCATTGCTTAGCCTTGCGTTGCCGTGCCTTAGCCTTGTTTCCCCTTGCCGTGCCGAGCCTTTTGTTACACTTGCCTTGCCTTGCTTTACCTTGCCTTCCTTGCCTTCCGTTACCCTTTGCTTGCCTTTCGTGCATTGCCTAGCCTTGCATTGTCGTGCCTTAGCCTTGCCTCGCCTGACCGTGCCTTGCCTTGCGTTACCCTTTCCTTGCCTTGCCATGCATTGCCTAGCCGTGCGTTGTCGTGCATCAGCCTTGCCTTGCCTCAAGGTGCCTTGCCTTGCGTTACCCTTTCCTTGCCTTGCCCTGCATTGCCTAGCCCTGTGTTGTCGTGCCTTAGCCTTGTTTCCCCTTGCCGTGCCGTTCCTTCCGTTACCCTTGCCTTGCCTTGCTTTCCCTTGCCTTCCTTGCCTTCCGTTACTCTTTGCTTGCCTTCCGTGCATTGCCTAGCCTTGCGTTGTCGTGCCTTAGCCTTGTTTCCCATTGCCGTGCCGTGCCTGTTGTTACACTTGCCTTGCCGTGCTTTGCCTTGCCTTCCTTTCCTTCCGTTACTCTTTCCTTGCGTAGCCGTGCACTGCCTAGCCTTGCGATGTCGTGCATTAGCTTTGCCTCGCCTGACAGTGCCTTGCCTTGCGTTACCCTTTCCTTAACTTGCCGTGGATTGCCTAGCCCTGCGTTGCCGTGCCTTAGCCTTGTTTCCCCTTACCGTGCCGTTCCTTCCGTTACCCTTGCCTTCCCCTGCTTTCCCTTACCTTCCTTGCCTTTCGTTACTCTTTGCTTGCCTTTCGTGCATTGCCTAGCCGTGCGTTGCAGTGCCTTAGCCTTGTTTCCCCTTGCCGTGCCGTTCCTTCCGTTACCCTTGCCTTGCCTTGCTTTCCCTTGCCTTCCTTGCGTTCCGTTATTCTTTGCTTGCCTTCCGTGCATTGCCTAGCCTTGCGTTGTCGTGCCTTTGCCTTGCCTCGCCTGACCGTGCCTTGCCTTGCGTTACCCTTACCTTGCCTTGCCCTGCATTGCTTAGCCGTTCGTTGTCGTGCATTAGCCTTGTTTGCCCTTGCCGTGCCGTTCCTTCCGTTACCCTTGCCTTGCTTTCCCTTGCCTTCCTTGCCTTCCGTTACTCTTTGCTTGCCTTCCGTGCATTGCCTAGCCTTCCGTTGTCGTGTCTTAGCCTTTTTTCACCTTGCCATAGCCTTGCTTGCGTTGCCTTGCTTTGCCTTGCCTTCCTTGCCTTCCGTTACTCTTTGCTTCCCTTCCGTGCATTGCCTAGCCTTGCGTGGTCGTGCCTTAGCCTTTTTTCACCTTGCCATAGCCTTGCTTGCGTTGCCTTGCTTTGCATTGCATTCCTTGCCTTCCGTTACTCTTTGCTTGCCTTCCGTGCATTGCCTAGCCTTGCGTTGCTGTTCCTTAGCCTTGCCTCGCCTGACCGTGCCTTGCCTTGCGTTACCCTTTCCTTGCCTTGCCGTGCATTGCCTTGCCCTGCGTTGCCGTGCCTTAGCCTTGTTTCCCCTTGCCGAGCCGTTCCTTCCGTTACTCTTGCCTTGCCTTGGTTTCCCTTGCCTTCCTTGCCTTCCGTTACTCTTTGCTTGCCTTCCGTGCATTGCCTAGCCTTGCGTTGTCGTCATTAGCCTTGCCTCGCCTGACCGTGCCTTGCCTTGCGTTACCCTTTCCTTGCCTTGCCGAGCATTGCCTAGCCGTGCGTTGTCGTGCATTAGCCTTGTCTAGCCTTACCGTGCCTCGCCTTGCGTTACCCTTTCCTTGCCTGGCCGTGCATTGCCTAGCCGTGCGTTGCCGTTCCTTAGCCTTGTTTCCCCTTCCCGTGCCTTGCCTTTTGTTACACTTACCTTGCCTTGCTTTGCCTTGCCTTCCTTTCCTTCCGTTACTCTTTCCTTGCCTAGCCGTGCACTGCCTAGCCTTGCGTTGTCGTGCATTAGCCTTGCCTCCCCAAACCGTGCCTTGCCTTGCGTTACCATTTCCTTGCCTTGCCCTGCATTGCGTAGCCGTGCCTTACCGTGCTTAGCCTTGTTTCCCCTTGCCGTGCCGTTCCTTCCGTTAACCTTCCCTTGCCTTGCTTTCCCTTGCCTTCCTTGCGTTCCGTTACTCTTTGCTTGCCTTCCGAGCATTGCCTAGCCTTGCGTTGTCGTGCCTTAGCCTTGCCTCGCCTAACCGTGCCTTGCCTTGCGTTACCCTTTCCTTGCCTTGCCATGCATTGCCTAGCCGTGCGTTGTCGTGCATTAGCCTCGCCTTGCATTACTGTGCCTTGCCTTGCGTTACCCTTTCCTTGCCTGGCCGTGCATTGCTTAGCCTTGCGTTGCCGTGCCTTAGCCTTGTTTCCCCTTGCCGTGCCGTTCTTTCCGTTACCATTGCCTTGCCTTGCTTTCCCTTGCCTTCCTTGCCTTCCGTTACTCTTTGCTTGCCTTCCGTGCATTGCCTAGCCTTGCCTTGTCGTGTCTTAGCCTTTTTTCACCTTGCCATAGCCTTGCTTGCGTTGCCTTGCTTTGCCTTGCCTTCCTTGCTTTCCGTTACTCTTTGCTTGGCTTCCGTGCATTGCCTAGCCTTGCGTGGTCGTGCCTTAGCCTTTTTTCACCTTGCCATAGCCTTGCTTGCGTTGCCTTGCTTTGCCTTGCATTCCTTGCCTTCCGTTACTCTTTGCTTGCTTTCCGTGCATTGCCTAGCCTTGCGTTGTCGTGCATTAGACTTGCCTCCCCAAACCGTGCCTTGCCTTGCGTTACCCTTTCCTTGCCTTACCCTGCATTGCCAAGCCCTGTGTTGTCGTGCCTTAGCCTTGTTTCCCCTTGCCGTGCCGTTCCTTCCGTTACCCTTGCCTTCCCTTGCTTTCCCTTGCTTTCCTTGCCTTCCGTTACTCTTCGCTTTCCTTCCGTGCATTGCCTAGCCTTGCGTTGTCGTGCCTTAGCCTTGCCTCGCCTGACTGTGCCTTGCCTTGCGTTACCCTTTCCTTGCCTTGCCGTGCACTGCCTAGCCTTGCGCTGTCCTGCATTAGCCTTGCCTTGCCTCAGAGTGCCTTGCCTTGCCTTACCTTTTCCTTGGCTGGCCGTGCATTGCCTAGTCGTGCGTTGTGGTGCCTTAGCCTTGTTTCACCTTGCCATAGCCTTGCTTCCTTTGCCTTGCTTTCCCTTGCCTTCCTTGCCTTCCGTTACTCTTTGCTTGCCTTCCGTGCATTGCCTAGCCTTGCGTTGTCGTGTCTTAGCCTTTTTTCACCTTGCCATAGCCTTGCTTGCGTTGCCTTGCTTTGCCTTGCCTTCCTTGCCTTCCGTTACTCTTTGCTTCCCTTCCGTGCATTGCCTAGCCTTGCGTGGTCGTGCCTTAGCCTTTTTTCACCTTGCCATAGCCTTGCTTGCGTTGCCTTGCTTTGCCTTGCATTCCTTGCCTTCCGTTACTCTTTACTTGCCTTCCGTGCATTGCCTAGCCTTGCGTTGTCGTGCATTAGCCTCGCCTTGCCTTACCGTGCCTTGCCTTGCGTTACCCTTTCCTTGCCTGGCAGTGCATTGCTTAGCCTTGCGTTGCCGTGCCTTAGCCTTGTTTCCCCTTGCCGTGCCGTGCCTTTTGTTACACTTGCCTTGCCTTGCTTTACCTTGCCTTCCTTGCCTTCCGTTACCCTTTGCTTGCCTTTCGTGCATTGCCTAGCCTTGCATTGTCGTGCCTTAGCCTTGCCTCGCCTGACCGTGCCTTGCCTTGCGTTACCCTTTCCTTGCCTTGCCATGCATTGCCTAGCCGTGCGTTGTCGTGCATCAGCCTTGCCTTGCCTCAAGGTGCCTTGCCTTGCGTTACCCTTTCCTTGCCTTGCCCTGCATTGCCTAGCCCTGTGTTGTCGTGCCTTAGCCTTGTTTCCCCTTGCCGTGCCGTTCCTTCCGTTACCCTTGCCTTGCCTTGCTTTCCCTTGCCTTCCTTGCCTTCCGTTACTCTTTGCTTGCCTTCCGTGCATTGCCTAGCCTTGCGTTGTCGTGCCTTAGCCTTGTTTCCCCTTGCCGTGCCGTGCCTGTTGTTACACTTGCCTTGCCGTGCTTTGCCTTCCCTTCCTTTCCTTCCGTTACTCTTTCCTTGCATAGCCGTGCACTGCCTAGCCTTGCGATGTCGTGCATTAGCATTGCCTCGCCTGACAGTGCCTTGCCTTGCGTTACCCTTTCCTTGCCTTGCCGTGCATTGCCTAGCCCGGCGTTGCCGTGCCTTAGCCTTGTTTCCCCTTGCCTAGCCGTTCCTTCCGTTACTCTTGCCTTGCCTTGCTTTCCCTTGCCTTCCTTGCCTTCCGTTACTCTTTGCTTGCCTTCCGTGCATTGCCTAGCCTTGCGCTGTCGTGCATTAGCCTTGCCTTGCCTCACAGTGCCTTGCCTTGCGTTACCTATTCCTTGGCTGGCCGTGGATTGCCTAGCCGTGCTTTGTCGTGCCTTAGACTTGTTTCACCTTGCCATAGCCTTGCTTGCTTTGCCTTGCCTTCCTTCCATTCCGTTACTCTTTGCTTGCCTTCCGTGCATTGCCTAGCCTTGCGTTGTCGTGCCTTAGCCTTTTTTCACCTTGCCATAGACTTGCTTGCGTTGCCTTGCTTTGCCTTGCATTCCTTGCCTTCCGTTATTCTTTGCTTGCCTTCCGTGCATTGCCTAGCCTTCCGTTGTCGTGCATTAGCCTTGCCTCCCCAAACCGTGCCTTGCCTTGCGTTACCCTTTCCTTGCCTTGCCCTGCATTGCCTAGCCCTGTGTTGTCGTGCCTTAGCCTTGTTTCCCCTTGCCGTGCCGTTCCTTTCGTTACCCTTGCCTTCCCCTGCTTTCCCTTGCATTCCTTGCCTTCCGTTACTCTTTGCTTGCCTTCCGTGCATTGCCTAGCCTTGCGTAGTCGTGCCTTAGCCTTCCCTCGCCTGACCGTGCCTTGCCTTGCGTTACCCTTTCCTTGCCTTGCCCTGAATTGCCTAGCCGTGCGTTGTCGTACATTAGCCTCGCCTTGCCTTACCGTGCCTTGCCTTGCGTTACCCTTTCCTTGCCTGGCCGTTCATTGCTTAGCCTTGCGTTGCCGTGCCTTAGCCTTGTTTCCCCTTGCCGTGCCGTGCCTTTTGTTACACTTGCCTTGCCTTGTTTGCCTTGCCTTTATTTCCTTCCGTTACTCTTTCCTTGCCTAGCCGTGCACTGCGTAGCCTTGCGTTGTCGTGCATTACCCTTGCCTCGCCTGACCGTGCCTTGCCTTGCGTTACCCTTTCCTTGCCTTGTCGTGCATTGCCTAGCCCTGCGTTGTCGTGCCTTAGGCTTGTTTCCCCTTACCGTGCCGTTCCTTCCGTTACCCTTGCCTTCCCCTGCTTTCCCTTGCCTTCCTTGCCTTCCGTTACTCTTTGCTTGCCTTCCGTGCATTGCCTAGCCTTGCGTTGTCGTGCCTTAGCCTTGCCTCGCCTGACCGTGCCTTGCCTTGCGTTACCCTTTCCTTGCCTTGCCGTGCATTGCCTAGCCCTGCGTTGCCGTGCCTTAGCCTTGTTTCCCCTTACCGTGCCGTTCCTTTCGTTACCCTTGCCTTCCCCTGCTTTCCTTTGCATTCCTTGCCTTCCGTTACTCTTTGCTTGCCTTCCGTGCATTGCCTAGCCTTGCGTTGTCGTGCCTTAGCCTTGTTTCCCCTTGCCGTGCCGTGCCTGTTGTTACACTTGCCTTGCCGTGCTTTGCCTTCCCTTCCTTTCCTTCCGTTACTCTTTCCTTGCATAGCCGTGCTCTGCCTAGCCTTGCGATGTCGTGCATTAGCTTTGCCTCGCCTGACAGTGCCTTGCCTTGCGTTACCCCTTCCTTGCCTTGCCGTGCATTGCCTAGCCCTGCGTTGCCGTGCCTTAGCCTTGTTTCCCCTTGCCGAGCCGTTCCTTCCGTTACTCTTGCCTTGCCTTGCTTTCCCTTGCCTTCCTTGCCTTCCGTTACTCTTTGCTTGCCTTCCGTGCATTGCCTAGCCTTGCGTTGTCGTCGTTAGCCTTGCCTCGCCTGACCGTGCCTTGCCTTGCGTTCCCCTTTCCTTGCCTTGCCGAGCATTGCCTAGCCGTGCGTTGTCGTGCATTAGCCTTGTCTAGCCTTACCGTGCCTCGCCTTGCGTTACCCTTTCCTTGCCTGGCCGTGCATTGCCTAGCCGTGCGTTGCCGTTCCTTAGCCTTGTTTCCCCTTGCCGTGCCTTACCTTTTGTTACACTTGCCTTGCCTTGCTTTGCCTTGCCTTCCTTTCCTTCCGTTACTCTTTCCTTGCCTAGCCGTGCACTGCCTAGCCTTGCGTTGTCGTGCATTAGCCTTGCCTCTCCAAACCGTGCCTTGACTTGCGTTACCATTTCCTTGCCTTGCCCTGCATTGCCTAGCCGTGCCTTACCGTGCTTAGCCTTGTTTCCCCTTGCCGTGCCGTTCCTTCCGTTAACCTTGCCTTGCCTTGCTTTCCCTTCCCTTCCTTGCGTTCCGTTACTCTTTGCTTGCCTTCCGAGCATTGCCTAGCCTTGCGTTGTCGTGCCTTAGCCTTGCCTCGCCTAACCGTGCCTTGCCTTGCGTTACCCTTTCCTTGCCTTGCCATGCATTGCCTAGCCGTGCGTTGTCGTGCATTAGCCTCGCCTTGCATTACTGTGCCTTGCCTTGCGTTACCCTTTCCTTGCCTGGCCGTGCATTGCTTAGCCTTGCCTTGCCGTGCCTTAGCCTTGTTTCCCCTTGCCGTGCCGTTCTTTCCGTTACCATTGCCTTGCCTTGCTTTCCCTTGCCTTCCTTGACTTCCGTTACTCTTTGCTTGCCTTCCGTGCATTGCCTAGCCTTGCCTTGTCGTGTCTTAGCCTTTTTTCACCTTGCCATAGCCTTGCTTGCGTTGCCTTGCTTTGCCTTGCCTTCCTTGCTTTCCGTTACTCTTTGCTTGCCTTCCGTGCATTACCTAGCCTTGCGTGGTCGTGCCTTAGCCTTTTTTCACCTTGCCATAGCCTTGCTTGCGTTGCCTTGCTTTGCCTTGCATTCCTTGCCTTCCGTTACTCTTTGCTTGCTTTCCGTGCATTGCCTAGCCTTGCGTTGTCGTGCATTAGACTTGCCTCCCCAAACCGTGCCTTGCCTTGCGTTACCCTTTCCTTGCCTTACCCTGCATTGCCTAGCCCTGTGTTGTCGTGCCTTAGCATTGTTTCCCCTTGCCGTGCCGTTCCTTCCGTTACCCTTGCCTTGCTTTCCCTTACCTTCCTTGCCTTCCGTTACTCTTTGCTTGCCTTCCGTGCATTGCCTAGCCTTGCGTTGTCGTGTCTTAGCCTTTTTTCACCTTGCCATAGCCTTGCTTGCGTTGCCTTGCTTTGCCTTGCCTTCCTTGCTTTCCGTTACTCTTTGCTTGCCTTCCGTGCATTGCCTAGCCTTGCGTGGTCGTGCCTTAGCCTTTTTTCACCTTGCCATAGCCTTGCTTGCGTTGCCTTGCTTTGCCTTGCATTCCTTGCCTTCCGTTACTCTTTGCTTGCTTTCCGTGCATTGCCTAGCCTTGCGTTGTCGTGCATTAGACTTGCCTCCCCAAACCGTGCCTTGCCTTGCGTTACCCTTTCCTTGCCTTACCCTGCATTGCCTAGCCCTGTGTTGTCGTGCCTTAGCATTGTTTCCCCTTGCCGTGCCGTTCCTTCCGTTACCCTTGCCTTGCCTTGCTTTCCCTTGCCTTCCTTGGTTTCCGTTACTCTTTGCTTGCCTTCCGTGCATTGCCTAGCCTTGCGCTGTCATGCATTAGCCTTGCCTTGCCTCAGAGTGCCTTGCCTTGCGTTACCTTTTCCTTGGCTGGCCGTGCATTGCCTAGTCGTGCGTTGTGGTGCCTTAGCCTTGTTTCACCTTGCCATAGCCTTACTTGCTTTGCCTTGCTTTCCCTTGCCTTCCTTGCCTTCCGTTACTCTTTGCTTGCCTTCCGTGCATTGCCTAGCCTTGCGTTGTCGTGTCTTAGCCTTTTTTCACCTTGCCATAGCCTTGCTTGCGTTGCCTTGCTTTGCCTTGCCTTCCTTGCCTTCCGTTACTCTTTGCTTCCCTTCCGTGCATTGCCTAGCCTTGCGTGGTCGTGCCTTAGCCTTTTTTCACCTTGCCATAGCCTTGCTTGCGTTGCCTTGCTTTGCCTTGCATTCCTTGCCTTCCGTTACTCTTTACTTGCCTTCCGTGCATTGCCTAGCCTTGCGTTGTCGTGCATTAGCCTCGCCTTGCCTTACCGTGCCTTGCCTTGCGTTACCCTTTCCTTGCCTGGCCGTGCATTGCTTAGCCTTGCGTTGCCGTGCCTTAGCCTTGTTTCCCCTTGCCGTGCCGTGCCTTTTGTTACACTTGCCTTGCCTTGCTTTGCATTGCCTTCCTTGCCTTCCGTTACCCTTTGCTTGCCTTTCGTGCATTGCCTAGCCTTGCGTTGTCGTGCCTTAGCCTTGCCTCGCCTGACCGTGCCTTGCCTTGCGTTACCCTTTCCTTGCCTTGCCATGCATTGCCTAGCCGTGCGTTGTCGTGCATCAGCCTTGCCTTGCCTCAAGGTGCCTTGCCTTGCGTTACCCTTTCCTTGCCTTGCCCTGCATTGCCTAGCCCTGTGTTGTCGTGCCTTAGCCTTGTTTCCCCTTGCCGTGCCGTTCCTTCCGTTACCCTTGCCTTGCCTTGCTTTCCCTTGCCTTCCTTGCCTTCCGTTACTCTTTGCTTGCCTTCCTTGCATTGCCTAGCCTTGCGTTGTCGTGCCTTAGCCTTGTTTCCCCTTGCCGTGCCGTGCCTGTTGTTACACTTGCCTTGCCGTGCTTTGCCTTGCCTTCCTTTCCTTCCGTTACTCTTTCCTTGCGTAGCCGTGCACTGCCTAGCCTTGCGATGTCGTGCATTAGCTTTGCCTCGCCTGACAGTGCCTTGCCTTGCGTTACCCTTTCCTTAACTTGCCGTGGATTGCCTAGCCCTGCGTTGTCGTGCCTTAGCCTTGTTTCCCCTTACCGTGCCGTTCCTTCCGTTACCCTTGCCTTCCCCTGCTTTCCCTTGCCTTCCTTGCCTTTCGTTACTCTTTGCTTGCCTTTCGTGCATTGCCTAGCCGTGCGTTGCAGTGCCTTAGCCTTGTTTCCCCTTGCCGTGCCGTTCCTTCCGTTACCCTTGTCTTGCCTTGGTTTCCCTTGCCTTCCTTGCCTTCCGTTACTCTTTGCTTGCCTTCCGTGCATTGCCTAGCCTTGCGTTGTCGTGCATTTGCCTTGCCTCGCCTGACCGTGCCTTGCCTTGCGTTACACTTTCCTTGCCTTGCCGTGCATTGCCTAGCCGTGCGTTGTCGTGCATTAGCCTTCTCTTGCCTTACCGTGCCTTGCCTTGCGTTACCCTTTCCTTGCCTGGCCGTGCATTGCCTAGCCGTGCGTTGCCGTTCCTTAGCCTTGTTTCCCCTTGCCGTGCCTTGCCTTTTGTTACCCTTGCCTTGCCTTGCTTTCCCTTGCCTTCCTTTCCTTCCGTTACTCTTTCCTTGCGTAGCCGTGCACTGCCTATCCTTGGGTTGTCGTGCATTAGCCTTGCCTCCCCAAACCGTGCCTTGCCTTGCGTTACCATTTCCTTGCCTTGCCCTGCATTGCCTAGCCGTCCGTTACCGTGCCTTAGCCTTGTTTCCCCTTGCCGTGCCGTTCCTTCCGTTACCCTTGCCTTGCCTTCCTTTCCCTTGCCTTCCTTGCCTTCCGTTACTCTTTGCTTGCCTTCCTTGCATTGCCTAGCCTTGCGTTGTCGTGCCTTAGCCTTGTTTCCCCTTGCCGTGCCGTGCCTGTTGTTACACTTGCCTTGCCGTGCTTTGCCTTGCCTTCCTTTCCTTCCGTTACTCTTTCCTTGCGTAGCCGTGCACTGCCTAGCCTTGCGATGTCGTGCATTAGCCTTGCCTCCCCAAACCGTGCCTTGCCTTGCGTTACCCTTTCCTTGCCTTGCCCTGCATTGCCTAGCCCTGTGTTGTCGTGCCTTAGCCTTGTTTCCCCTTGCCGTGCCGTTCCTTTCGTTACCCTTGCCTTCCCCTGCTTTCCCTTGCATTCCTTGCCTTCCGTTACTCTTTGCTTGCCTTCCGTGCATTGCCTAGCCTTGCGTAGTCGTGCCTTAGCCTTCCCTCGCCTGACCGTGCCTTGCCTTGCGTTACCCTTTCCTTGCCTTGCCGTGAATTGCCTAGCCGTGCGTTGTCGTGCATTAGCCTCGCCTTGCCTTACCGTGCCTTGCCTTGCGTTAACCTTTCCTTGCCTGGCCGTTCATTGCTTAGCCTTGCGTTGCCGTGCCTTAGCCTTGTTTCCCCTTGCCGTGCCGTGCCTTTTGTTACACTTGCCTTGCCTTGTTTGCCTTGCCTTTATTTCCTTCCGTTACTCTTTCCTTGCCTAGCCGTGCACTGCGTAGCCTTGCGTTGTCGTGCATTACCCTTGCCTCGCCTGACCGTGCCTTGCCTTGCGTTACCCTTTCCTTGCCTTGCCGTGCATTGCCTAGCCCTGCGTTGTCGTGCCTTAGCCTTGTTTCCCCTTACCATGCCGTTCCTTCCGTTACCCTTGCCTTCCCCTGCTTTCCCTTGCCTTCCTTGCCTTCCGTTACTCTTTGCTTGCCTTCCGTGCATTGCCTAGACTTGCGTTGTCGTGCCTTAGCCTTGCCTCGCCTGACCGTGCCTTGCCTTGCGTTACCCTTTCCTTGCCTTGCCGTGCATTGCCTAGCCCTGCGTTGCCGTGCCTTAGCCTTGTTTCCCCTTGCCGTGCCGTTCTTTCCGTTAACCTTGCCTTGCCTTGCTTTCCCTTGCCTTCCTTGCCTTCCGTTACGCTTTGCTTGCCTTCCGTGCATTGCCTAGCCTTGCGTTGTCGTGCATTAGCCTTGCCTCCCCCAAACCGTGCCTTGCCTTGCGTTACCCTTTCCTTGCCTTGCCCTGCATTGCCTAGAACTGTGTTGTCGTGCCTTAGCCTTGTTTCCCCTTACCGTGCCGTTCCTTTCGTTACCCTTGCCTTCCCCTGCTTTCCTTTGCATTCCTTGCCTTCCGTTACTCTTTGCTTGCCTTCCGTGCATTGCCTAGCCTTGCGTTGTCGTGCCTTAGCCTTGTTTCCCCTTGCCGTGCCGTGCCTGTTGTTACACTTGCCTTGCCGTGCTTTGCCTTCCCTTCCTTTCCTTCCGTTACTCTTTCCTTGCATAGCCGTGCTCTGCCTAGCCTTGCGATGTCGTGCATTAGCTTTGCCTCGCCTGACAGTGCCTTGCCTTGCGTTACCCTTTTCTTGCCTTGCCGTGCATTGCCTAGCCCTGCGTTGCCGTGCCTTAGCCTTGTTTCCCCTTGCCGAGCCGTTCCTTCCGTTACTCTTGCCTTGCCTTGCTTTCCCTTGCCTTCCTTGCCTTCCGTTACTCTTTGCTTGCCTTCCGTGCATTGCCTAGCCTTGCGTTGTCGTCGTTAGCCTTGCCTCGCCTGACCGTGCCTTGCCTTGCGTTCCCCTTTCCTTGCCTTGCCGAGCATTGCCTAGCCGTGCGTTGTCGTGCATTAGCCTTGTCTAGCCTTACCGTGCCTCGACTTGCGTTACCCTTTCCTTGCCTGGCCGTGCATTGCCTAGCCGTGCGTTGCCGTTCCTTAGCCTTGTTTCCCCTTGCCGTGCCTTACCTTTTGTTACACTTGCCTTGCCTTGCTTTGCCTTGCCTTCCTTTCCTTCCGTTACTCTTTCCTTGCCTAGCCGTGCACTGCCTAGCCTTGCGTTGTCGTGCATTAGCCTTGCATCTCCAAACCGTGCCTTGACTTGCGTTACCATTTCCTTGCCTTGCCCAGCATTGCCTAGCCGTGCCTTACCGTGCTTAGCCTTGTTTCCCCTTGCCGTGCCGTTCCTTCCGTTAACCTTGCCTTGCCTTGCTTTCCCTTCCCTTCCTTGCGTTCCGTTACTCTTTGCTTGCCTTCCGAGCATTGCCTAGCCTTGCGTTGTCGTGCCTTAGCCTTGCCTCGCCTAACCGTGCCTTGCCTTGCGTTACCCTTTCCTTGCCTTGCCATGCATTGCCTAGCCGTGCGTTGTCGTGCATTAGCCTCGCCTTGCCTTACCGTGCCTTGCCTTGCGTTACCCTTTCCTTGCCTGGCCGTGCATTGCTTAGCCTTGCGTTGCCGTGCCTTAGCCTTGTTTCCCCTTGCCGTGCCGTTCTTTCCGTTACCATTGCCTTGCCTTGCTTTCCCTTGCCTTCCTTGCCTTCCGTTACTCTTTGCTTGCCTTCCGTGCATTGCCTAGCCTTGCCTTGTCGTGTCTTAGCCTTTTTTCACCTTGCCATAGCCTTGCTTGCGTTGCCTTGCTTTGCCTTGCCTTCCTTGCTTTCCGTTACTCTTTGCTTGCCTTCCGTGCATTGCCTAGCCTTGCGTGGTCGTGCCTTAGCCTTTTTTCACCTTGCCATAGCCTTGCTTGCGTTGCCTTGCTTTGCCTTGCATTCCTTGCCTTCCGTTACTCTTTGCTTGCTTTCCGTGCATTGCCTAGCCTTGCGTTGTCGTGCATTAGACTTGCCTCCCCAAACCGTGCCTTGCCTTGCGTTATCAGCCTTGCCTTGCCTCAAGGTGCCTTGCCTTGCGTTACCCTTTCCTTGCCTTGCCCTGCATTGCCTAGCCCTGTGTTGTCGTGCCTTAGCCTTGTTTCCCCTTGCCGTGCCGTTCCTTCCGTTACCCTTGCCTTGCCTTGCTTTCCCTTGCCTTCCTTGCCTTCCGTTACTCTTTGCTTGCCTTCCTTGCATTGCCTAGCCTTGCGTTGTCGTGCCTTAGCCTTGTTTCCCCTTGCCGTGCCGTGCCTGTTGTTACACTTGCCTTGCCGTGCTTTGCCTTGCCTTCCTTTTCTTCCGTTACTCTTTCCTTGCGTAGCCGTGCACTGCCTAGCCTTGCGATGTCGTGCATTAGCCTTGCCTCGCCTGACAGTGCCTTGCCTTGCGTTACCCTTTCCTTAACTTGCCGTGGATTGCCTAGCCCTGCGTTGTCGTGCCTTAGCCTTGTTTCCCCTTACCGTGCCGTTCCTTCCGTTACCCTTGCCTTCCCCTGCTTTCCCTTGCCTTCCTTGCCTTTCGTTACTCTTTGCTTGCCTTTCGTGCATTGCCTAGCCGTGCGTTGCAGTGCCTTAGCCTTGTTTCCCCTTGCCGTGCCGTTCCTTCCGTTACCCTTGCCTTGCCTTGGTTTCCCTTGCCTTCCTTGCCTTCCGTTACTCTTTGCTTGCCTTCCGTGCATTGCCTAGCCTTGCGTTGTCGTGCATTTGCCTTGCCTCGCCTGACCGTGCCTTGCCTTGCGTTACCCTTTCCTTGCCTTGCCGTGCATTGCCTAGCCGTGCGTTGTCGTGCATTAGCCTTCTCTTGCCTTACCGTGCCTTGCCTTGCGTTACCCTTTCCTTGCCTGGCCGTGCATTGCCTAGCCGTGCGTTGCCGTTCCTTAGCCTTGTTTCCCCTTGCCGTGCCTTGCCTTTTGTTACACTTGCCTTGCCTTGCTTTCCCTTGCCTTCCTTTCCTTCCGTTACTCTTTCCTTGCGTAGCCGTGCACTGCCTATCCTTGCGTTGTCGTGCATTAGCCTTGCCTCCCCAAACCGTGCCTTGCCTTGCGTTACCATTTCCTTGCCTTGCCCTGCATTGCCTAGCCGTCCGTTACCGTGCCTTAGCCTTGTTTCCCCTTGCCGTGCCGTTCCTTCCGTTAACCTTGCCTTGCCTTGCATTCCCTTGCCTTCCTTGCGTTCCGTTACTCTTTGCTTGCCTTCCGTGCATTGCCTAGCCTTGCGTTGTCGTGCCTTAGCCTTGCCTCGCCTGACCGTGCCTTGCCTTGCGTTACCCTTACCTTGCCTTGCCCTGCATTGCCTAGCCCTGTGTTGTCGTGCCTTAGCCTTGTTTCCCCTTACCGTGCCGTTCCTTTCGTTACCCTTGCCTTCCCCTGTTTTCCCTTGCATTCCTTGCCTTCCGTTACTCTTTGCTTGCCTTCCGTGCATTGCCTAGCCTTGCGTAGTCCTGCCTTAGCCTTGCCTCGCCTGACCGTGCCTTGCCTTGCGTTACCCTTTCCTTGCCTTGCAGTGCATTGCCTAGCCGTTCGTTGTCGTGCCTTAGCCTTGTTTGCCCTTGCCGTGCCGTTCCTTCCGTTACACTTGCCTTGCTTTCCCTTGCCTTCCTTGCCTTCCGTTACTCTTTGCTTGCCTTCCGTGCATTGCCTAGGCTTGCGTTGTCGTGTCTTAGCCTTTTTTCACCTTGCCATAGCCTTGCTTGCGTTGCCTTGCTTTGCCTTGCCTTCCTTGCCTTCCGTTACTCTTTGCTTGCCTTCCGTGCATTGCCTAGCCTTGCGTGGTCGTGCCTTAGCCTTTTTTCACCTTGCCATAGCCTTGCTTGCGTTGCCTTTTCCTTGGCTGGCCGTGCATTGCCTAGTCGTGCGTTGTGGTGCCTTAGCCTTGTTTCACCTTGCCATAGCCTTGCTTGCTTTGCCTTGCTTTCCCTTGCCTTCCTTGCCTTCCGTTACTCTTTGCTTGCCTTCCGTGCATTGCCTAGCCTTGCGTTGTGGTGCCTTAGCCTTTTTTCACCTTGCCATAGCCTTGCTTGCGTTGCCTTGCTTTGCCTTGCCTTCCTTGCCTTCCGTTACTCTTTGCTTCCCTTCCGTGCATTGCCTAGCCTTGCGTGGTCGTGCCTTAGCCTTTTTTCACCTTGCCATAACCTTGCTTGCGTTGCCTTGCTTTGCCTTGCATTCCTTGCCTTCCGTTACTCTTTACTTGCCTTCCGTGCATTGCCTAGCCTTGCGTTGTCGTGCATTAGCCTCGCCTTGCCTTACCGTGCCTTGCCTTGCGTTACCCTTTCCTTGCCTGGCCGTGCATTGCTTAGCCTTGCGTTGCCGTGCCTTAGCCTTGTTTCCCCTTGCCGTGCCGTGCCTTTTGTTACACTTGCCTTGCCTTGCTTTGCCTTGCCTTCCTTGCCTTCCGTTACCCTTTGCTTGCCTTTCGTGCATTGCCTAGCCTTGCGTTGTCGTGCCTTAGCCTTGCCTCGCCTGACCGTGCCTTGCCTTGCGTTACCCTTTCCTTGCCTTGCCATGCATTGCCTAGCCGTGCGTTGTCGTGCATCAGCCTTGCCTTGCCTCAAGGTGCCTTGCCTTGCGTTACACTTTCCTTGCCTTGCCGTGCATTGCCTAGCCCTGCGTTGTCGTGCCTTAGCCTTGTTTCCCCTTACCGTGCCGTTCCTTCCGTTACCCTTGCCTTCCCCTGCTTTCCCTTGCCTTCCTTGCCTTCCGTTACTCTTTGCTTGCCTTCCGTGCATTGCCTAGCCTTGCGTTGTCGTGCCTTAGCCTTGCCTCGCCTGACCGTGCCTTGCCTTGCGTTACCCTTTCCTTGCCTTGCCGTGCATTGCCTAGCCCTGCGTTGCCGTGCCTTAGCCTTGTTTCCCCTTGCCGTGCCGTTCCTTCCGTTAACCTTGCCTTGCCTTGCTTTCCCTTGCCTTCCTTGCCTTCCGTTACGCTTTGCTTGCCTTCCGTGCATTGCCTAGCCTTGCGTTGTCGTGCATTAGCCTTGCCTCCCCAAACCGTGCCTTGCCTTGCGTTACCCTTTCCTTGCCTTGCCCTGCATTGCCTAGAACTGTGTTGTCGTGCCTTAGCCTTGTTTCCCCTTACCGTGCCGTTCCTTTCGTTACCCTTGCCTTCCCCTGCTTTCCTTTGCATTCCTTGCCTTCCGTTACTCTTTGCTTGCCTTCCGTGCATTGCCTAGCCTTGCGTTGTCGTGCCTTAGCCTTGTTTCCCCTTGCCGTGCCGTGCCTGTTGTTACACTTGCCTTGCCGTGCTTTGCCTTCCCTTCCTTTCCTTCCGTTACTCTTTCCTTGCATAGCCGTGCTCTGCCTAGCCTTGCGATGTCGTGCATTAGCTTTGCCTCGCCTGACAGTGCCTTGCCTTGCGTTACCCTTTTCTTGCCTTGCCGTGCATTGCCTAGCCCTGCGTTGCCGTGCCTTAGCCTTGTTTCCCCTTGCCGAGCCGTTCCTTCCGTTACTCTTGCCTTGCCTTGCTTTCCCTTGCCTTCCTTGCCTTCCGTTACTCTTTGCTTGCCTTCCGTGCATTGCCTAGCCTTGCGTTGTCGTCGTTAGCCTTGCCTCGCCTGACCGTGCCTTGCCTTGCGTTCCCCTTTCCTTGCCTTGCCGAGCATTGCCTAGCCGTGCGTTGTCGTGCATTAGCCTTGTCTAGCCTTACCGTGCCTCGACTTGCGTTACCCTTTCCTTGCCTGGCCGTGCATTGCCTAGCCGTGCGTTGCCGTTCCTTAGCCTTGTTTCCCCTTGCCGTGCCTTACCTTTTGTTACACTTGCCTTGCCTTGCTTTGCCTTGCCTTCCTTTCCTTCCGTTACTCTTTCCTTGCCTAGCCGTGCACTGCCTAGCCTTGCGTTGTCGTGCATTAGCCTTGCATCTCCAAACCGTGCCTTGACTTGCGTTACCATTTCCTTGCCTTGCCCTGCATTGCCTAGCCGTGCCTTACCGTGCTTAGCCTTGTTTCCCCTTGCCGTGCCGTTCCTTCCGTTAACCTTGCCTTGCCTTGCTTTCCCTTCCCTTCCTTGCGTTCCGTTACTCTTTGCTTGCCTTCCGAGCATTGCCTAGCCTTGCGTTGTCGTGCCTTAGCCTTGCCTCGCCTAACCGTGCCTTGCCTTGCGTTACCCTTTCCTTGCCTTGCCATGCATTGCCTAGCCGTGCGTTGTCGTGCATTAGCCTCGCCTTGCATTACTGTGCCTTGCCTTGCGTTACCCTTTCCTTGCCTGGCCGTGCATTGCTTAGCCTGGCGTTGCCGTGCCTTAGCCTTGTTTCCCCTTGCCGTGCCGTTCTTTCCGTTACCATTGCCTTGCCTTGCTTTCCCTTGCCTTCCTTGCCTTCCGTTACTCTTTGCTTGCCTTCCGTGCATTGCCTAGCCTTGCCTTGTCGTGTCTTAGCCTTTTTTCACCTTGCCATAGCCTTGCTTGCGTTGCCTTGCTTTGCCTTGCCTTCCTTGCTTTCCGTTACTCTTTGCTTGCCTTCCGTGCATTGCCTAGCCTTGCGTGGTCGTGCCTTAGCCTTTTTTCACCTTGCCATAGCCTTGCTTGCGTTGCCTTGCTTTGCCTTGCATTCCTTGCCTTCCGTTACTCTTTGCTTGCTTTCCGTGCATTGCCTAGCCTTGCGTTGTCGTGCATTAGACTTGCCTCCCCAAACCGTGCCTTGCCTTGCGTTACCCTTTCCTTGCCTTACCCTGCATTGCCTAGCCCTGTGTTGTCGTGCCTTAGCATTGTTTCCCCTTGCCGTGCCGTTCCTTCCGTTGCCCTTGCCTTCCCTTGCTTTCCCTTGCTTTCCTTGCCTTCCGTTACTCTTCGCTTTCCTTCCGTGCATTGCCTAGCCTTGCGTTGTCGTGCCTTAGCCTTGCCTCGCCGGACTGTGCCTTACCTTGCGTTACCCTTTCCTTGCCTTGCCGTGCACTGCCTAGCCTTCCCTTGTCGTGCATTAGCCTTGCCTTGCCTGACCGTGCCTTGCCTGGCGTTACCCTTTCCTTGCCTTGCGTGCATTGCCTAGCCGTGCGTTGTCGTGCCTTAGCCTTGTTTCCCCTTGCCGTGCCGTTCCTTCCGTTACCCTTGCCTTGCCTTGCTTTCCCTTGCCTTCCTTGGTTTCCGTTACTCTTTGGTTGCCTTCCGTGCATTGCCTAGCCTTGCGCTGTCATGCATTAGCCTTGCCTTGCCTCAGAGTGCCTTGCCTTGCGTTACCTTTTCCTTGGCTGGCCGTGCATTGCCTAGTCGTGCGTTGTGGTGCCTTAGCCTTTTTTCACCTTGCCATAGCCTTGCTTGCGTTGCCTTGCTTTGCCTTGCCTTCCTTGCCTTCCGTTACTCTTTGCTTCCCTTCCGTGCATTGCCTAGCCTTGCGTGGTCGTGCCTTAGCCTTTTTTCACCTTGCCATAGCCTTGCTTGCGTTGCCTTGCTTTGCCTTGCATTCCTTGCCTTCCGTTACTCTTTACTTGCCTTCCGTGCATTGCCTAGCCTTGCGTTGTCGTGCATTAGCCTCGCCTTGCCTTACCGTGCCTTGCCTTGCGTTACCCTTTCCTTGCCTGGCCGTGCATTGCTTAGCCTTGCGTTGCCGTGCCTTAGCCTTGTTTCCCCTTGCCGTGCCGTGCCTTTTGTTACACTTGACTTGCCTTGCTTTGCCTTGCCTTCCTTGCCTTCCGTTACCCTTTGCTTGCCTTTCGTGCATTGCCTAGCCTTGCGTTGTCGTGCCTTAGCCTTGCCTCGCCTGACCGTGCCTTGCCTTGCGTTACCCTTTCCTTGCCTTGCCATGCATTGCCTAGCCGTGCGTTGTCGTGCATCAGCCTTGCCTTGCCTCAAGGTGCCTTGCCTTGCGTTACCCTTTCCTTGCCTTGCCCTGCATTGCCTAGCCCTGTGTTGTCGTGCCTTAGCCTTGTTTCCCCTTGCCGTGCCGTTCCTTCCGTTACCCTTGCCTTGCCTTGCTTTCCCTTGCCTTCCTTGCCTTCCGTTACTCTTTGCTTGCCTTCCTTGCATTGCCTAGCCTTGCGTTGTCGTGCCTTAGCCTTGTTTCCCCTTGCCGTGCCGTGCCTGTTGTTACACTTGCCTTGCCGTGCTTTGCCTTGCCTTCCTTTTCTTCCGTTACTCTTTCCTTGCGTAGCCGTGCACTGCCTAGCCTTGCGATGTCGTGCATTAGCTTTGCCTCGCCTGACAGTGCCTTGCCTTGCGTTACCCTTTCCTTAACTTGCCGTGGATTGCCTAGCCCTGCGTTGTCGTGCCTTAGCCTTGTTTCCCCTTACCGTGCCGTTCCTTCCGTTACCCTTGCCTTCCCCTGCTTTCCCTTGCCTTCCTTGCCTTTCGTTACTCTTTGCTTGCCTTTCGTGCATTGCCTAGCCGTGCGTTGCAGTGCCTTAGCCTTGTTTCCCCTTGCCGTGCCGTTCCTTCCGTTACCCTTGCCTTGCCTTGGTTTCCCTTGCCTTCCTTGCCTTCCGTTACTCTTTGCTTGCCTTCCGTGCATTGCCTAGCCTTGCGTTGTCGTGCATTTGCCTTGCCTCGCCTGACCGTGCCTTGCCTTGCGTTACCCTTTCCTTGCCTTGCCGTGCATTGCCTAGCCGTGCGTTGTCGTGCATTAGCCTTCTCTTGCCTTACCGTGCCTTGCCTTGCGTTACCCTTTCCTTGCCTGGCCGTGCATTGCCTAGCCGTGCGTTGCCATTCCTTAGCCTTGTTTCCCCTTGCCGTGCCTTGCCTTTTGTTACACTTGCCTTGCCTTGCTTTCCCTTGCCTTCCTTTCCTTCCGTTACTCTTTCCTTGCGTAGCCGTGCACTGCCTATCCTTGCGTTGTCGTGCATTAGCCTTGCCTCCCCAAACCGTGCCTTGCCTTGCGTTACCATTTCCTTGCCTTGCCCTGCATTGCCTAGCCGTCCGTTACCGTGCCTTAGCCTTGTTTCCCCTTGCCGTGCCGTTCCTTCCGTTAACCTTGCCTTGCCTTGCATTCCCTTGCCTTCCTTGCGTTCCGTTACTCTTTGCTTGCCTTCCGTGCATTGCCTAGCCTTGCGTTGTCGTGCCTTAGCCTTGCCTCGCCTGACCGTGCCTTGCCTTGCGTTACCCTTACCTTGCCTTGCCCTGCATTGCCTAGCCCTGTGTTGTCGTGCCTTAGCCTTGTTTCCCCTTACCGTGCCGTTCCTTTCGTTACCCTTGCCTTCCCCTGTTTTCCCTTGCATTCCTTGCCTTCCGTTACTCTTTGCTTGCCTTCCGTGCATTGCCTAGCCTTGCGTAGTCCTGCCTTAGCCTTGCCTCGCCTGACCGTGCCTTGCCTTGCGTTACCCTTTCCTTGCCTTGCAGTGCATTGCCTAGCCGTTCGTTGTCGTGCCTTAGCCTTGTTTGCCCTTGCCGTGCCGTTCCTTCCGTTACACTTGCCTTGCTTTCCCTTGCCTTCCTTGCCTTCCGTTACTCTTTGCTTGCCTTCCGTGCATTGCCTAGCCTTGCGTTGTCGTGTCTTAGCCTTTTTTCACCTTGCCATAGCCTTGCTTGCGTTGCCTTGCTTTGCCTTGCCTTCCTTGCCTTCCGTTACTCTTTGCTTGCCTTCGGTGCATTGCCTAGCCTTGCGTGGTCGTGCCTTAGCCTTTTTTCACCTTGCCATAACCTTGCTTGGGTTGCCTTGCTTTCCCTTGCATTCCTTGCCTTCCGTTACTCTTTGCTTGCCTTCCGCGCATTGCCTAGCCTTGGGTTGTCGTGCATTAGCCTTGCCGCCCCAAACCGTGCCTTGCCTTGCGTTACCCTTTCCTTGCCTTGCCCTGCATTGCCTAGCCCTGTGTTGTCGTGCCTTAGCCTTGTTTCCCCTTGCCGTGCCGTTCCTTCCGTTACCCTTGCCTTGCCTTGCTTTCCCTTGCTTTCCTTGCCTTCCGTTACTCTTTGCTTTCCTTCCGTGCATTGCCTAGCCTTGCGTTGTCGTGCATTAACCTTGCCTCGCCTGACAGTGCCTTGCCTTGCGTTACCCTTTCCTTGCCTTGCCGTGCACTGCCAAGCCTTGCCTTGTCGTGCATTAGCCTTGCCTCGCCTGACCGTGCCTTGCCTGGCGTTACCCTTTCCTTGCCTTGCCGAGCATTGCCTAGCCGTGCGTTGCCGTGCCTTAGTCTTGTTTCCCCTTGCCGTGCCGTTCCTTCCGTTAACCTTGCCTTGCCTTGCTTTCCCTTGCCTTCCTTGCCTTCCGTTACTCTTTGCTTGCCTTCCGTGCATTGCCTAGCCTTGCGTTGTCGTGCATTAGCCTTGCCTCCCCAAACCGTGCCTTGCCTTGCGTTACCCTTTCCTTGCCTTGCCCTGCATTGCCTAGAACTGTGTTGTAGTGCCTTAGCCTTGTTTCCCCTTACCGTGCCGTTCCTTTCGTTACCCTTGCCTTCCCCTGCTTTCCCTTGCATTCCTTGCCTTCCGTTACTCTTTGCTTGCCTTCCGTGCATTGCCTAGCCTTGCGTAGTCGTGCCTTAGCCTTCCCTCGCCTGACCGTGCCTTGCCTTGCGTTACCCTTTCCTTGCCTTGCCGTGAATTGCCTAGCCGTGCGTTGTCGTGCATTAGCCTCGCCTTGCCTTACCGTGCCTTGCCTTGCGTTAACCTTTCCTTGCCTGGCCGTTCATTGCTTAGCCTTGCGTTGCCGTGCCTTAGCCTTGTTTCCCCTTGCCGTGCCGTGCTTTTGTTACACTTGCCTTGACTTGTTTGCCTTGCCTTTATTTCCTTCCGTTACTCTTTCCTTGCCTAGCCGTGCACTGCGTAGCCTTGCGTTGTCGTGCATTACCCTTGCCTCGCCTGACCGTGCCTTGCCTTGCGTTACCCTTTCCTTGCCTTGCCGTGCATTGCCTAGCCCTGCGTTGCCGTGCCTTAGCCTTGTTTCCCCTTGCCGTGCCGTTCCTTCCGTTAACCTTGCCTTGCCTTGCTTTCCCTTGCCTTCCTTGCCTTCCGTTACGCTTTGCTTGCCTTCCGTGCATTGCCTAGCCTTGCGTTGTCGTGCATTAGCCTTGCCTCCCCAAACCGTGCCTTGCCTTGCGTTACCCTTTCCTTGCCTTGCCGTGCATTGCCTAGCCCTGCGTTGTCGTGCCTTAGCCTTGTTTCCCCTTACCGTGCCGTTCCTTCCGTTACCCTTGCCTTCCCCTGCTTTCCCTTGCCTTCCTTGCCTTTCGTTACTCTTTGCTTGCCTTTCGTGCATTGCCTAGCCGTGCGTTGCAGTGCCTTAGCCTTGTTTCCCCTTGCCGTGCCGTTCCTTCCGTTACCCTTGCCTTGCCTTGGTTTCCCTTGCCTTCCTTGCCTTCCGTTACTCTTTGCTTGCCTTCCGTGCATTACCTAGCCTTGCGTTGTCGTGCATTTGCCTTGCCTCGCCTGACCGTGCCTTGCCTTGCGTTACCCTTTCCTTGCCTTGCCGTGCATTGCCTAGCCGTGCGTTGTCGTGCATTAGCCTTCTCTTGCCTTACCGTGCCTTGCCTTGCGTTACCCTTTCCTTGCCTGGCCGTGCATTGCCTAGCCGTGCGTTGCCGTTCCTTAGCCTTGTTTCCCCTTGCCGTGCCTTGCCTTTTGTTACACTTGCCTTGCCTTGCTTTCCCTTGCCTTCCTTTCCTTCCGTTACTCTTTCCTTGCGTAGCCGTGCACTGCCTATCCTTGCGTTGTCGTGCATTAGCCTTGCCTCCCCAAACCGTGCCTTGCCTTGCGTTACCATTTCCTTGCCTTGCCCTGCATTGCCTAGCCGTCCGTTACCGTGCCTTAGCCTTGTTTCCCCTTGCCGTGCCGTTCCTTCCGTTAACCTTGCCTTGCCTTGCATTCCCTTGCCTTCCTTGCGTTCCGTTACTCTTTGCTTGCCTTCCGTGCATTGCCTAGCCTTGCGTTGTCGTGCCTTAGCCTTGCCTCGCCTGACCGTGCCTTGCCTTGCGTTACCCTTACCTTGCCTTGCCCTGGTGCATTGCCTAGCCCTGTGTTGTCGTGCCTTAGCCTTGTTTCCCCTTACCGTGCCGTTCCTTTCGTTACCCTTGCCTTCCCCTGTTTTCCCTTGCATTCCTTGCCTTCCGTTACTCTTTGCTTGCCTTCCGTGCATTGCCTAGCCTTGCGTAGTCCTGCCTTAGCCTTGCCTCGCCTGACCGTGCCTTGCCTTGCGTTACCCTTTCCTTGCCTTGCAGTGCATTGCCTAGCCGTTCGTTGTCGTGCCTTAGCCTTGTTTGCCCTTGCCGTGCCGTTCCTTCCGTTACACTTGCCTTGCTTTCCCTTGCCTTCCTTGCCTTCCGTTACTCTTTGCTTGCCTTCCGTGCATTGCCTAGCCTTGCGTTGTCGTGTCTTAGCCTTTTTTCACCTTGCCATAGCCTTGCTTGCGTTGCCTTGCTTTGCCTTGCCTTCCTTGCCTTCCGTTACTCTTTGCTTGCCTTCGGTGCATTGCCTAGCCTTGCGTGGTCGTGCCTTAGCCTTTTTTCACCTTGCCATAACCTTGCTTGCGTTGCCTTGCTTTCCCTTGCATTCCTTGCCTTCCGTTACTCTTTGCTTGCCTTCCGCGCATTGCCTAGCCTTGGGTTGTCGTGCATTAGCCTTGCCTCCCCAAACCGTGCCTTGCCTTGCGTTACCCTTTCCTTGCCTTGCCCTGCATTGCCTAGCCCTGTGTTGTCGTGCCTTAGCCTTGTTTCCCCTTGCCGTGCCGTTCCTTCCGTTACCCTTGCCTTGCCTTGCTTTCCCTTGCTTTCCTTGCCTTCCGTTACTCTTTGCTTTCCTTCCGTGCATTGCCTAGCCTTGCGTTGTCGTGCCTTAACCTTGCCTCGCCTGACAGTGCCTTGCCTTGCGTTACCCTTTCCTTGCCTTGCCGTGCATTGCCTAGCCTTGCGTTGTCGTGCATTAGCCTTGCCTCGCCTGACCGTGCCTTGCCTTGCGTTACCCTTTCCTTGCCTTGCCGAGCATTGCCTAGCCGTGCGTTGCCGTGCCTTAGTCTTGTTTCCCCTTGCCGTGCCGTTCCTTCCGTTAACCTTGCCTTGCCTTGCTTTCCCTTGCCTTCCTTGCCTTCCGTTACTCTTTGCTTGCCTTCCGTGCATTGCCTAGCCTTGCGTTGTCGTGCATTAGCCTTGCCTCCCCAAACCGTGCCTTGCCTTGCGTTACCCTTTCCTTGCCTTGCCCTGCATTGCCTAGCCCTGTGTTGTAGTGCCTTAGCCTTGTTTCCCCTTACCGTGCCGTTCCTTTCGTTACCCTTGCCTTCCCCTGCTTTCCTTTGCATTCCTTGCCTTCCGTTACTCTTTGCTTGCCTTCCGTGCATTGCCTAGCCTTGCGTTGTCGTGCCTTAGCCTTGTTCCCCTTGCCGTGCCGTGCCTGTTGTTACACTTGCCTTGCCGTGCTTTGCCTTCCCTTCCTTTCCTTCCGTTACTCTTTCCTTGCATAGCCGTGCTCTTCCTAGCCTTGCGATGTCGTGCATTAGCTTTGCCTCGCCTGACAGTGCCTTGCCTTGCGTTACCCTTTCCTTGCCTTGCCGTGCACTGCCAAGCCATGCCTTGTCGTGCATTAGCCTTGCCTCGCCTGACCGTGCCTTGCCTGGCGTTACCCTTTCCTTGCCTTGCCGTGCATTGCCTAGCCCTGCGTTGCCGTGCCTTAGCCTTGTTTCCCCTTGCCGAGCCGTTCCTTCCGTTACTCTTGCCTTGCCTTGCTTTCCCTTGCCTTCCTTGCCTTCCGTTACTCTTTGCTTGCCTTCCGTGCATTGCCTAGCCTTGCGTTGTCGTCGTTAGCCTTGCCTCGCCTGACCGTGCCTTGCCTTGCGTTCCCCTTTCCTTGCCTTGCCGAGTATTGCCTAGCCGTGCGTTGTCGTGCATTAGCCTTGTCTAGCCTTACCGTGCCTCGCCTTGCGTTACCCTTTCCTTGCCTGGCCGTGCATTGCCTAGCCGTGCGTTGCCGTTCCTTAGCCTTGTTTCCCCTTGCCGTGCCTTACCTTTTGTTACACTTGCCTTGCCTTGCTTTGCCTTGCCTTCCTTTCCTTCCGTTACTCTTTCCTTGCCTAGCCGTGCACTGCCTAGCCTTGCGTTGTCGTGCATTAGCCTTGCCTCTCCAAACCGTGCCTTGACTTGCGTTACCATTTCCTTGCCTTGCCCTGCATTGCCTAGCCGTGCCTTACCGTGCTTAGCCTTGTTTCCCCTTGCCGTGCCGTTCCTTCCGTTAACCTTGCCTTGCCTTGCTTTCCCTTCCCTTCCTTGCGTTCCGTTACTCTTTGCTTGCCTTCCGAGCATTGCCTAGCCTTGCGTTGTCGTGCCTTAGCCTTGCCTCGCCTAACCGTGCCTTGCCTTGCGTTACCCTTTCCTTGCCTTGCCATGCATTGCCTAGCCGTGCGTTGTCGTGCATTAGCCTGGCCTTGCATTACTGTGCCTTGCTTTGCGTTACCCTTTCCTTGCCTGGCCGTGCATTGCTTAGCCTTGCGTTGCCGTGCCTTAGCCTTGTTTCCCCTTGCCGTGCCGTTCTTTCCGTTACCATTGCCTTGCCTTGCTTTCCCTTGCCTTCCTTGCCTTCCGTTACTCTTTGCTTGCCTTCCGTGCATTGCCTAGCCTTGCCTTGTCGTGTCTTAGCCTTTTTTCACCTTGCCATAGCCTTGCTTGCGTTGCCTTGCTTTGCCTTGCCTTCCTTGCTTTCCGTTACTCTTTGCTTGCCTTCCGTGCATTGCCTAGCCTTGCGTGGTCGTGCCTTAGCCTTTTTTCACCTTGCCATAGCCTTGCTTGCGTTGCCTTGCTTTGCCTTGCATTCCTTGCCTTCCGTTACGCTGTGCTTGCTTTCCTTGCATTGCCTAGCCTTGCGTTGTCGTGCATTAGACTTGCCTCCCCAAACCGTGCCTTGCAATGCGTTTCCCTTTCCTTGCCTTACCCTGCATTGCCTAGCCCTGTGTTGTCGTGCCTTAGCATTGTTTCCCCTTGCCGTGCCGTTCCTTCCGTTACCCTTGCCTTGCCTTGCTTTCCCTTGCCTTCCTTGGTTTCCGTTACTCTTTGCTTGCCTTCCGTGCATTGCCTAGCCTTGCGCTGTCATGCATTAGCCTTGCCTTGCCTCAGAGTGCCTTGCCTTGCGTTACCTTTTCCTTGGCTGGCCGTGCATTGCCTAGTCGTGCGTTGTGGTGCCTTAGCCTTGTTTCACCTTGCCATAGCCTTGCTTGCTTTGCCTTGCTTTCCCTTGCCTTCCTTGCCTTCCGTTACTCTTTGCTTGCCTTCCGTGCATTGCCTAGCCTTGCGTTGTCGTGTCTTAGCCATTTTTCACCTTGCCATAGCCTTGCTTGCGTTGCCTTGCTTTGCCTTGCCTTCCTTGCCTTCCGTTACTCTTTGCTTCCCTTCCGTGCATTGCCTAGCCTTGCGTGGTCGTGCCTTAGCCTTTTTTCACCTTGCCATAGCCTTGCTTGCGTTGCCTTGCTTTGCCTTGCATTCCTTGCCTTCCGTTACTCTTTACTTGCCTTCCGTGCATTGCCTAGCCTTGCGTTGTCGTGCATTAGCCTCGCCTTGCCTTACCGTGCCTTGCCTTGCGTTACCCTTTCCTTGCCTGGCCGTGCATTGCTTAGCCTTGCGTTGCCGTGCCTTAGCCTTGTTTCCCCTTGCCGTGCCGTGCCTTTTGTTACACTTGCCTTGCCTTGCTTTGCCTTGCCTTCCTTGCCTTCCGTTACCCTTTGCTTGCCTTTCGTGCATTGCCTAGCCTTGCGTTGTCGTGCCTTAGCCTTGCCTCGCCTGAACGTGCCTTGCCTTGCGTTACCCTTTCCTTGCCTTGCCATGCATTGCCTAGCCGTGCGTTGTCGTGCATCAGCCTTGCCTTGCCTCAAGGTGCCTTGCCTTGCGTTACCCTTTCCTTGCCTTGCCCTGCATTGCCTAGCCCTGTGTTGTCGTGCCTTAGCCTTGTTTCCCCTTGCCGTGCCGTTCCTTCCGTTACCCTTGCCTTCCCCTGCTTTCCCTTGCCTTCCTTGCCTTGCCTTGCCCTGCATTGCCTAGCCGTGCCTGTGTTGTGCCGTGCCTTAGCCTTGTTTCCCCTTGCCGTGCCGTTCCTTCCGTTACCCTTGCCTTGCCTTGCCTTTCCCTTGCCTTCCTTGCCTTCCGTTACTCTTTGCTTGCCTTCCTTGCATTGCCTAGCCTTGCGTTGTCGTGCCTTAGCCTTGTTTTTCCCCTTGCCGTGCCGTGCCTGTTGTTACACTTGCCTTGCCGTGCTTTGCCTTGCCTTCCTTTCCTTCCGTTACTCTTTCCTTGCGTAGCCGTGCACTGCCTAGCCTTGCGACTCTTTGCTTGTCGTGCATTAGCCTTTGCCTCGCCTGACAGTGCCTTGCCTTGCGTTACCCTTTCCTTAACTTGCCGTGGCATTGCCTAGCCCTGTGTTGTCGTGCCTTAGCCTTGTTTCCCCTTACCGTGCCGTTCCTTCCGTTACCCTTGCCTTCCCCTGCTTTCCCTTGCCTTCCTTGCCTTTCGTTACTCTTTGCTTGCCTTTCGTGCATTGCCTAGCCGTGCGTTGCAGTGCCTTAGCCTTGTTTCCCCTTGCCGTGCCGTTCCTTCCGTTACCCTTGCCTTGCCTTGGTTTCCCTTGCCTTCCTTGCCTTCCGTTACTCTTTGCTTGCCTTCCGTGCATTGCCTAGCCTTGCGTTGTCGTGCATTTGCCTTGCCTCGCCTGACCGTGCCTTGCCTTGCGTTACACTTTCCTTGCCTTGCCGTGCATTCCCTAGCCGTGCGTTGTCGTGCATTAGCCTTCTCTTGCCTTACCGTGCCTTGCCTTGCGTTACCCTTTCCTTCCCTGGCCGTGCATTGCCTAGCCGTGCGTTGCCGTTCCTTAGCCTTGTTTCCCCTTGCCGTGCCTTGCCTTTTGTTACCCTTGCCTTGCCTTGCTTTCCCTTGCCTTCCTTTCCTTCCGTTACTCTTTCCTTCCGTAGCCGTGCACTGCCTATCCTTGGGTTGTCGTGCATTAGCCTTGCCTCCCCAAACCGTGCCTTGCCTTGCGTTACCATTTCCTTGCCTTGCCCTGCATTGCCTAGCCGTCCGTTACCGTGCCTTAGCCTTGTTTCCCCTTGCCGTGCCGTTCCTTCCGTTACCCTTGCCTTGCCTTCCTTTCCCTTGCCTTCCTTGCCTTCCGTTACTCTTTGCTTGCCTTCCTTGCATTTCCTAGCCTTGCGTTGTCGTGCCTTAGCCTTGTTTCCCCTTGCCGTGCCGTGCCTGTTGTTACACTTGCCTTGCCGTGCTTTGCCTTGCCTTCCTTTCCTTCCGTTACTCTTTCCTTGCGTAGCCGTGCACTGCCTAGCCTTGCGATGTCGTGCATTAGCCTTGCCTCCCCAAACCGTGCCTTGCCTTGCGTTACCCTTTCCTTGCCTTGCCCTGCATTGCCTAGCCCTGTGTTGTCGTGCCTTAGCCTTGTTTCCCCTTGCCGTGCCGTTCCTTTCGTTACCCTTGCCTTCCCCTGCTTTCCCTTGCATTCCTTGCCTTCCGTTACTCTTTGCTTGCCTTCCGTGCATTGCCTAGCCTTGCGTAGTCGTGCCTTAGCCTTCCCTCGCCTGACCGTGCCTTGCCTTGCGTTACCCTTTCCTTGCCTTGCCGTGAATTGCCTAGCCGTGCGTTGTCGTGCATTAGCCTCGCCTTGCCTTACCGTGCCTTGCCTTGCGTTAACCTTTCCTTGCCTGGCCGTTCATTGCTTAGCCTTGCGTTGCCGTGCCTTAGCCTTGTTTCCCCTTGCCGTGCCGTGCCTTTTGTTACACTTGCCTTGCCTTGTTTGCCTTGCCTTTATTTCCTTCCGTTACTCTTTCCTTGCCTAGCCGTGCACGGCGTAGCCTTGCGTTGTCGTGCATTACCCTTGCCTCGCCTGACCGTGCCTTGCCTTGCGTTACCCTTTCCTTGCCTTGCCGTGCATTGCCTAGCCCTGCGTTGTCGTGCCTTAGCCTTGTTTCCCCTTACCGTGCCGTTCCTTCCGTTACCCTTGCCTTCCCCTGCTTTCCCTTGCCTTCCTTGCCTTCCGTTACTCTTTGCTTGCCTTCCGTGCATTGCCTAGCCTTGCGTTGTCGTGCCTTAGCCTTGCCTCGCCTGACCGTGCCTTGCCTTGCGTTACCCTTTCCTTGCCTTGCCGTGCATTGCCTAGCCCTGCGTTGCCGTGCCTTAGCCTTGTTTCCCCTTGCCGTGCCGTTCCTTCCGTTAACCTTGCCTTGCCTTGCTTTCCCTTGCCTTCCTTGCCTTCCGTTACGCTTTGCTTGCCTTCCGTGCATTGCCTAGCCTTGCGTTGTCGTGCATTAGCCTTGCCTCCCCAAACCGTGCCTTGCCTTGCGTTACCCTTTCCTTGCCTTGCCCTGCATTGCCTAGAACTGTGTTGTCGTGCCTTAGCCTTGTTTCCCCTTACCGTGCCGTTCCTTTCGTTACCCTTGCCTTCCCCTGCTTTCCTTTGCATTCCTTGCCTTCCGTTACTCTTTGCTTGCCTTCCGTGCATTGCCTAGCCTTGCGTTGTCGTGCCTTAGCCTTATTTCCCCTTGCCGTGCCGTGCCTGTTGTTACACTTGCCTTGCCGTGCTTTGCCTTCCCTTCCTTTCCTTCCGTTACTCTTTCCTTGCATAGCCGTGCTCTGCCTAGCCTTGCGATGTCGTGCATTAGCTTTGCCTCGCCTGACAGTGCCTTGCCTTGCGTTACCCTTTTCTTGCCTTGCCGTGCATTGCCTAGCCCTGCGTTGCCGTGCCTTAGCCTTGTTTCCCCTTGCCGAGCCGTTCCTTCCGTTACTCTTGCCTTGCCTTGCTTTCCCTTGCCTTCCTTGCCTTCCGTTACTCTTTGCTTGCCTTCCGTGCATTGCCTAGCCTTGCGTTGTCGTCGTTAGCCTTGCCTCGCCTGACCGTGCCTTGCCTTGCGTTCCCCTTTCCTTGCCTTGCCGAGCATTGCCTAGCCGTGCGTTGTCGTGCATTAGCCTTGTCTAGCCTTACCGTGCCTCGCCTTGCGTTACCCTTTCCTTGCCTGGCCGTGCATTGCCTAGCCGTGCGTTGCCGTTCCTTAGCCTTGTTTCCCCTTGCCGTGCCTTACCTTTTGTTACACTTGCCTTGCCTTGCTTTGCCTTGCCTTCCTTTCCTTCCGTTACTCTTTCCTTGCCTAGCCGTGCACTGCCTAGCCTTGCGTTGTCGTGCATTAGCCTTGCCTCTCCAAACCGTGCCTTGACTTGCGTTACCATTTCCTTGCCTTGCCCTGCATTGCCTAGCCGTGCCTTACCGTGCTTAGCCTTGTTTCCCCTTGCCGTCCCGTTCCTTCCGTTAACCTTGCCTTGCCTTGCTTTCCCTTCCCTTCCTTGCGTTCCGTTACTCTTTGCTTGCCTTCCGAGCATTGCCTAGCCTTGCGTTGTCGTGCCTTAGCCTTGCCTCGCCTAACCGTGGCTTGCCTTGCGTTACCCTTTCCTTGCCTTGCCATGCATTGCCTAGCCGTGCGTTGTCGTGCATTAGCCTCGCCTTGCATTACTGTGCCTTGCCTTGCGTTACCCTTTCCTTGCCTGGCCGTGCATTGCTTAGCCTTGCGTTGCCGTGCCTTAGCCTTGTTTCCCCTTGCCGTGCCGTTCTTTCCGTTACCATTGCCTTGCCTTGCTTTCCCTTGCCTTCCTTGCCTTCCGTTACTCTTTGCTTGCCTTCCGTGCATTGCCTAGCCTTGCCTTGTCGTGTCTTAGCCTTTTTTTCACCTTGCCATAGCCTTGCTTGCGTTGCCTTGCTTTGCCTTGCCTTCCTTGCTTTCCGTTACTCTTTGCTTGCCTTCCGTGCATTGCCTAGCCTTGCGTGGTCGTGCCTTAGCCTTTTTTCACCTTGCCATAGCCTTGCTTGCGTTGCCTTGCTTTGCCTTGCATTCCTTGCCTTCCGTTACTCTTTGCTTGCTTTCCGTGCATTGCCTAGCCTTGCGTTGTCGTGCATTAGACTTGCCTCCCCAAACCGTGCCTTGCCTTGCGTTACCCTTTCCTTGCCTTACCCTGCATTGCCTAGCCCTGTGTTGTCGTGCCTTAGCATTGTTTCCCCTTGCCGTGCCGTTCCTTCCGTTGCCCTTGCCTTCCCTTGCTTTCCCTTGCTTTCCTTGCCTTCCGTTACTCTTCGCTTTCCTTCCGTGCATTGCCTAGCCTTGCGTTGTCGTGCCTTAGCCTTGCCTCGCCGGACTGTGCCTTACCTTGCGTTACCCTTTCCTTGCCTTGCCGTGCACTGCCTAGCCTTCCCTTGTCGTGCATTAGCCTTGCCTTGCCTGACCGTGCCTTGCCTGGCGTTACCCTTTCCTTGCCTTGCCGTGCATTGCCTAGCCGTGCGTTGTCGTGCCTTAGCCTTGTTTCCAATTGCCGTGCCGTTCCTTCCGTTACCCTTGCCTTGCCTTGCTTTCCCTTGCATTCCTTGGTTTCCGTTACTCTTTGGTTGCCTTCCGTGCATTGCCTAGCCTTGCGCTGTCATGCATTAGCCTTGCCTTGCCTCAGAGTGCCTTGCCTTGCGTTACCTTTTCCTTCCTGGCCGTGCATTGCCTAGTCGTGCGTTGTGGTGCCTTAGCCTTGTTTCACCTTGCCATAGCCTTGCTTGCTTTGCCTTGCTTTCCCTTGCCTTCCTTGCCTTCCGTTATTCTTTGCTTGCCTTCCGTGCATTGCCTAGCCTTGCGTTGTCGTGTCTTAGCCTTTTTTCACCTTGCCATAGCCTTGCTTGCGTTGCCTTGCTTTGCCTTGCCTTCCTTGCCTTCCGTTACTCTTTGCTTCCCTTCCGTGCATTGCCTAGCCTTGCGTGGTCGTGCCTTAGCCTTTTTTCACCTTGCCATAGCCTTGCTTGCGTTGCCTTGCTTTGCCTTGCATTCCTTGCCTTCCGTTACTCTTTACTTGCCTTCCGTGCATTGCCTAGCCTTGCGTTGTCGTGCATTAGCCTCGCCTTGCCTTACCGTGCCTTGCCTTGCGTTACCCTTTCCTTGCCTGGCCGTGCATTGCTTAGCCTTGCGTTGCCGTGCCTTAGCCTTGTTTCCCCTTGCCGTGCCGTGCCTTTTGTTACACTTGCCTTGCCTTGCTTTGCCTTGCCTTCCTTGCCTTCCGTTACCCTTTGCTTGCCTTTCGTGCATTGCCTAGCCTTGCGTTGTCGTGCCTTAGCCTTGCCTCGCCTGACCGTGCCTTGCCTTGCGTTACCCTTTCCTTGCCTTGCCATGCATTGCCTAGCCGTGCGTTGTCGTGCATCAGCCTTGCCTTGCCTCAAGGTGCCTTGCCTTGCGTTACCCTTTCCTTGCCTTGCCCTGCATTGCCTAGCCCTGTGTTGTCGTGCCTTAGCCTTGTTTCCCCTTGCCGTGCCGTTCCTTCCGTTACCCTTGCCTTGCCTTGCTTTCCCTTGCCTTCCTTGCCTTCCGTTACTCTTTGCTTGCCTTCCTTGCATTGCCTAGCCTTGCGTTGTCGTGCCTTAGCCTTGTTTCCCCTTGCCGTGCCGTGCCTGTTGTTACACTTGCCTTGCCGTGCTTTGCCTTGCCTTCCTTTTCTTCCGTTACTCTTTCCTTGCGTAGCCGTGCACTGCCTAGCCTTGCGATGTCGTGCATTAGCTTTGCCTCGCCTGACAGTGCCTTGCCTTGCGTTACCCTTTCCTTAACTTGCCGTGGATTGCCTAGCCCTGCGTTGTCGTGCCTTAGCCTTGTTTCCCCTTACCGTGCCGTTCCTTCCGTTACCCTTGCCTTCCCCTGCTTTCCCTTGCCTTCCTTGCCTTTCGTTACTCTTTGCTTGCCTTTCGTGCATTGCCTAGCCGTGCGTTGCAGTGCCTTAGCCTTGTTTCCCCTTGCCGTGCCGTTCCTTCCGTTACCCTTGCCTTGCCTTGGTTTCCCTTGCCTTCCTTGCCTTCCGTTACTCTTTGCTTGCCTTCCGTGCATTGCCTAGCCTTGCGTTGTCGTGCATTTGCCTTGCCTCGCCTGACCGTGCCTTGCCTTGCGTTACCCTTTCCTTGCCTTGCCGTGCATTGCTAAGCCGTGCGTTGTCGTGCATTAGCCTTCTCTTGCCTTACCGTGCCTTGCCTTGCGTTACCCTTTCCTTGCCTGGCCGTGCATTGCCTAGCCGTGCGTTGCCGTTCCTTAGCCTTGTTTCCCCTTGCCGTGCCTTGCCTTTTGTTACACTTGCCTTGCCTTGCTTTCCCTTGCCTTCCTTTCCTTCCGTTACTCTTTCCTTGCGTAGCCGTGCACTGCCTATCCTTGCGTTGTCGTGCATTAGCCTTGCCTCCCCAATCCGTGCCTTGCCTTGCGTTACCATTTCCTTGCCTTGCCCTGCATTGCCTAGCCGTCCGTTACCGTGCCTTAGCCTTGTTTCCCCTTGCCGTGCCGTTCCTTCCGTTAACCTTGCCTTGCCTTGCATTCCCTTGCCTTCCTTGCGTTCCGTTACTCTTTGCTTGCCTTCCGTGCATTGCCTAGCCTTGCGTTGTCGTGCCTTAGCCTTGCCTCGCCTGACCGTGCCTTGCCTTGCGTTACCCTTACCTTGCCTTGCCCTGCATTGCCTAGCCCTGTGTTGTCGTGCCTTAGCCTTGTTTCCCCTTACCGTGCCGTTCCTTTCGTTACCCTTGCCTTCCCCTGTTTTCCCTTGCATTCCTTGCCTTCCGTTACTCTTTGCTTGCCTTCCGTGCATTGCCTAGCCTTGCGTAGTCCTGCCTTAGCCTTGCCTCGCCTGACCGTGCCTTGCCTTGCGTTACCCTTTCCTTGCCTTGCAGTGCATTGCCTAGCCGTTCGTTGTCGTGCCTTAGCCTTGTTTGCCCTTGCCGTGCCGTTCCTTCCGTTACACTTGCCTTGCTTTCCCTTGCCTTCCTTGCCTTCCGTTACTCTTTGCTTGCCTTCCGTGCATTGCCTAGCCTTGCGTTGTCGTGTTTTAGCCTTTTTTCACCTTGCCATAGCCTTGCTTGCGTTGCCTTGCTTTCCCTTGCATTCCTTGCCTTCCGTTACTCTTTGCTTGCCTTCCGCGCATTGCCTAGCCTTGGGTTGTCGTGCATTAGCCTTGCCTCCCCAAACCGTGCCTTGCCTTGCGTTACCCTTTCCTTGCCTTGCCCTGCATTGCCTAGCCCTGTGTTGTCGTGCCTTAGCCTTGTTTCCCCTTGCCGTGCCGTTCCTTCCGTTACCCTTGCCTTGCCTTGCTTTCCCTTGCTTTCCTTGCCTTCCGTTACTCTTTGCTTTCCTTCCGTGCATTGCCTAGCCTTGCGTTGTCGTGCATTAACCTTGCCACGCCTGACAGTGCCTTGCCTTGCGTTACCCTTTCCTTGCCTTGCCGTGCACTGCCAAGCCTTGCCTTGTCGTGCATTAGCCTTGCCTCGCCTGACCGTGCCTTGCCTGGCGTTACCCTTTCCTTGCCTTGCCGAGCATTGCCTAGCCGTGCGTTGCCGTGCCTTAGTCTTGTTTCCCCTTGCCGTGCCGTTCCTTCCGTTAACCTTGCCTTGCCTTGCTTTCCCTTGCCTTCCTTGCCTTCCGTTACTCTTTGCTTGCCTTCCGTACATTGCCTAGCCTTGCGTTGTCGTGCATTAGCCTTGCCTCCCCAAACCGTGCCTTGCCTTGCGTTACCCTTTCCTTGCCTTGCCCTGCATTGCCTAGAACTGTGTTGTAGTGCCTTAGCCTTGTTTCCCCTTACCGTGCCGTTCCTTTCGTTACCCTTGCCTTCCCCTGCTTTCCTTTGCATTCCTTGCCTTCCGTTACTCTTTGCTTGCCTTCCGTGCATTGCCTAGCCTTGCGTTGTCGTGCCTTAGCCTTGTTTCCCCTTGCCGTGCCGTGCCTGTTGTTACACTTGCCTTGCCGTGCTTTGCCTTCCCTTCCTTTCCTTCCGTTACTCTTTCCTTGCATAGCCGTGCTCTGCCTAGCCTTGCGATGTCGTGCATTAGCTTTGCCTCGCCTGACAGTGCCTTGCCTTGCGTTACCCTTTCCTTGCCTTGCCGTGCATTGCCTAGCCCTGCGTTGCCGTGCCTTAGCCTTGTTTCCCCTTGCCGAGCCGTTCCTTCCGTTACTCTTGCCTTGCCTTGCTTTCCCTTGCCTTCCTTGCCTTCCGTTACTCTTTGCTTGCCTTCCGTGCATTGCCTAGCCTTGCGTTGTCGTCATTAGCCTTGCCTCGCCTGACCGTGCCTTGCCTTGCGTTCCCCTTTCCTTGCCTTGCCGAGCATTGCCTAGCCGTGCGTTGTCGTGCATTAGCCTTGTCTAGCCTTACCGTGCCTCGCCTTGCGTTACCCTTTCCTTGCCTGGCCGTGCATTGCCTAGCCGTGCGTTGCCGTTCCTTAGCCTTGTTTCCCCTTGCCGTGCCTTACCTTTTGTTACACTTGCCTTGCCTTGCTTTGCCTTGCCTTCCTTTCCTTCCGTTACTCTTTCCTTGCCTAGCCGTGCACTGCCTAGCCTTGCGTTGTCGTGCATTAGCCTTGCCTCCCCAAACCGTGCCTTGACTTGCGTTACCATTTCCTTGCCTTGCCCTGCATTGCCTAGCCGTGCCTTACCGTGCTTAGCCTTGTTTCCCCTTGCCGTGCCGTTCCTTCCGTTAACCTTCCCTTGCCTTGCTTTCCCTTGCCTTCCTTGCGTTCCGTTACTCTTTGCTTGCCTTCCGAGCATTGCCTAGCCTTGCGTTGTCGTGCCTTAGCCTTGCCTCGCCTAACCGTGCCTTGCCTTGCGTTACCCTTTCCTTGCCTTGCCATGCATTGCCTAGCCGTGCGTTGTCGTGCATTAGCCTCGCCTTGCATTACTGTGCCTTGCCTTGCGTTACCCTTTCCTTGCCTGGCCGTGCATTGCTTAGCCTTGCGTTGCCGTGCCTTAGCCTTGTTTCCCCTTGCCGTGCCGTTCTTTCCGTTACCATTGCCTTGCCTCGCTTTCCCTTCCCTTCCTTGCCTTCCGTTACTCTTTGCTTGCCTTCCGTGCATTGCCTAGCCTTGCGTGGTCGTGCCTTAGCCTTTTTTCATCTTGCCATAGCCTTGCTTGCGTTGCCTTGCTTTGCCTTGCATTCCTTGCCTTCCGTTACTCTTTGCTTGCTTTCCGTGCATTGCCTAGCCTTGCGTTGTCGTGCATTAGACTTGCCTCCCCAAACCGTGCCTTGCCTTGCGTTACCCTTTCCTTGCCTTACCCTGCATTGCCTAGCCCTGTGTTGTCGTGCCTTAGCCTTGTTTCCCCTTGCCGTGCCGTTCCTTCCGTTACCCTTGCCTTCCCTTTCTTTCCCTTGCTTTCCTTGCCTTCCGTTACTCTTCGCTTTCCTTCCGTGCATTGCCTAGCCTTGCGTTGTCGTGCCTTAGCCTTGCCTCGCCTGACTGTGCCTTGCCTTGCGTTACCCTTTCCTTGCCTTGCCGTGCACTGCCTAGCCTTGCGCTGTCATGCATTAGCCTTGCCTTGCCTCAGAGTGCCTTGCCTTGCGTTACCTTTTCCTTGGCTGGCCGTGCATTGCCTAGTCGTGCGTTGTGGTGCCTTAGCCTTGTTTCACCTTGCCATAGCCTTGCTTGCTTTGCCTTGCTTTCCCTTGCCTTCCTTGCCTTCCGTTACTCTTTGCTTGCCTTCCGTGCATTGCCTAGCCTTGCGTTGTCGTGTCTTAGCCTTTTTTCACCTTGCCATAGCCTTGCTTGCGTTGCCTTGCTTTGCCTTGCCTTCCTTGCCTTCCGTTACTCTTTGCTTCCCTTCCGTGCATTGCCTAGCCTTGCGTGGTCGTGCCTTAGCCTTTTTTCACCTTGCCATAGCCTTGCTTGCGTTGCCTTGCTTTGCCTTGCATTCCTTGCCTTCCGTTACTCTTTACTTGCCTTCCGTGCATTGCCTAGCCTTGCGTTGTCGTGCATTAGCCTCGCCTTGCCTTACCGTGCCTTGCCTTGCGTTACCCTTTCCTTGCCTGGCCGTGCATTGCTTAGCCTTGCGTTGCCGTGCCTTAGCCTTGTTTCCCCTTGCCGTGCCGTGCCTTTTGTTACACTTGCCTTGCCTTGCTTTACCTTGCCTTCCTTGCCTTCCGTTACCCTTTGCTTGCCTTTCGTGCATTGCCTAGCCTTGCATTGTCGTGCCTTAGCCTTGCCTCGCCTGACCGTGCCTTGCCTTGCGTTACCCTTTCCTTGCCTTGCCATGCATTGCCTAGCCGTGCGTTGTCGTGCATCAGCCTTGCCTTGCCTCAAGGTGCCTTGCCTTGCGTTACCCTTTCCTTGCCTTGCCCTGCATTGCCTAGCCCTGTGTTGTCGTGCCTTAGCCTTGTTTCCCCTTGCCGTGCCGTTCCTTCCGTTACCCTTGCCTTGCCTTGCTTTCCCTTGCCTTCCTTGCCTTCCGTTACTCTTTGCTTGCCTTCCGTGCATTGCCTAGCCTTGCGTTGTCGTGCCTTAGCCTTGTTTCCCCTTGCCGTGCCGTGCCTGTTGTTACACTTGCCTTGCCGTGCTTTGCCTTGCCTTCCTTTCCTTCCGTTACTCTTTCCTTGCGTAGCCGTGCACTGCCTAGCCTTGCGATGTCGTGCATTAGCTTTGCCTCGCCTGACAGTGCCTTGCCTTGCGTTACCCTTTCCTTAACTTGCCGTGGATTAAGTAGCCCTGCGTTGCCGTGCCTTAGCCATGTTTCCCCTTACCGTGCCGTTCCTTCAGTTACCCTTGCCTTCCCCTGCTTTCCCTTACCTTCCTTGCCTTTCGTTACTCTTTGCTTGCCTTTCGTGCATTGCCTAGCCGTGCGTTGCAGTGCCTTAGCCTTGTTTCCCTTTGCCGTGCCGTTCCTTCCGTTAACCTTGCCTTGCCTTGCTTTCCCTTGCCTTCCTTCCCTTCCGTTACGCTTTGCTTGCCTTCCGTGCATTGCCTAGCCTTGCGTTGTCGTGCATTAGCCTTGCCTCCCCAAACCGTGCCTTGCCTTGCGTTACCCTTTCCTTGCCTTGCCCTGCATTGCCTAGAACTGTGTTGTCGTGCCTTAGCCTTGTTTCCCCTTACCGTGCCGTTCCTTTCGTTACCCTTGCCTTCCCCTGCTTTCCTTTGCATTCCTTGCCTTCCGTTACTCTTTGCTTGCCTTCCGTGCATTGCCTAGCCTTGCGTTGTCGTGCCTTAGCCTTGTTTCCCCTTGCCGTGCCGTGCCTGTTGTTACACTTGCCTTGCCGTGCTTTGCCTTCCCTTCCTTTCCTTCCGTTACTCTTTCCTTGCATAGCCGTGCTCTGCCTAGCCTTGCGATGTCGTGCATTAGCTTTGCCTCGCCTGACAGTGCCTTGCCTTGCGTTACCCTTTTCTTGCCTTGCCGTGCATTGCCCAGCCCTGCGTTGCCGTGCCTTAGCCTTGTTTCCCCTTGCCGAGCCGTTCCTTCCGTTACTCTTGCCTTTCCTTGCTTTCCCTTGCCTTCCTTGCCTTCCGTTACTCTTTGCTTGCCTTCCGTGCATTGCCTAGCCTTGCGTTGTCGTCGTTAGCCTTGCCTCGCCTGACCGTGCCTTGCCTTGCGTTCCCCTTTCCTTGCCTTGCCGAGCATTGCCTAGCCGTGCGTTGTCGTGCATTAGCCTTGTCTAGCCTTACCGTGCCTCGCCTTGCGTTACCCTTTCCTTGCCTGGCCGTTCATTGCCTAGCCGTGCGTTGCCGTTCCTTAGCCTTGTTTCCCCTTGCCGTGCCTTACCTTTTGTTACACTTGCCTTGCCTTGCTTTGCCTTGCCTTCCTTTCCTTCCGTTACTCTTTCCTTGCCTAGCCGTGCACTGCCTAGCCTTGCGTTGTCGTGCATTAGCCTTGCCTCTCCAAACCGTGCCTTGACTTGCGTTACCATTTCCTTGCCTTGCCCTGCATTGCCTAGCCGTGCCTTACCGTGCTTAGCCTTGTTTCCCCTTGCCATAGCCTTGCTTGCGTTGCCTTGCTTTGCCTTGCATTCCTTGCCTTCCGTTACTCTTTGCTTGCTTTCCGTGCATTGCCTAGCCTTGCGTTGTCGTGCATTAGACTTGCCTCCCCAAACCGTGCCTTGCCTTGCGTTACCCTTTCCTTGCCTTACCCTGCATTGCCTAGCCCTGTGTTGTCGTGCCTTAGCATTGTTTCCCCTTGCCGTGCCGTTCCTTCCGTTGCCCTTGCATTCCCTTGCTTTCCCTTGCTTTCCTTGCCTTCCGTTACTCTTCGCTTTCCTTCCGTGCATTGCCTAGCCTTGCGTTGTCGTGCCTTAGCCTTGCCTCGCCGGACTGTGCCTTACCTTGCGTTACCCTTTCCTTGCCTTGCCGTGCACTGCCTAGCCTTCCCTTGTCGTGCATTAGCCTTGCCTTGCCTGACCGTGCCTTGCCTGGCGTTACCCTTTCCTTGCCTTGCGTGCATTGCCTAGCCGTGCGTTGTCGTGCCTTAGCCTTGTTTCCCCTTGCCGTGCCGTTCCTTCCGTTACCCTTGCCTTGCCTTGCTTTCCCTTGCCTTCCTTGGTTTCCGTTACTCTTTGGTTGCCTTCCGTGCTTTGCCTAGCCTTGCGCTGTCATGCATTAGCCTTGCCTTGCCTCAGAGTGCCTTGCCTTGCGTTACCTTTTCCTTCCTGGCCGTGCATTGCCTAGTCGTGCGTTGTGGTGCCTTAGCCTTGTTTCACCTTGCCATAGCCTTGCTTGCTTTGCCTTGCTTTCCCTTGCCTTCCTTGCCTTCCGTTACTCTTTGCTTGCCTTCCGTGCATTGCCTAGCCTTGCGTTGTCGTGTCTTAGCCTTTTTTCACCTTGCCATAGCCTTGCTTGCGTTGCCTTGCTTTGCCTTGCCTTCCTTGCCTTCCGTTACTCTTTGCTTCCCTTCCGTGCATTGCCTAGCCTTGCGTGGTCGTGCCTTAGCCTTTTTTCACCTTGCCATAGCCTTGCTTGCGTTGCCTTGCTTTGCCTTGCATTCCTTGCCTTCCGTTACTCTTTACTTGCCTTCCGTGCATTGCCTAGCCTTGCGTTGTCGTGCATTAGCCTCGCCTTGCCTTACCGTGCCTTGCCTTGCGTTACCCTTTCCTTGCCTGGCCGTGCATTGCTTAGCCTTGCGTTGCCGTGCCTTAGCCTTGTTTCCCCTTGCCGTGCCGTGCCTTTTGTTACACTTGCCTTGCCTTGCTTTGCCTTGCCTTCCTTGCCTTCCGTTACCCTTTGCTTGCCTTTCATGCATTGCCTAGCCTTGCGTTGTCGTGCCTTAGCCTTGCCTCGCCTGACCGTGCCTTGCCTTGCGTTACCCTTTCCTTGCCTTGCCATGCATTGCCTAGCCGTGCGTTGTCGTGCATCAGCCTTGCCTTGCCTCAAGGTGCCTTGCCTTGCGTTACCCTTTCCTTGCCTTGCCCTGCATTGCCTAGCCCTGTGTTGTCGTGCCTTAGCCTTGTTTCCCCTTGCCGTGCCGTTCCTTCCGTTACCCTTGCCTTGCCTTGCTTTCCCTTGCCTTCCTTGCCTTCCGTTACTCTTTGCTTGCCTTCCTTGCATTGCCTAGCCTTGCGTTGTCGTGCCTTAGCCTTGTTTCCCCTTGCCGTGCCGTGCCTGTTGTTACACTTGCCTTGCCGTGCTTTGCCGTGCCTTCCTTTTCTTCCGTTACTCTTTCCTTGCGTAGCCGTGCACTGCCTAGCCTTGCGATGTCGTGCATTAGCTTTGCCTCGCCTGACAGTGCCTTGCCTTTCGTTACCCTTTCCTTAACTTGCCGTGGATTGCCTAGCCCTGCGTTGTCGTGCCTTAGCCTTGTTTCCCCTTACCGTGCCGTTCCTTCCGTTACCCTTGCCTTCCCCTGCTTTCCCTTGCCTTCCTTGCCTTTCGTTACTCTTTGCTTGCCTTTCGTGCATTGCCTAGCCCTGCGTTGCAGTGCCTTAGCCTTGTTTCCCCTTGCCGTGCCGTTCCTTCCGTTACCCTTGCCTTGCCTTGGTTTCCCTTGCCTTCCTTGCCTTCCGTTACTCTTTGCTTGCCTTCCGTGCATTGCCTAGCCTTGCGTTGTCGTGCATTTGCCTTGCCTCGCCTGACCGTGCCTTGCCTTGCGTTACCCTTTCCTTGCCTTGCCGTGCATTGCCTAGCCGTGCGTTGTCGTGCATTAGCCTTCTCTTGCCTTACCGTGCCTTGCCTTGCGTTACCCTTTCCTTGCCTGGCCGTGCATTGCCTAGCCGTGCGTTGCCGTTCCTTAGCCTTGTTTCCCCTTGCCGTGCCTTGCCTTTTGTTACACTTGCCTTGCCTTGCTTTCCCTTGCCTTCCTTTCCTTCCGTTACTCTTTCCTTGCGTAGCCGTGCACTGCCTATCCTTGCGTTGTCGTGCATTAGCCATGCCTCCCCAAACCGTGCCTTGCCTTGCGTTACCATTTCCTTGCCTTGCCCTGCATTGCCTAGCCGTCCGTTACCGTGCCTTAGCCTTGTTTCCCCTTGCCGTGCCGTTCCTTCCGTTAACCTTGCCTTGCCTTGCATTCCCTTGCCTTCCTTGCGTTCCGTTACTCTTTGCTTGCCTTCCGTGCATTGCCTAGCCTTGCGTTGTCGTGCCTTAGCCTTGCCTCGCCTGACCGTGCCTTGCCTTGCGTTACCCTTACCTTGCCTTGCCCTGCATTGCCTAGCCCTGTGTTGTCGTGCCTTAGCCTTGTTTCCCCTTACCGTGCCGTTCCTTTCGTTACCCTTGCCTTCCCCTGTTTTCCCTTGCATTCCTTGCCTTCCGTTACTCTTTGCTTGCCTTCCGTGCATTGCCTAGCCTTGCGTAGTCCTGCCTTAGCCTTGCCTCGCCTGACCGTGCCTTGCCTTGCGTTACCCTTTCCTTGCCTTGCAGTGCATTGCCTAGCCGTTCGTTGTCGTGCCTTAGCCTTGTTTGCCCTTGCCGTGCCGTTCCTTCCGTTACACTTGCCTTGCTTTCCCTTGCCTTCCTTGCCTTCCGTTACTCTTTGCTTGCCTTCCGTGAATTGCCTAGCCTTGCGTTGTCGTGTCTTAGCCTTTTTTCACCTTGCCATAGCCTTGCTTGCGTTGCCTTGCTTTCCCTTGCATTCCTTGCCTTCCGTTACTCTTTGCTTGCCTTCCGCGCATTGCCTAGCCTTGGGTTGTCGTGCATTAGCCTTGCCTCCCCAAACCGTGCCTTGCCTTGCGTTACCCTTTCCTTGCCTTGCCCTGCATTGCCTAGCCCTGTGTTGTCGTGCCTTAGCCTTGTTTCCCCTTGCCGTGCCGTTCCTTCCGTTACCCTTGCCTTGCCTTGCTTTCCCTTGCTTTCCTTGCCTTCCGTTACTCTTTGCTTTCCTTCCGTGCATTGCCTAGCCTTGCGTTGTCGTGCATTAACCTTGCCTCGCCTGACAGTGCCTTGCCTTGCGTTACCCTTTACTTGCCTTGCCGTGCACTGCCAAGCCTTGCCTTGTCGTGCATTAGCCTTGCCTCGCCTGACCGTGCCTTGCCTTGCGTTACCCTTTCCTTGCCTGGCCGTGCATTGCTTAGCCTTGCGTTGCCGTGCCTTAGCCTTGTTTCCCCTTGCCGTGCCGTTCCTTCCGTTACCATTGCCTTGCCTCGCTTTCCCTTCCCTTCCTTGCCTTCCGTTACTCTTTGCTTGCCTTCCGTGCATTGCCTAGCCTTGCCTTGTCGTGTCTTAGCCTTTTTTCACCTTGCCATAGCCTTGCTTGCGTTGCCTTGCTTTGCCTTGCCTTCCTTGCTTTCCGTTACTCTTTGCTTGCCTTCCGTGCATTGCCTAGCCTTGCGTGGTCGTGCCTTAGCCTTTTTTCATCTTGCCATAGCGTTGCTTGCGTTGCCTTGCTTTGCCTTGCATTCCTTGCCTTCCGTTACTCTTTGCTTGCTTTCCGTGCATTGCCTAGCCTTGCGTTGTCGTGCATTAGACTTGCCTCCCCAAACCGTGCCTTGCCTTGCGTTACCCTTTCCTTGCCTTACCCTGCATTGCCTAGCCCTGTGTTGTCGTGCCTTAGCCTTGTTTCCCCTTGCCGTGCCGTTCCTTCCGTTACCCTTGCCTTCCCTTTCTTTCCCTTGCTTTCCTTGCCTTCCGTTACTCTTCGCTTTCCTTCCGTGCATTGCCTAGCCTTGCGTTGTCGTGCCTTAGCCTTGCCTCGCCTGACTGTGCCTTGCCTTGCGTTACCCTTTCCTTGCCTTGCCGTGCACTGCCTAGCCTTGCGCTGTCATGCATTAGCCTTGCCTTGCCTCAGAGTGCCTTGCCTTGCGTTACCTTTTCCTTGGCTGGCCGTGCATTGCCTAGTCGTGCGTTGTGGTGCCTTAGCCTTGTTTCACCTTGCCATAGCCTTGCTTGCTTTGCCTTGCTTTCCCTTGCCTTCCTTGCCTTCCGTTACTCTTTGCTTGCCTTCCGTGCATTGCCTAGCCTTGCGTTGTCGTGTCTTAGCCTTTTTTCACCTTGCCATAGCCTTGCTTGCGTTGCCTTGCTTTGCCTTGCCTTCCTTGCCTTCCGTTACTCTTTGCTTCCCTTCCGTGCATTGCCTAGCCTTGCGTGGTCGTGCCTTAGCCTTTTTTCACCTTGCCATAGCCTTGCTTGCGTTGCCTTGCTTTGCCTTGCATTCCTTGCCTTCCGTTACTCTTTACTTGCCTTCCGTGCATTGCCTAGCCTTGCGTTGTCGTGCATTAGCCTCGCCTTGCCTTACCGTGCCTTGCCTTGCGTTACCCTTTCCTTGCCTGGCCGTGCATTGCTTAGCCTTGCGTTGCCGTGCCTTAGCCTTGTTTCCCCTTGCCGTGCCGTGCCTTTTGTTACACTTGCCTTGCCTTGCTTTACCTTGCCTTCCTTGCCTTCCGTTACCCTTTGCTTGCCTTTCGTGCATTGCCTAGCCTTGCATTGTCGTGCCTTAGCCTTGCCTCGCCTGACCGTGCCTTGCCTTGCGTTACCCTTTCCTTGCCTTGCCATGCATTGCCTAGCCGTGCGTTGTCGTGCATCAGCCTTGCCTTGCCTCAAGGTGCCTTGCCTTGCGTTACCCTTTCCTTGCCTTGCCCTGCATTGCCTAGCCCTGTGTTGTCGTGCCTTAGCCTTGTTTCCCCTTGCCGTGCCGTTCCTTCCGTTACCCTTGCCTTGCCTTGCTTTCCCTTGCCTTCCTTGCCTTCCGTTACTCTTTGCTTGCCTTCCGTGCATTGCCTAGCCTTGCGTTGTCGTGCCTTAGCCTTGTTTCCCCTTGCCGTGCCGTGCCTGTTGTTACACTTGCCTTGCCGTGCTTTGCCTTGCCTTCCTTTCCTTCCGTTACTCTTTCCTTGCGTAGCCGTGCACTGCCTAGCCTTGCGATGTCGTGCATTAGCTTTGCCTCGCCTGACAGTGCCTTGCCTTGCGTTACCCTTTCCTTAACTTGCCGTGGATTAACTAGCCCTGCGTTGCCGTGCCTTAGCCTTGTTTCCCCTTACCGTGCCGTTCCTTCAGTTACCCTTGCCTTCCCCTGCTTTCCCTTACCTTCCTTGCCTTTCGTTACTCTTTGCTTGCCTTTCGTGCATTGCCTAGCCGTGCGTTGCAGTGCCTTAGCCTTGTTTCCCTTTGCCGTGCCGTTCCTTCCGTTAACCTTGCCTTGCCTTGCTTTCCCTTGCCTTCCTTCCCTTCCGTTACGCTTTGCTTGCCTTCCGTGCATTGCCTAGCCTTGCGTTGTCGTGCATTAGCCTTGCCTCCCCAAACCGTGCCTTGCCTTGCGTTACCCTTTCCTTGCCTTGCCCTGCATTGCCTAGAACTGTGTTGTCGTGCCTTAGCCTTGTTTCCCCTTACCGTGCCGTTCCTTTCGTTACCCTTGCCTTCCCCTGCTTTCCTTTGCATTCCTTGCCTTCCGTTACTCTTTGCTTGCCTTCCGTGCATTGCCTAGCCTTGCGTTGTCGTGCCTTAGCCTTGTTTCCCCTTGCCGTGCCGTGCCTGTTGTTACACTTGCCTTGCCGTGCTTTGCCTTCCCTTCCTTTCCTTCCGTTACTCTTTCCTTGCATAGCCGTGCTCTGCCTAGCCTTGCGATGTCGTGCATTAGCTTTGCCTCGCCTGACAGTGCCTTGCCTTGCGTTACCCTTTTCTTGCCTTGCCGTGCATTGCCCAGCCCTGCGTTGCCGTGCCTTAGCCTTGTTTCCCCTTGCCGAGCCGTTCCTTCCGTTACTCTTGCCTTGCCTTGCTTTCCCTTGCCTTCCTTGCCTTCCGTTACTCTTTGCTTGCCTTCCGTGCATTGCCTAGCCTTGCGTTGTCGTCGTTAGCCTTGCCTCGCCTGACCGTGCCTTGCCTTGCGTTCCCCTTTCCTTGCCTTGCCGAGCATTGCCTAGCCGTGCGTTGTCGTGCATTAGCCTTGTCTAGCCTTACCGTGCCTCGCCTTGCGTTACCCTTTCCTTGCCTGGCCGTTCATTGCCTAGCCGTGCGTTGCCGTTCCTTAGCCTTGTTTCCCCTTGCCGTGCCTTACCTTTTGTTACACTTGCCTTGCCTTGCTTTGCCTTGCATTCCTTGCCTTCCGTTACTCTTTGCTTGCTTTCCGTGCATTGCCTAGCCTTGCGTTGTCGTGCATTAGACTTGCCTCCCCAAACCGTGCCTTGCCCTGCATTGCCTAGCCCTGTGTTGTCGTGCCTTAGCCTTGTTTCCCCTTGCCGTGCCGTTCCTTCCGTTACCCTTGCCTTCCCTTTCTTTCCCTTGCTTTCCTTGCCTTCCGTTACTCTTCGCTTTCCTTCCGTGCATTGCCTAGCCTTGCGTTGTCGTGCCTTAGCCTTGCCTCGCCGGACTGTGCCTTACCTTGCGTTACCCTTTCCTTGCCTTGCCGTGCACTGCCTAGCCTTCCCTTGTCGTGCATTAGCCTTGCCTTGCCTGACCGTGCCTTGCCTGGCGTTACCCTTTCCTTGCCTTGCGTGCATTGCCTAGCCGTGCGTTGTCGTGCCTTAGCCTTGTTTCCCCTTGCCGTGCCGTTCCTTCCGTTACCCTTGCCTTGCCTTGCTTTCCCTTGCCTTCCTTGGTTTCCGTTACTCTTTGGTTGCCTTCCGTGCTTTGCCTAGCCTTGCGCTGTCATGCATTAGCCTTGCCTTGCCTCAGAGTGCCTTGCCTTGCGTTACCTTTTCCTTCCTGGCCGTGCATTGCCTAGTCGTGCGTTGTGGTGCCTTAGCCTTGTTTCACCTTGCCATAGCCTTGCTTGCTTTGCCTTGCTTTCCCTTGCCTTCCTTGCCTTCCGTTACTCTTTGCTTGCCTTCCGTGCATTGCCTAGCCTTGCGTTGTCGTGTCTTAGCCTTTTTTCACCTTGCCATAGCCTTGCTTGCGTTGCCTTGCTTTGCCTTGCCTTCCTTGCCTTCCGTTACTCTTTGCTTCCCTTCCGTGCATTGCCTAGCCTTGCGTGGTCGTGCCTTAGCCTTTTTTCACCTTGCCATAGCCTTGCTTGCGTTGCCTTGCTTTGCCTTGCATTCCTTGCCTTCCGTTACTCTTTACTTGCCTTCCGTGCATTGCCTAGCCTTGCGTTGTCGTGCATTAGCCTCGCCTTGCCTTACCGTGCCTTGCCTTGCGTTACCCTTTCCTTGCCTGGCCGTGCATTGCTTAGCCTTGCGTTGCCGTGCCTTAGCCTTGTTTCCCCTTGCCGTGCCGTGCCTTTTGTTACACTTGCCTTGCCTTGCTTTGCCTTGCCTTCCTTGCCTTCCGTTACCCTTTGCTTGCCTTTCATGCATTGCCTAGCCTTGCGTTGTCGTGCCTTAGCCTTGCCTCGCCTGACCGTGCCTTGCCTTGCGTTACCCTTTCCTTGCCTTGCCATGCATTGCCTAGCCGTGCGTTGTCGTGCATCAGCCTTGCCTTGCCTCAAGGTGCCTTGCCTTGCGTTACCCTTTCCTTGCCTTGCCCTGCATTGCCTAGCCCTGTGTTGTCGTGCCTTAGCCTTGTTTCCCCTTGCCGTGCCGTTCCTTCCGTTACCCTTGCCTTGCCTTGCTTTCCCTTGCCTTCCTTGCCTTCCGTTACTCTTTGCTTGCCTTCCTTGCATTGCCTAGCCTTGCGTTGTCGTGCCTTAGCCTTGTTTCCCCTTGCCGTGCCGTGCCTGTTGTTACACTTGCCTTGCCGTGCTTTGCCGTGCCTTCCTTTTCTTCCGTTACTCTTTCCTTGCGTAGCCGTGCACTGCCTAGCCTTGCGATGTCGTGCATTAGCTTTGCCTCGCCTGACAGTGCCTTGCCTTTCGTTACCCTTTCCTTAACTTGCCGTGGATTGCCTAGCCCTGCGTTGTCGTGCCTTAGCCTTGTTTCCCCTTACCGTGCCGTTCCTTCCGTTACCCTTGCCTTCCCCTGCTTTCCCTTGCCTTCCTTGCCTTTCGTTACTCTTTGCTTGCCTTTCGTGCATTGCCTAGCCCTGCGTTGCAGTGCCTTAGCCTTGTTTCCCCTTGCCGTGCCGTTCCTTCCGTTACCCTTGCCTTGCCTTGGTTTCCCTTGCCTTCCTTGCCTTCCGTTACTCTTTGCTTGCCTTCCGTGCATTGCCTAGCCTTGCGTTGTCGTGCATTTGCCTTGCCTCGCCTGACCGTGCCTTGCCTTGCGTTACCCTTTCCTTGCCTTGCCGTGCATTGCCTAGCCGTGCGTTGTCGTGCATTAGCCTTCTCTTGCCTTACCGTGCCTTGCCTTGCGTTACCCTTTCCTTGCCTGGCCGTGCATTGCCTAGCCGTGCGTTGCCGTTCCTTAGCCTTGTTTCCCCTTGCCGTGCCTTGCCTTTTGTTACACTTGCCTTGCCTTGCTTTCCCTTGCCTTCCTTTCCTTCCGTTACTCTTTCCTTGCGTAGCCGTGCACTGCCTATCCTTGCGTTGTCGTGCATTAGCCATGCCTCCCCAAACCGTGCCTTGCCTTGCGTTACCATTTCCTTGCCTTGCCCTGCATTGCCTAGCCGTCCGTTACCGTGCCTTAGCCTTGTTTCCCCTTGCCGTGCCGTTCCTTCCGTTAACCTTGCCTTGCCTTGCATTCCCTTGCCTTCCTTGCGTTCCGTTACTCTTTGCTTGCCTTCCGTGCATTGCCTAGCCTTGCGTTGTCGTGCCTTAGCCTTGCCTCGCCTGACCGTGCCTTGCCTTGCGTTACCCTTACCTTGCCTTGCCCTGCATTGCCTAGCCCTGTGTTGTCGTGCCTTAGCCTTGTTTCCCCTTACCGTGCCGTTCCTTTCGTTACCCTTGCCTTCCCCTGTTTTCCCTTGCATTCCTTGCCTTCCGTTACTCTTTGCTTGCCTTCCGTGCATTGCCTAGCCTTGCGTAGTCCTGCCTTAGCCTTGCCTCGCCTGACCGTGCCTTGCCTTGCGTTACCCTTTCCTTGCCTTGCAGTGCATTGCCTAGCCGTTCGTTGTCGTGCCTTAGCCTTGTTTGCCCTTGCCGTGCCGTTCCTTCCGTTACACTTGCCTTGCTTTCCCTTGCCTTCCTTGCCTTCCGTTACTCTTTGCTTGCCTTCCGTGAATTGCCTAGCCTTGCGTTGTCGTGTCTTAGCCTTTTTTCACCTTGCCATAGCCTTGCTTGCGTTGCCTTGCTTTCCCTTGCATTCCTTGCCTTCCGTTACTCTTTGCTTGCCTTCCGCGCATTGCCTAGCCTTGGGTTGTCGTGCATTAGCCTTGCCTCCCCAAACCGTGCCTTGCCTTGCGTTACCCTTTCCTTGCCTTGCCCTGCATTGCCTAGCCCTGTGTTGTCGTGCCTTAGCCTTGTTTCCCCTTGCCGTGCCGTTCCTTCCGTTACCCTTGCCTTGCCTTGCTTTCCCTTGCTTTCCTTGCCTTCCGTTACTCTTTGCTTTCCTTCCGTGCATTGCCTAGCCTTGCGTTGTCGTGCATTAACCTTGCCTCGCCTGACAGTGCCTTGCCTTGCGTTACCCTTTACTTGCCTTGCCGTGCACTGCCAAGCCTTGCCTTGTCGTGCATTAGCCTTGCCTCGCCTGACCGTGCCTTGCCTTGCGTTACCCTTTCCTTGCCTGGCCGTGCATTTCTTAGCCTTGCGTTGCCGTGCCTTAGCCTTGTTTCCCCTTGCCGTGCCGTTCCTTCCGTTACCATTGCCTTGCCTCGCTTTCCCTTCCCTTCCTTGCCTTCCGTTACTCTTTGCTTGCCTTCCGTGCATTGCCTAGCCTTGCCTTGTCGTGTCTTAGCCTTTTTTCACCTTGCCATAGCCTTGCTTGCGTTGCCTTGCTTTGCCTTGCCTTCCTTGCTTTCCGTTACTCTTTGCTTGCCTTCCGTGCATTGCCTAGCCTTGCGTGGTCGTGCCTTAGCCTTTTTTCATCTTGCCATAGCGTTGCTTGCGTTGCCTTGCTTTGCCTTGCATTCCTTGCCTTCCGTTACTCTTTGCTTGCTTTCCGTGCATTGCCTAGCCTTGCGTTGTCGTGCATTAGACTTGCCTCCCCAAACCGTGCCTTGCCTTGCGTTACCCTTTCCTTGCCTTACCCTGCATTGCCTAGCCCTGTGTTGTCGTGCCTTAGCCTTGTTTCCCCTTGCCGTGCCGTTCCTTCCGTTACCCTTGCCTTCCCTTTCTTTCCCTTGCTTTCCTTGCCTTCCGTTACTCTTCGCTTTCCTTCCGTGCATTGCCTAGCCTTGCGTTGTCGTGCCTTAGCCTTGCCTCGCCTGACTGTGCCTTGCCTTGCGTTACCCTTTCCTTGCCTTGCCGTGCACTGCCTAGCCTTGCGCTGTCATGCATTAGCCTTGCCTTGCCTCAGAGTGCCTTGCCTTGCGTTACCTTTTCCTTGGCTGGCCGTGCATTGCCTAGTCGTGCGTTGTGGTGCCTTAGCCTTGTTTCACCTTGCCATAGCCTTGCTTGCTTTGCCTTGCTTTCCCTTGCCTTCCTTGCCTTCCGTTACTCTTTGCTTGCCTTCCGTGCATTGCCTAGCCTTGCGTTGTCGTGTCTTAGCCTTTTTTCACCTTGCCATAGCCTTGCTTGCGTTGCCTTGCTTTGCCTTGCCTTCCTTGCCTTCCGTTACTCTTTGCTTCCCTTCCGTGCATTGCCTAGCCTTGCGTGGTCGTGCCTTAGCCTTTTTTCACCTTGCCATAGCCTTGCTTGCGTTGCCTTGCTTTGCCTTGCATTCCTTGCCTTCCGTTACTCTTTACTTGCCTTCCGTGCATTGCCTAGCCTTGCGTTGTCGTGCATTAGCCTCGCCTTGCCTTACCGTGCCTTGCCTTGCGTTACCCTTTCCTTGCCTGGCCGTGCATTGCTTAGCCTTGCGTTGCCGTGCCTTAGCCTTGTTTCCCCTTGCCGTGCCGTGCCTTTTGTTACACTTGCCTTGCCTTGCTTTACCTTGCCTTCCTTGCCTTCCGTTACCCTTTGCTTGCCTTTCGTGCATTGCCTAGCCTTGCATTGTCGTGCCTTAGCCTTGCCTCGCCTGACCGTGCCTTGCCTTGCGTTACCCTTTCCTTGCCTTGCCATGCATTGCCTAGCCGTGCGTTGTCGTGCATCAGCCTTGCCTTGCCTCAAGGTGCCTTGCCTTGCGTTACCCTTTCCTTGCCTTGCCCTGCATTGCCTAGCCCTGTGTTGTCGTGCCTTAGCCTTGTTTCCCCTTGCCGTGCCGTTCCTTCCGTTACCCTTGCCTTGCCTTGCTTTCCCTTGCCTTCCTTGCCTTCCGTTACTCTTTGCTTGCCTTCCGTGCATTGCCTAGCCTTGCGTTGTCGTGCCTTAGCCTTGTTTCCCCTTGCCGTGCCGTGCCTGTTGTTACACTTGCCTTGCCGTGCTTTGCCTTGCCTTCCTTTCCTTCCGTTACTCTTTCCTTGCGTAGCCGTGCACTGCCTAGCCTTGCGATGTCGTGCATTAGCTTTGCCTCGCCTGACAGTGCCTTGCCTTGCGTTACCCTTTCCTTAACTTGCCGTGGATTAACTAGCCCTGCGTTGCCGTGCCTTAGCCTTGTTTCCCCTTACCGTGCCGTTCCTTCAGTTACCCTTGCCTTCCCCTGCTTTCCCTTACCTTCCTTGCCTTTCGTTACTCTTTGCTTGCCTTTCGTGCATTGCCTAGCCGTGCGTTGCAGTGCCTTAGCCTTGTTTCCCTTTGCCGTGCCGTTCCTTCCGTTAACCTTGCCTTGCCTTGCTTTCCCTTGCCTTCCTTCCCTTCCGTTACGCTTTGCTTGCCTTCCGTGCATTGCCTAGCCTTGCGTTGTCGTGCATTAGCCTTGCCTCCCCAAACCGTGCCTTGCCTTGCGTTACCCTTTCCTTGCCTTGCCCTGCATTGCCTAGAACTGTGTTGTCGTGCCTTAGCCTTGTTTCCCCTTACCGTGCCGTTCCTTTCGTTACCCTTGCCTTCCCCTGCTTTCCTTTGCATTCCTTGCCTTCCGTTACTCTTTGCTTGCCTTCCGTGCATTGCCTAGCCTTGCGTTGTCGTGCCTTAGCCTTGTTTCCCCTTGCCGTGCCGTGCCTGTTGTTACACTTGCCTTGCCGTGCTTTGCCTTCCCTTCCTTTCCTTCCGTTACTCTTTCCTTGCATAGCCGTGCTCTGCCTAGCCTTGCGATGTCGTGCATTAGCTTTGCCTCGCCTGACAGTGCCTTGCCTTGCGTTACCCTTTTCTTGCCTTGCCGTGCATTGCCCAGCCCTGCGTTGCCGTGCCTTAGCCTTGTTTCCCCTTGCCGAGCCGTTCCTTCCGTTACTCTTGCCTTGCCTTGCTTTCCCTTGCCTTCCTTGCCTTCCGTTACTCTTTGCTTGCCTTCCGTGCATTGCCTAGCCTTGCGTTGTCGTCGTTAGCCTTGCCTCGCCTGACCGTGCCTTGCCTTGCGTTCCCCTTTCCTTGCCTTGCCGAGCATTGCCTAGCCGTGCGTTGTCGTGCATTAGCCTTGTCTAGCCTTACCGTGCCTCGCCTTGCGTTACCCTTTCCTTGCCTGGCCGTTCATTGCCTAGCCGTGCGTTGCCGTTCCTTAGCCTTGTTTCCCCTTGCCGTGCCTTACCTTTTGTTACACTTGCCTTGCCTTGCTTTGCCTTGCCTTCCTTTCCTTCCGTTACTCTTTCCTTGCCTAGCCGTGCACTGCCTAGCCTTGCGTTGTCGTGCATTAGCCTTGCCTCTCCAAACCGTGCCTTGACTTGCGTTACCATTTCCTTGCCTTGCCCTGCATTGCCTAGCCGTGCCTTACCGTGCTTAGCCTTGTTTCCCCTTGCCATAGCCTTGCTTGCGTTGCCTTGCTTTGCCTTGCCTTCCTTGCTTTCCGTTACTCTTTGCTTCCCTTCCGTGCATTGCCTAGCCTTGCGTGGTCGTGCCTTAGCCTTTTTTCACCTTGCCATAGCCTTGCTTGCGTTGCCTTGCTTTGCCTTGCATTCCTTGCCTTCCGTTACTCTTTGCTTGCTTTCCGTGCATTGCCTAGCCTTGCGTTGTCGTGCATTAGACTTGCCTCCCCAAACCGTGCCTTGCCTTGCGTTACCCTTTCCTTGCCTTACCCTGCATTGCCTAGCCCTGTGTTGTCGTGCCTTAGCATTGTTTCCCCTTGCCGTGCCGTTCCTTCCGTTGCCCTTGCCTTCCCTTGCTTTCCCTTGCTTTCCTTGCCTTCCGTTACTCTTCGCTTTCCTTCCGTGCATTGCCTAGCCTTGCGTTGTCGTGCCTTAGCCTTGCCTCGCCGGACTGTGCCTTACCTTGCGTTACCCTTTCCTTGCCTTGCCGTGCACTGCCTAGCCTTCCCTTGTCGTGCATTAGCCTTGCCTTGCCTGACCGTGCCTTGCCTGGCGTTACCCTTTCCTTGCCTTGCGTGCATTGCCTAGCCGTGCGTTGTCGTGCCTTAGCCTTGTTTCCCCTTGCCGTGCCGTTCCTTCCGTTACCCTTGCCTTGCCTTGCTTTCCCTTGCCTTCCTTGGTTTCCGTTACTCTTTGGTTGCCTTCCGTGCATTGCCTAGCCTTGCGCTGTCATGCATTAGCCTTGCCTTGCCTCAGAGTGCCTTGCCTTGCGTTACCTTTTCCTTCCTGGCCGTGCATTGCCTAGTCGTGCGTTGTGGTGCCTTAGCCTTGTTTCACCTTGCCATAGCCTTGCTTGCTTTGCCTTGCTTTCCCTTGCCTTCCTTGCCTTCCGTTACTCTTTGCTTGCCTTCCGTGCATTGCCTAGCCTTGCGTTGTCGTGTCTTAGCCTTTTTTCACCTTGCCATAGCCTTGCTTGCGTTGCCTTGCTTTGCCTTGCCTTCCTTGCCTTCCGTTACTCTTTGCTTCCCTTCCGTGCATTGCCTAGCCTTGCGTGGTCGTGCCTTAGCCTTTTTTCACCTTGCCATAGCCTTGCTTGCGTTGCCTTGCTTTGCCTTGCATTCCTTGCCTTCCGTTACTCTTTACTTGCCTTCCGTGCATTGCCTAGCCTTGCGTTGTCGTGCATTAGCCTCGCCTTGCCTTACCGTGCCTTGCCTTGCGTTACCCTTTCCTTGCCTGGCCGTGCATTGCTTAGCCTTGCGTTGCCGTGCCTTAGCCTTGTTTCCCCTTGCCGTGCCGTGCCTTTTGTTACACTTGCCTTGCCTTGCTTTGCCTTGCCTTCCTTGCCTTCCGTTACCCTTTGCTTGCCTTTCATGCATTGCCTAGCCTTGCGTTGTCGTGCCTTAGCCTTGCCTCGCCTGACCGTGCCTTGCCTTGCGTTACCCTTTCCTTGCCTTGCCATGCATTGCCTAGCCGTGCGTTGTCGTGCATCAGCCTTGCCTTGCCTCAAGGTGCCTTGCCTTGCGTTACCCTTTCCTTGCCTTGCCCTGCATTGCCTAGCCCTGTGTTGTCGTGCCTTAGCCTTGTTTCCCCTTGCCGTGCCGTGCCTGTTGTTACACTTGCCTTGCCGTGCTTTGCCGTGCCTTCCTTTTCTTCCGTTACTCTTTCCTTGCGTAGCCGTGCACTGCCTAGCCTTGCGATGTCGTGCATTAGCTTTGCCTCGCCTGACAGTGCCTTGCCTTGCGTTACCCTTTCCTTAACTTGCCGTGGATTGCCTAGCCCTGCGTTGTCGTGCCTTAGCCTTGTTTCCCCTTACCGTGCCGTTCCTTCCGTTACCCTTGCCTTCCCCTGCTTTCCCTTGCCTTCCTTGCCTTTCGTTACTCTTTGCTTGCCTTTCGTGCATTGCCTAGCCCTGCGTTGCAGTGCCTTAGCCTTGTTTCCCTTTGCCGTGCCGTTCCTTCCGTTACCCTTGCCTTGCCTTGGTTTCCCTTGCCTTCCTTGCCTTCCGTTACTCTTTGCTTGCCTTCCGTGCATTGCCTAGCCTTGCGTTGTCGTGCATTTGCCTTGCCTCGCCAGACAGTGCCTTGCCTTGCGTTACCCTTTCCTTGCCTTGCCGTGCATTGCCTAGCCGTGCGTTGTCGTGCATTAGCCTTCTCTTGCCTTACCGTGCCTTGCCTTTCGTTACCCTTTCCTTGCCTGGCCGTGCATTGCCTAGCCGTGCGTTGCCGTTCCTTAGCCTTGTTTCCCCTTGCCGTGCCTTGCCTTTTGTTACACTTGCCTTGCCTTGCTTTCCCTTGCCTTCCTTTCCTTCCGTTACTCTTTCCTTGCGTAGCCGTGCACTGCCTATCCTTGCGTTGTCGTGCATTAGCCTTGCCTCCCCAAACCGTGCCTTGCCTTGCGTTACCATTTCCTTGCCTTGCCCTGCATTGCCTAGCCGTCCGTTACCGTGCCTTAGCCTTGTTTCCCCTTGCCGTGCCGTTCCTTCCGTTAACCTTGCCTTGCCTTGCATTCCCTTGCCTTCCTTGCGTTCCGTTACTCTTTGCTTGCCTTCCGTGCATTGCCTAGCCTTGCGTTGTCGTGCCTTAGCCTTGCCTCGCCTGACCGTGCCTTGCCTTGCGTTACCCTTACCTTGCCTTGCCCTGCATTGCCTAGCCCTGTGTTGTCGTGCCTTAGCCTTGTTTCCCCTTACCGTGCCGTTCCTTTCGTTACCCTTGCCTTCCCCTGTTTTCCCTTGCATTCCTTGCCTTCCGTTACTCTTTGCTTGCCTTCCGTGCATTGCCTAGCCTTGCGTAGTCCTGCCTTAGCCTTGCCTCGCCTGACCGTGCCTTGCCTTGCGTTACCCTTTCCTTGCCTTGCAGTGCATTGCCTAGCCGTTCGTTGTCGTGCCTTAGCCTTGTTTGCCCTTGCCGTGCCGTTCCTTCCGTTACACTTGCCTTGCTTTCCCTTGCCTTCCTTGCCTTCCGTTACTCTTTGCTTGCCTTCCGTGAATTGCCTAGCCTTGCGTTGTCGTGTCTTAGTCTTTTTTCACCTTGCCATAGCCTTGCTTGCGTTGCCTTGCTTTCCCTTGCATTCCTTGCCTTCCGTTACTCTTTGCTTGCCTTCCGCGCATTGCCTAGCCTTGGGTTGTCGTGCATTAGCCTTGCCTCCCCAAACCGTGCCTTGCCTTGCGTTACCCTTTCCTTGCCTTGCCCTGCATTGCCTAGCCCTGTGTTGTCGTGCCTTAGCCTTGTTTCCCCTTGCCGTGCCGTTCCTTCCGTTACCCTTGCCTTGCCTTGCTTTCCCTTGCTTTCCTTGCCTTCCGTTACTCTTTGCTTTCCTTCCGTGCATTGCCTAGCCTTGCGTTGTCGTGCATTAACCTTGCCTCGCCTGACAGTGCCTTGCCTTGCGTTACCCTTTCCTTGCCTTGCCGTGCACTGCCAAGCCTTGCCTTGTCGTGCATTAGCCTTGCCTCGCCTGACCGTGCCTTGCCTGGCGTTACCCTTTCCTTGCCTTGCCGAGCATTGCCTAGCCGTGCGTTGCCGTGCCTTAGTCTTGTTTCCCCTTGCCGTGCCGTTCCTTCCGTTAACCTTGCCTTGCCTTGCTTTCCCTTGCCTTCCTTGCCTTCCGTTACTCTTTGCTTGCCTTCCGTGCATTGCCTAGCCTTGCGTTGTCGTGCATTAGCCTTGCCTCCCCAAACCGTGCCTTGCCTTGCGTTACCCTTTCCTTGCCTTGCCCTGCATTGCCTAGAACTGTGTTGTAGTGCCTTAGCCTTGTTTCCCCTTACCGTGCCGTTCCTTTCGTTACCCTTGCCTTCCCCTGCTTTCCTTTGCATTCCTTGCCTTCCGTTACTCTTTGCTTGCCTTCCGTGCATTGCCTAGCCTTGCGTTGTCGTGCCTTAGCCTTGTTTCCCCTTGCCGTGCCGTGCCTGTTGTTACACTTGCCTTGCCGTGCTTTGCCTTCCCTTCCTTTCCTTCCGTTACTCTTTCCTTGCATAGCCGTGCTCTGCCTAGCCTTGCGATGTCGTGCATTAGCTTTGCCTCGCCTGACAGTGCCTTGCCTTGCGTTACCCTTTCCTTGCCTTGCCGTGCATTGCCTAGCCCTGCGTTGCCGTGCCTTAGCCTTGTTTCCCCTTGCCGAGCCGTTCCTTCCGTTACTCTTGCCTTGCCTTGCTTTCCCTTGCCTTCCTTGCCTTCCGTTACTCTTTGCTTGCCTTCCGTGCATTGCCTAGCCTTGCGTTGTCGTCATTAGCCTTGCCTCGCCTGACCGTGCCTTGCCTTGCGTTCCCCTTTCCTTGCCTTGCCGAGCATTGCCTAGCCGTGCGTTGTCGTGCATTAGCCTTGTCTAGCCTTACCGTGCCTCGCCTTGCGTTACCCTTTCCTTGCCTGGCCGTGCATTGCCTAGCCGTGCGTTGCCGTTCCTTAGCCTTGTTTCCCCTTGCCGTGCCTTACCTTTTGTTACACTTGCCTTGCCTTGCTTTGCCTTGCCTTCCTTTCCTTCCGTTACTCTTTCCTTGCCTAGCCGTGCACTGCCTAGCCTTGCGTTGTCGTGCATTAGCCTTGCCTCCCCAAACCGTGCCTTGACTTGCGTTACCATTTCCTTGCCTTGCCCTGCATTGCCTAGCCGTGCCTTACCGTGCTTAGCCTTGTTTCCCCTTGCCGTGCCGTTCCTTCCGTTAACCTTCCCTTGCCTTGCTTTCCCTTGCCTTCCTTGCGTTCCGTTACTCTTTGCTTGCCTTCCGAGCATTGCCTAGCCTTGCGTTGTCGTGCCTTAGCCTTGCCTCGCCTAACCGTGCCTTGCCTTGCGTTACCCTTTCCTTGCCTTGCCATGCATTGCCTAGCCGTGCGTTGTCGTGCATTAGCCTCGCCTTGCATTACTGTGCCTTGCCTTGCGTTACCCTTTCCTTGCCTGGCCGTGCATTGCTTAGCCTTGCGTTGCCGTGCCTTAGCCTTGTTTCCCCTTGCCGTGCCGTTCTTTCCGTTACCATTGCCTTGCCTCGCTTTCCCTTCCCTTCCTTGCCTTCCGTTACTCTTTGCTTGCCTTCCGTGCATTGCCTAGCCTTGCCTTGTCGTGTCTTAGCCTTTTTTCACCTTGCCATAGCCTTGCTTGCGTTGCCTTGCTTTGCCTTGCCTTCCTTGCTTTCCGTTACTCTTTGCTTGCCTTCCGTGCATTGCCTAGCCTTGCGTGGTCGTGCCTTAGCCTTTTTTCATCTTGCCATAGCCTTGCTTGCGTTGCCTTGCTTTGCCTTGCATTCCTTGCCTTCCGTTACTCTTTGCTTGCTTTCCGTGCATTGCCTAGCCTTGCGTTGTCGTGCATTAGACTTGCCTCCCCAAACCGTGCCTTGCCTTGCGTTACCCTTTCCTTGCCTTACCCTGCATTGCCTAGCCCTGTGTTGTCGTGCCTTAGCCTTGTTTCCCCTTGCCGTGCCGTTCCTTCCGTTACCCTTGCCTTCCCTTTCTTTCCCTTGCTTTCCTTGCCTTCCGTTACTCTTCACTTTCCTTCCGTGCATTGCCTAGCCTTGCGTTGTCGTGCCTTAGCCTTGCCTCGCCTGACTGTGCCTTGCCTTGCGTTACCCTTTCCTTGCCTTGCCGTGCACTGCCTAGCCTTGCGCTGTCATGCATTAGCCTTGCCTTGCCTCAGAGTGCCTTGCCTTGCGTTACCTTTTCCTTGGCTGGCCGTGCATTGCCTAGTCGTGCGTTGTGGTGCCTTAGCCTTGTTTCACCTTGCCATAGCCTTGCTTGCTTTGCCTTGCTTTCCCTTGCCTTCCTTGCCTTCCGTTACTCTTTGCTTGCCTTCCGTGCATTGCCTAGCCTTGCGTTGTCGTGTCTTAGCCTTTTTTCACCTTGCCATAGCCTTGCTTGCGTTGCCTTGCTTTGCCTTGCCTTCCTTGCCTTCCGTTACTCTTTGCTTCCCTTCCGTGCATTGCCTAGCCTTGCGTGGTCGTGCCTTAGCCTTTTTTCACCTTGCCATAGCCTTGCTTGCGTTGCCTTGCTTTGCCTTGCATTCCTTGCCTTCCGTTACTCTTTACTTGCCTTCCGTGCATTGCCTAGCCTTGCGTTGTCGTGCATTAGCCTCGCCTTGCCTTACCGTGCCTTGCCTTGCGTTACCCTTTCCTTGCCTGGCCGTGCATTGCTTAGCCTTGCGTTGCCGTGCCTTAGCCTTGTTTCCCCTTGCCGTGCCGTGCCTTTTGTTACACTTGCCTTGCCTTGCTTTACCTTGCCTTCCTTGCCTTCCGTTACCCTTTGCTTGCCTTTCGTGCATTGCCTAGCCTTGCATTGTCGTGCCTTAGCCTTGCCTCGCCTGACCGTGCCTTGCCTTGCGTTACCCTTTCCTTGCCTTGCCATGCATTGCCTAGCCGTGCGTTGTCGTGCATCAGCCTTGCCTTGCCTCAAGGTGCCTTGCCTTGCGTTACCCTTTCCTTGCCTTGCCCTGCATTGCCTAGCCCTGTGTTGTCGTGCCTTAGCCTTGTTTCCCCTTGCCGTGCCGTTCCTTCCGTTACCCTTGCCTTGCCTTGCTTTCCCTTGCCTTCCTTGCCTTCCGTTACTCTTTGCTTGCCTTCCGTGCATTGCCTAGCCTTGCGTTGTCGTGCCTTAGCCTTGTTTCCCCTTGCCGTGCCGTGCCTGTTGTTACACTTGCCTTGCCGTGCTTTGCCTTGCCTTCCTTTCCTTCCGTTACTCTTTCCTTGCGTAGCCGTGCACTGCCTAGCCTTGCGATGTCGTGCATTAGCTTTGCCTCGCCTGACAGTGCCTTGCCTTGCGTTACCCTTTCCTTAACTTGCCGTGGATTGCCTAGCCCTGCGTTGCCGTGCCTTAGCCTTGTTTCCCCTTACCGTGCCGTTCCTTCAGTTACCCTTGCCTTCCCCTGCTTTCCCTTACCTTCCTTGCCTTTCGTTACTCTTTGCTTGCCTTTCGTGCATTGCCTAGCCGTGCGTTGCAGTGCCTTAGCCTTGTTTCCCTTTGCCGTGCCGTTCCTTCCGTTACCCTTGCCTTGCCTTGCTTTCCCTTGCCTTCCTTGCGTTCCGTTATTCTTTGCTTGCCTTCCGTGCATTGCCTAGCCTTGCGTTGTCGTGCCTTTGCCTTGCCTCGCCTGACCTCGCCTGACCGTGCCTTGCCTTGCGTTACCCTTACCTTGCTTTCCCTTGCCCCTGCATTGCCTAGCCGTTCGTTGTCGTGCATTAGCCTTGTTTGCCCTTGCCGTGCCGTTCCTTCCGTTACGTTTGCCTTGCTTTCCCTTGCCTTCCTTGCCTTCCGTTACTCTTTGCTTGCCTTCCGTGCATTGCCTAGCCTTGCGTTGCTGTTCCTTAGCCTTGCCTCGCCTGACCGTGCCTTGCCTTGCGTTACCCTTTCCTTGCCTTGCCGTGCATTGCCTTGCCCTGCGTTGCCGTGCCTTAGCCTTGTTTCCCCTTGCCGAGCCGTTCCTTCCGTTACTCTTGCCTTGCCTTGGTTTCCCTTGCCTTCCTTGCCTTCCGTTACTCTTTGCTTGCCTTCCGTGCATTGCCTAGCCTTGCGTTGTCGTCATTAGCCTTGCCTCGCCTGACCGTGCCTTGCCTTGCGTTACCCTTTCCTTGCCTTGCCGAGCATTGCCTAGCCGTGCGTTGTCGTGCATTAGCCTTGTCTAGCCTTACCGTGCCTCGCCTTGCGTTACCCTTTCCTTGCCTGGCCGTGCATTGCCTAGCCGTGCGTTGCCGTTCCTTAGCCTTGTTTCCCCTTCCCGTGCCTTGCCTTTTGTTACACTTACCTTGCCTTGCTTTGCCTTGCCTTCCTTTCCTTCCGTTACTCTTTCCTTGCCTAGCCGTGCACTGCCTAGCCTTGCGATGTCGTGCATTAGCTTTGCCTCGCCTGACAGTGCCTTGCCTTGTGTTACCCTTTCCTTGCCTTGCCGTGCATTGCCTAGCCCTGCGTTGCCGTGCCTTAGCCTTGTTTCCCCTTGCCGAGCCGTTCCTTCAGTTACCCTTGCCTTGCCTTGGTTTCCCTTGCCTTCCTTGCCTTCCGTTACTCGTTGCTTGCCTTCCGTGCATTGCCTAGCCTTGCGTTGTCGTGCATTAGCCTTGCCTCTCCTGACCGTGCCTTGCCTTGCGTTACCCTTTCCTTGCCTTGCCATGCATTGCCTAGCCGTGCGTTGTCGTGCATTAGCCTTGTCTTGCCTTACCGTGCCTTGCCTTGCGTTACCCTTTCCTTGCCTGGCCGTGCATTGCCTAGCCGTGCGTTGCCGTTCCTTAGCCTTGTTTCCCCTTGCCGTGCCTTGCCTTTTGTTACACTTGCCATGCCTTGCTTTGCCTTGCCTTCCTTTCCTTCCGTTACTCTTTCCTTGCCTAGCCGTGCACTGCCCAGCCTTGCGTTGTCGTGCATTAGCCTTGCCTCCCCAAACCGTGCCTTGCCTTGCGTTACCCTTTCCTTGCCTAGCCGTGCACTGCCTAGCCTTGCGATGTCGTGCATTAGCTTTGCCTCGCCTGACAGTGCCTTGCCTTGCGTTACCCTTTCCTTGCCTTGCCGTGCATTGCCTAGCCCTTCGTTACCGTGCCTTAGCCTTGTTTCCCCTTGCCGAGCCGTTCCTTCCGTTACCCTTCCCTTCCCCTGCTTTCCCTAGCCTTCCTTCCCTTCCGTTACTCTTTGCTTGCCTTCCGTGCATTGCCTAGCCTTGCGTTGTCGTGCCTTAGCCTTGCCTCGCCTCACCGTGCCTTGCCTTGCGTTACCCTTTCCTTGCCTTGCCGTGCATTGCGTAGCCGTGCGTTGTCGTGCATCAGCCTTGCCTTGCCTCACCGTGCCTTGCCTTGCGTTACCCTTTCCTTGCCTTGCCGTGCATTGCCTAGCCGTGCGTTGCCGTGCCTTAGCATTGTTTCCCCTTGTCGTGCCGTTCCTTCCGTTACCCTTGCCTTGCCTTGCTTTCCCTTGCCTTCCTTGCCTTCCGTTACTCTTTGCTTACCTTCCGTGCATTGCCTAGCCTTGCGTTGTCGTGCATTAGCCTTGCCTCCCCAAACCGTGCCTTGCCTTGCGTTACCCTTTCCTTGCCTTGCCGTGCATTGCCTAGCCCTGCGTTGTCGTGCCTTAGCCTTGTTTCCCCTTACCGTGCCTTTCCTTCCGTTACACTTGCCTTCTCCTCCTTTCCCTTGCCTTCCTTGCCTTCCGTTACTCTTTGCTTGCCTTCCGTGCATTGCCTAGCCTTGCGTTGTCGTGCCTTAGCCTTGCCTCGCCTGACCGTGCCTTGCCTTGCGTTACCCTTTCCTTGCCTTGCCGTGCATTGCCTAGCCGTGCGTTGTCGTGCATCAGCCTTGCCTTGCCTCACCGTGCCTTGCCTTGCGTTACCCTTTCCTTGCCTTGCCGTGCATTGCCTAGCCGTGCGTTGTCGTGCATTAGCCTTCTCTTGCCTTACCGTGCCTTGCCTTGCGTTACCCTTTCCTTGCCTGGCCGTGCATTGCCTAGCCGTGCGTTGCCGTTCCTTAGCCTTGTTTCCCCTTGCCGTGCCTTGCCTTTTGTTACACTTGCCTTGCCTTGCTTTCCCTTGCCTTCCTTTCCTTCCGTTACTCTTTCCTTGCGTAGCCGTGCACTGCCTATCCTTGCGTTGTCGTGCATTAGCCTTGCCTCCCCAAACCGTGCCTTGCCTTGCGTTACCATTTCCTTGCCTTGCCCTGCATTGCCTAGCCGTCCGTTACCGTGCCTTAGCCTTGTTTCCCCTTGCCGTGCCGTTCCTTCCGTTAACCTTGCCTTGCCTTGCATTCCCTTGCCTTCCTTGCGTTCCGTTACTCTTTGCTTGCCTTCCGTGCATTGCCTAGCCTTGCGTTGTCGTGCCTTAGCCTTGCCTCGCCTGACCGTGCCTTGCCTTGCGTTACCCTTACCTTGCCTTGCCCTGCATTGCCTAGCCATGTGTTGTCGTGCCTTAGCCTTGTTTCCCCTTACCGTGCCGTTCCTTTCGTTACCCTTGCCTTCCCCTGTTTTCCCTTGCATTCCTTGCCTTCCGTTACTCTTTGCTTGCCTTCCGTGCATTGCCTAGCCTTGCGTAGTCCTGCCTTAGCCTTGCCTCGCCTGACCGTGCCTTGCCTTGCGTTACCCTTTCCTTGCCTTGCAGTGCATTGCCTAGCCGGTCGTTGTCGTGCCTTAGCCTTGTTTGCCCTTGCCGTGCCGTTCCTTCCGTTACACTTGCCTTGCTTTCCCTTGCCTTCCTTGCCTTCCGTTACTCTTTGCTTGCCTTCCGTGCATTGCCTAGCCTTGCGTTGTCGTGTCTTAGCCTTTTTTCACCTTGCCATAGCCTTGCTTGCGTTGCCTTGCTTTTCCTTGCCTTCCTTGCCTTCCGTTACTCTTTGCTTGCCTTCCGTGCATTGCCTAGCCTTGCGTGGTCGTGCCTTAGCCTTTTTTCACCTTGCCATAACCTTGCTTGCGTTGCCTTGCTTTCCCTTGCATTCCTTGCCTTCCGTTACTCTTTGCTTGCCTTCCGCGCATTGCCTAGCCTTGGGTTGTCGTGCATTAGCCTTGCCTCCCCAAACCGTGCCTTGCCTTGCGTTACCCTTTCCTTGCCTTGCCCTGCATTGCCTAGCCCTGTGTTGTCGTGCCTTAGCCTTGTTTCCCCTTGCCGTGCCGTTCCTTCCGTTACCCTTGCCTTGCCTTGCTTTCCCTTGCTTTCCTTGCCTTCCGTTACTCTTTGCTTTCCTTCCGTGCATTGCCTAGCCTTGCGTTGTCGTGCATTAACCTTGCCTCGCCTGACAGTGCCTTGCCTTGCGTTACCCTTTCCTTGCCTTGCCGTGCACTGCCAAGCCTTGCCTTGTCGTGCATTAGCCTTGCCTCGCCTGACCGTGCCTTGCCTGGCGTTACCCTTTCCTTGCCTTGCCGAGCATTGCCTAGCCGTGCGTTGCCGTGCCTTAGTCTTGTTTCCCCTTGCCGTGCCGTTCCTTCCGTTAACCTTGCCTTGCCTTGCTTTCCCTTGCCTTCCTTGCCTTCCGTTACTCTTTGCTTGCCTTCCGTGCATTGCCTAGCCTTGCGTTGTCGTGCATTAGCCTTGCCTCCCCAAACCGTGCCTTGCCTTGCGTTACCCTTTCCTTGCCTTGCCCTGCATTGCCTAGAACTGTGTTGTAGTGCCTTAGCCTTGTTTCCCCTTACCGTGCCGTTCCTTTCGTTACCCTTGCCTTCCCCTGCTTTCCTTTGCATTCCTTGCCTTCCGTTACTCTTTGCTTGCCTTCCGTGCATTGCCTAGCCTTGCGTTGTCGTGCCTTAGCCTTGTTTCCCCTTGCCGTGCCGTGCCTGTTGTTACACTTGCCTTGCCGTGCTTTGCCTTCCCTTCCTTTCCTTCCGTTACTCTTTCCTTGCATAGCCGTGCTCTGCCTAGCCTTGCGATGTCGTGCATTAGCTTTGCCTCGCCTGACAGTGCCTTGCCTTGCGTTACCCTTTCCTTGCCTTGCCGTGCATTGCCTAGCCCTGCGTTGCCGTGCCTTAGCCTTGTTTCCCCTTGCCGAGCCGTTCCTTCCGTTACTCTTGCCTTGCCTTGCTTTCCCTTGCCTTCCTTGCCTTCCGTTACTCTTTGCTTGCCTTCCGTGCATTGCCTAGCCTTGCGTTGTCGTCATTAGCCTTGCCTCGCCTGACCGTGCCTTGCCTTGCGTTCCCCTTTCCTTGCCTTGCCGAGCATTGCCTAGCCGTGCGTTGTCGTGCATTAGCCTTGTCTAGCCTTACCGTGCCTCGCCTTGCGTTACCCTTTCCTTGCCTGGCCGTGCATTGCCTAGCCGTGCGTTGCCGTTCCTTAGCCTTGTTTCCCCTTGCCGTGCCTTACCTTTTGTTACACTTGCCTTGCCTTGCTTTGCCTTGCCTTCCTTTCCTTCCGTTACTCTTTCCTTGCCTAGCCGTGCACTGCCTAGCCTTGCGTTGTCGTGCATTAGCCTTGCCTCCCCAAACCGTGCCTTGACTTGCGTTACCATTTCCTTGCCTTGCCCTGCATTGCCTAGCCGTGCCTTACCGTGCTTAGCCTTGTTTCCCCTTGCCGTGCCGTTCCTTCCGTTAACCTTCCCTTGCCTTGCTTTCCCTTGCCTTCCTTGCGTTCCGTTACTCTTTGCTTGCCTTCCGAGCATTGCCTAGCCTTGCGTTGTCGTGCCTTAGCCTTGCCTCGCCTAACCGTGCCTTGCCTTGCGTTACCCTTTCCTTGCCTTGCCATGCATTGCCTAGCCGTGCGTTGTCGTGCATTAGCCTCGCCTTGCATTACTGTGCCTTGCCTTGCGTTACCCTTTCCTTGCCTGGCCGTGCATTGCTTAGCCTTGCGTTGCCGTGCCTTAGCCTTGTTTCCCCTTGCCGTGCCGTTCTTTCCGTTACCATTGCCTTGCCTCGCTTTCCCTTCCCTTCCTTGCCTTCCGTTACTCTTTGCTTGCCTTCCGTGCATTGCCTAGCCTTGCCTTGTCGTGTCTTAGCCTTTTTTCACCTTGCCATAGCCTTGCTTGCGTTGCCTTGCTTTGCCTTGCCTTCCTTGCTTTCCGTTACTCTTTGCTTGCCTTCCGTGCATTGCCTAGCCTTGCGTGGTCGTGCCTTAGCCTTTTTTCATCTTGCCATAGCCTTGCTTGCGTTGCCTTGCTTTGCCTTGCATTCCTTGCCTTCCGTTACTCTTTGCTTGCTTTCCGTGCATTGCCTAGCCTTGCGTTGTCGTGCATTAGACTTGCCTCCCCAAACCGTGCCTTGCCTTGCGTTACCCTTTCCTTGCCTTACCCTGCATTGCCTAGCCCTGTGTTGTCGTGCCTTAGCCTTGTTTCCCCTTGCCGTGCCGTTCCTTCCGTTACCCTTGCCTTCCCTTTCTTTCCCTTGCTTTCCTTGCCTTCCGTTACTCTTCGCTTTCCTTCCGTGCATTGCCTAGCCTTGCGTTGTCGTGCCTTAGCCTTGCCTCGCCTGACTGTGCCTTGCCTTGCGTTACCCTTTCCTTGCCTTGCCGTGCACTGCCTAGCCTTGCGCTGTCATGCATTAGCCTTGCCTTGCCTCAGAGTGCCTTGCCTTGCGTTACCTTTTCCTTGGCTGGCCGTGCATTGCCTAGTCGTGCGTTGTGGTGCCTTAGCCTTGTTTCACCTTGCCATAGCCTTGCTTGCTTTGCCTTGCTTTCCCTTGCCTTCCTTGCCTTCCGTTACTCTTTGCTTGCCTTCCGTGCATTGCCTAGCCTTGCGTTGTCGTGTCTTAGCCTTTTTTCACCTTGCCATAGCCTTGCTTGCGTTGCCTTGCTTTGCCTTGCCTTCCTTGCCTTCCGTTACTCTTTGCTTCCCTTCCGTGCATTGCCTAGCCTTGCGTGGTCGTGCCTTAGCCTTTTTTCACCTTGCCATAGCCTTGCTTGCGTTGCCTTGCTTTGCCTTGCATTCCTTGCCTTCCGTTACTCTTTACTTGCCTTCCGTGCATTGCCTAGCCTTGCGTTGTCGTGCATTAGCCTCGCCTTGCCTTACCGTGCCTTGCCTTGCGTGACCCTTTCCTTGCCTGGCCGTGCATTGCTTAGCCTTGCGTTGCCGTGCCTTAGCCTTGTTTCCCCTTGCCGTGCCGTGCCTTTTGTTACACTTGCCTTGCCTTGCTTTACCTTGCCTTCCTTGCCTTCCGTTACCCTTTGCTTGCCTTTCGTGCATTGCCTAGCCTTGCATTGTCGTGCCTTAGCCTTGCCTCGCCTGACCGTGCCTTGCCTTGCGTTACCCTTTCCTTGCCTTGCCATGCATTGCCTAGCCGTGCGTTGTCGTGCATCAGCCTTGCCTTGCCTCAAGGTGCCTTGCCTTGCGTTACCCTTTCCTTGCCTTGCCCTGCATTGCCTAGCCCTGTGTTGTCGTGCCTTAGCCTTGTTTCCCCTTGCCGTGCCGTTCCTTCCGTTACCCTTGCCTTGCCTTGCTTTCCCTTGCCTTCCTTGCCTTCCGTTACTCTTTGCTTGCCTTCCGTGCATTGCCTAGCCTTGCGTTGTCGTGCCTTAGCCTTGTTTCCCCTTGCCGTGCCGTGCCTGTTGTTACACTTGCCTTGCCGTGCTTTGCCTTGCCTTCCTTTCCTTCCGTTACTCTTTCCTTGCGTAGCCGTGCACTGCCTAGCCTTGCGATGTCGTGCATTAGCTTTGCCTCGCCTGACAGTGCCTTGCCTTGCGTTACCCTTTCCTTAACTTGCCGTGGATTGCCTAGCCCTGCGTTGCCGTGCCTTAGCCTTGTTTCCCCTTACCGTGCCGTTCCTTCAGTTACCCTTGCCTTCCCCTGCTTTCCCTTACCTTCCTTGCCTTTCGTTACTCTTTGCTTGCCTTTCGTGCATTGCCTAGCCGTGCGTTGCAGTGCCTTAGCCTTGTTTCCCTTTGCCGTGCCGTTCCTTCCGTTACCCTTGCCTTGCCTTGCTTTCCCTTGCCTTCCTTGCGTTCCGTTATTCTTTGCTTGCCTTCCGTGCATTGCCTAGCCTTGCGTTGTCGTGCCTTTGCCTTGCCTCGCCTGACCGTGCCTTGCCTTGCGTTACCCTTACCTTGCCTTGCCCTGCATTGCCTAGCCGTTCGTTGTCGTGCATTAGCCTTGTTTGCCCTTGCCGTGCCGTTCCTTCCGTTACGTTTGCCTTGCTTTTCCCTTGCCTTCCTTGCCTTCCGTTACTCTTTGCTTGCCTTCCGTGCATTGCCTAGCCTTGCGTTGCTGTTCCTTAGCCTTGCCTCGCCTGACCGTGCCTTGCCTTGCGTTACCCTTTCCTTGCCTTGCCGTGCATTGCCTTGCCCTGCGTTGCCGTGCCTTAGCCTTGTTTCCCCTTGCCGAGCCGTTCCTTCCGTTACTCTTGCCTTGCCTTGGTTTCCCTTGCCTTCCTTGCCTTCCGTTACTCTTTGCTTGCCTTCCGTGCATTGCCTAGCCTTGCGTTGTCGTCATTAGCCTTGCCTCGCCTGACCGTGCCTTGCCTTGCGTTACCCTTTCCTTGCCTTGCCGAGCATTGCCTAGCCGTGCGTTGTCGTGCATTAGCCTTGTCTAGCCTTACCGTGCCTCGCCTTGCGTTACCCTTTCCTTGCCTGGCCGTGCATTGCCTAGCCGTGCGTTGCCGTTCCTTAGCCTTGTTTCCCCTTCCCGTGCCTTGCCTTTTGTTACACTTACCTTGCCTTGCTTTGCCTTGCCTTCCTTTCCTTCCGTTACTCTTTCCTTGCCTAGCCGTGCACTGCCTAGCCTTGCGATGTCGTGCATTAGCTTTGCCTCGCCTGACAGTGCCTTGCCTTGTGTTACCCTTTCCTTGCCTTGCCGTGCATTGCCTAGCCCTGCGTTGCCGTGCCTTAGCCTTGTTTCCCCTTGCCGAGCCGTTCCTTCCGTTACCCTTGCCTTGCCTTGGTTTCCCTTGCCTTCCTTGCCTTCCGTTACTCGTTGCTTGCCTTCCGTGCATTGCCTAGCCTTGCGTTGTCGTGCATTAGCCTTGCCTCTCCTGACCGTGCCTTGCCTTGCGTTACCCTTTCCTTGCCTTGCCATGCATTGCCTAGCCGTGCGTTGTCGTGCATTAGCCTTGTCTTGCCTTACCGTGCCTTGCCTTGCGTTACCCTTTCCTTGCCTGGCCGTGCATTGCCTAGCCGTGCGTTGCCGTTCCTTAGCCTTGTTTCCCCTTGCCGTGCCTTGCCTTTTGTTACACTTGCCATGCCTTGCTTTGCCTTGCCTTCCTTTCCTTCCGTTACTCTTTCCTTGCCTAGCCGTGCACTGCCCAGCCTTGCGTTGTCGTGCATTAGCCTTGCCTCCCCAAACCGTGCCTTGCCTTGCGTTACCCTTTCCTTGCCTAGCCGTGCACTGCCTAGCCTTGCGATGTCGTGCATTAGCTTTGCCTCGCCTGACAGTGCCTTGCCTTGCGTTACCCTTTCCTTGCCTTGCCGTGCATTGCCTAGCCCTTCGTTACCGTGCCTTAGCCTTGTTTCCCCTTGCCGAGCCGTTCCTTCCGTTACCCTTCCCTTCCCCTGCTTTCCCTTGCCTTCCTTCCCTTCCGTTACTCTTTGCTTGCCTTCCGTGCATTGCCTAGCCTTGCGTTGTCGTGCCTTAGCCTTGCCTCGCCTCACCGTGCCTTGCCTTGCGTTACCCTTTCCTTGCCTTGCCGTGCATTGCCTAGCCGTGCGTTGTCGTGCATCAGCCTTGCCTTGCCTCACCGTGCCTTGCCTTGCGTTACCCTTTCCTTGCCTTGCCGTGCATTGCCTAGCCGTGCGTTGCCGTGCCTTAGCATTGTTTCCCCTTGTCGTGCCGTTCCTTCCGTTACCCTTGCCTTGCCTTGCTTTCCCTTGCCTTCCTTGCCTTCCGTTACTCTTTGCTTGCCTTCCGTGCATTGCCTAGCCTTGCGTTGTCGTGCATTAGCCTTGCCTCCCCAAACCGTGCCTTGCCTTGCGTTACCCTTTCCTTGCCTTGCCGTGCATTGCCTAGCCCTGCGTTGTCGTGCCTTAGCCTTGTTTCCCCTTACCGTGCCTTTCCTTCCGTTACACTTGCCTTCTCCTCCTTTCCCTTGCCTTCCTTGCCTTCCGTTACTCTTTGCTTGCCTTCCGTGCATTGCCTAGCCTTGCGTTGTCGTGCCTTAGCCTTGCCTCGCCTGACCGTGCCTTGCCTTGCGTTACCCTTTCCTTGCCTTGCCGTGCATTGCCTAGCCGTGCGTTGTCGTGCATCAGCCTTGCCTTGCCTCACCGTGCCTTGCCTTGCGTTACCCTTTCCTTGCCTTGCCGTGCATTGCCTAGCCCTGCGTTGCCGTGCCTTAGCCTTGTTTCCCCTTGCCGTGCCGTTCCTTCCGTTACCCTTGCCTTGCCTTGCTTTCCCTTGCCTTCCTTGCCTTCCGTTACTCTTTGCTTGCCTTCCGTGCATTGCTTAGCCTTGCGTTGCCGTGCCTTAGCCTTGTTTCCCCTTGCCGTGCCTTGCCTTTTGTTACACTTGCCTTGCCTAGCTTTGCCTTGCCTTCCATTCCATCCGTTACTCTTTCCTTGCCTAGCCGTGCACTGCGTAGCCTTGCGTTCTCGTGCATTACCCTTGCCTCGCCTGACCGTGCCTTGCCTTGCGTTACCCTTTCCTTGCCTTGCCGTGCATTGCCTAGCCGTTCGTTGTCGTGCCTTAGCCTTGTTTGCCCTTGCCGTGCCGTTCCTTCCGTTACACTTGCCTTGATTTCCCTTGCCTTCCTTGCCTTCCGTTACTCTTTGCTTGCCTTCCGTGCATTGCCTAGCCTTGCGTTGTCGTGTCTTAGCCTTTTTTCACCTTGCCATAGCCTTGCTTGCGTTGCCTTGCTTTGCCTTGCATTCCTTGCCTTCCGTTACTCTTTGCTTGCCTTCCGTGCATTGCCTAGCCTTGCGTTGTCGTGCATTAGCCTTGCCTCGCCTGACCGTGCTTTCCGATGCGTTACCCTTTCCTTGCCTTGCCGTGCATTGCCTAGCGTGCGTTGTCGTGCCTTAGCCTTGTTTCCCCTTGCCGTGCCGTTCCTTCCGTTACACTTGCCTTTCCTTGCTTTCCCTTGCCTTCCTTACCTTCCGTTACTCTTTGCTTGCCTTCCGTGCATTGCCTAGCCTTGCGTTGTCGTGCCTTAGCCTTGCCTCGCCTGACCGTGCTTTCCCATGCGTTACCCTTTCCTTGCCTTGCCGTTCATTGCCTAGCGTTCGGTGTGGTGCCTTAGACTTGTTTCCCCTTGCCGTGACGTTCCTTCCGTTACCCTTGCCTTTCCTTGCTTTTCCTTGCCTTGCTTACCTTCCGTTACTCCTTGTTTGCCTTCCTCTGAATTGCCTAGCCTTGCGTTGTCGTGCCTTTGCCTTATATCGCCTGACCTTGCCTTCCTTTGCTTTAAGCTTTCTTGCATTGTCGTGCATTGCCTAGCCTTGCGTTTTCGTGCATTAGCCTTGCCTAGCCTCACCGGGCCTTGCCTTGCGTTACCCTTTGCTTGCCTTGCCGTGCATTGCCAAGCCGTGCGTTGTCGTGCCTTAGCCTTGTTTCCCCTTGCCGTGCCGTTCCTTCCGTTACCCTGGCCTGTCCTTCCTTTTCCTTGCCTAGCTTACCTTCCGTTACTCTTTGCTTGCCTTCCCTGAATTTCCTAGTCTTGCGTTGTCGTGCCTTAGCCTTATCTCGCCTGACCTTGCCTTCCTTTGCTTTAAGCTTTCCTTGCATTGTCGTGCATCGCCTAGCCTTGCGTTTTTGTGCATTAGCCTTGCCTAGCCTCACCGTGCCTTTCCTTGCGTTACCCTTGGCTTGCCTTGCCGTGCATTGCCTAGCCGTGCGTTGTCGTGCCTTAGCCTTGTTTCCCCTTGCGGTGCCGTTCCTTCCGTTACACTTGCCTTTCTTTGCTTTCCCTTACCTTCCTTACCTTCCGTTACTCTTTGCTTGCCTTCCGTGCATTGCCTAGCCTTGCGTTGTCGTGCCTTAGCCTTGCCTCGCCTGAACGTGCTTTCCCATGCGTTACCCTTTCCTTGCCTTGCCGTGCATTGCCTAGCCTACGTTGCCGTGCCTTAGCCTTGTTTCCCCTTGCCGTGCCGTTCCTTCCGTTACCCTTACCTTCCCTTGCTTTCCCTTGCCTTCCTTGCGTTCCGTTACTCTTTGCTTGCTTTCCGTGCATTGCCTAGCCTTGCGTTGTCATGCCTTAGCCTTGGCTCGCCTGACCGTGCTTTCCCATGCGTTACTCTTTCCTTCCTTGCCGTGCATTGCCTAGCCTGCGTTGCCGTGCCTTGGCCTTGTTTCCCCTTGCCGTGCCGTTCCTTCCGTTACCCTTGACTTTCCTTGCTTTTCCTTGCCTTGCTTACCTTCCGTTACTCTTTGCTTCCGTTCCCTGCATTGCCTAGCCTTGCGTTGTCGTGCCTTAGTCTTATCTCGCCTGACCGTGCCTTCCTTTGCTTTAAGCTTTCCTTGCATTGTCGTGCATTGCCTAGCCTTGCGTTGTCGTGCATTAGCCTTGCCTAGCCTCACCGTGCCTTGCCTTGCGTTACCCTTTCCTTGCCTTGCCGTGCATTGCCTAGCCGTGCGTTGTCGTGCCTTAGCCTTGTTTCCCCTTGCCGTGGCGTGCCTTTTGTTACACTTGCCTTGCCTAGCTTTGCCTTGCCTTCCTTTCCTTCCGTTACTCTTTCCTTGCATTGCCGTGCATTGCCTAGCCTTGCGTTGTCGTGCCTTATCCTTGCCTCACCTGACCGTGCCTTCCCCTGCGTTACCCTTTCCTTGCCTTGCCGTGCATTGCCTAGCGTGCGTTGTCGTGCCTTAGCCTTGTTCCCCCTTGCCGTGCCGTTCCTTCCGTTACACTTTGCCTTTCCTTGCTTTCCCTTGCCTTCCTTACCTTCCGTTACTCTTTGCATGCCTTCCCTGAATTTCCTAGCCTTGCGTTGTCGTGCCTTAGCCTTATATCGCCTGACCTTTGCCTTCCTTTGCTTTAAGCTTTCCTTGCATTGTCGTGCATCGCCTAGCCTTGCGTTTTCGTGCATTAGCCTTGCCTAGCCTCACCGTGCCTTTCCTTGCGTTACTTTTTGCTTGCCTTGCCGTGCATTGCCTAGCCGTGCGTTGTCGTGCCTTAGCCTTGTTTCCCCTTGCCGTGCCGTTCCTTCCGTTACACTTGCCTTTCTTTGCTTTCCCTTTCCTTCCTTATCTTCCGTTACTCTTTGCTTGCCTTCCGTGCATTGCCTAGCCTTGGGTTGTCGTGCCTTAGCCTTGCCTCGCCTGACCGTGCTTTCCCATGCGTTACCCTTTCCTTGCCTTGCCGTGCATTGCCTAGCGTGCGTTGTCGTGCCTTAGCCTTGTTTCCCCTTGCCGTGCCGTTCCTTCCGTTACCATTGCCTTTCCTTGCTTTCCCTTGCCTTCCTTACCTTCCGTTACTCTTTGCTTGCCTTCCGTGCATTGCCTAGCCTTGCGTTGTCGTGCCTTAGCCTTATCTCGCCTGACCGTGCCTTCCTTTGCTTTAAGCTTTCCTTGCATTGTCGTGCATTGCCTAGCCTTGCGTTGTCGTGCATTAACCTTTCCTAGCCTCACCGTGCCTTGCCTTGCGTTACCCTTTCCTTGCCTTGCCGTGCATTTCCTAGCCGTGTGTTGTCGTGCCTTAGCCTTGTTACCCTTTGCCGTGCCGTTCCTTCCGTTACCCTTGCCTTCCCTTGCTTTCCCTTTCCTTCCTTGCATTCCGTTACTCCTTGCTTGCTTTCCGTGCATTGCCTAGCCTTGCGTTGTCTTGCCTTAGCCTTGCCTCCCCTGACCGTGCTTTCCCATGCGTTACCCTTTCCTTGCCTTGCCGTGCATTGCCTAGCCTGCGTTGCCGTGCCTTAGCCTTGTTTCCCCTTGCCGTGCAGTTCCTTCCGTTACCCTTGCCTTTCCTTGCTTTTCCTTGCCTTCCTTACCTTCCGTTACTCTTTGCTTCCCTTCCCTGCATTGCCTAGCCTTGCGTTGTCGTGCCTTAGCCTTATCTCGCCTGACCGTGCCTTCCTTTGCTTTAAGCTTTCCTTGCATTGTCGTGCATTGCCTAGCCTTGCGTTGTCGTGCATTAGCCTTGCCTAGCCTCACCGTGCCTTGCCTTGCGTTACCCTTTCCTTGCCTTGCCGTGCATTGCCTAGCCGTGCGTTGTCGTGCCTTAGCCTTGTTTCCCCTTGCCGTGGCGTGCCTTTTGTTACACTTGCCTTGACTGGCTTTGACTTGCCTTCCTTTCCTTCCGTTACTCTTTCCTTGCCTTGCCGTGCATTGCCTAGCCTTGCATTGTCGTGCCTTATCCTTGCCTCACCTGACCGTGCCTTCCCCTGCGTTACCATTTCCTTGCCTTTCCGTGCATTGCCTAACCCTGCGTTGCCGTGCCTTAGCCTTGTTACCCCTTGCCGTGCCTTTCCTTCCGTTACCCTTGCCTTGCCTTGCTTTCCCTTGCCTTCCTTGCGTTCCGTTATTCTTTGCTTGCCTTCCGTGCATTGCCTAGCCTTGCGTTGTCGTGCCTTTGCCTTGCCTCGCCTGACCGTGCCTTGCCTTGCGTTACCCTTACCTTGCCTTGCCCTGCATTGCCTAGCCGTTCGTTGTCGTGCATTAGCCTTGTTTGCCCTTGCCGTGCCGTTCCTTCCGTTACGTTTGCCTTGCTTTCCCTTGCCTTCCTTGCCTTCCGTTACTCCTTGCTTGCCTTCCGTGCATTGCCTAGCCTTGCGTTGCTGTTCCTTAGCCTTGCCTCGCCTGACCGTGCCTTGCCTTGCGTTACCCTTTCCTTGCCTTGCCGTGCATTGCCTAGCCGTGCGTTGTCGTGCCTTAGCCTTGTTTCCCCTTGCCGTGCCGTTCCTTCCGTTACCTTGCCTTGCCTTGCTTTCCCTTGCCTTCCTTGCCTTCCGTTACTCTTTGCTTGCCTTCCGTGCATTGCCTAGCCTTGCGTTGTCGTGCCTTAGCCTTGCCTCGCCTGACCGTGCCTTGCCTTGCGTTAAGCTTTACTTGCCTTGCCGTGCATTGCCTAGCCTGCGTTGTCGTGCATTAGCCTTGCCTAGCCTCACCGTGCCTTGCCTTGCGTTACCCTTTCCTTGCCTTGCCGTGCATTGCCTAGCCGTGCGTTGTCGTGCCTTAGCCTTGTTTCCCCTTGCCGTGCCTTGCCTTTTGTTACACTTGCCTTGCCTTGCTTTGCCTTGCCTTCCTTGCCTTCCGTTACTCTTTCCTTGCCTTCCGTGCATTGCCTAGCCTTGCGTTGTCGTGCATTAGCCTTGCCTCGCCTGACCGTGCCTTGCCTTGCGTTACCCTTTCCTTGCCTTGCCGTGCATTGCCTAGCCCTGCGTTGTCGTGCCTTAGCCTTGTTTCCCCTTGCCGTGCCGTTCCTTCCGTTACCCTTGCCTTCCCTTGCTTTCCCTTGCCTTCCTTGCCTTCCGTTACTCTTTGCTTGCCTTCCGTGCATTGCCTAGCCTTGCGTTGTCGTGCCTTAGCCTTGCCTCGCCTGACCGTGCCTTGCCTTGCGTTACCCTTTCCTTGCCTTGCCTGCATTGCCTAGCCGTGCGTTGTCGTGCATTAGCCTTTCTTGCCTTACCGTGCCTTGCCTTGCGTTACCCTTTCCTTGCCTTGCCGTGCATTGCCTAGCCGTGCGTTGTCGTGCCTTAGCCTTGTTTCCCCTTGCCGTGCCGTTGCCTTTTGTTACACTTGCCTTGCCTTGCTTTGCCTTGCCTTCCTTCCTTCCGTTACTCTTTGCTTGCCTTCCGTGCATTGCCTAGCCTTGCGTTGTCGTGCCTTAGCCTTGCCTCGCCTGACCGTGCCTTGCCTTGCTTTCCCTTTCCTTGCCTTCCGTGCATTGCCTAGCCTTGCGTTGTCGTGCATTAGCCTTGCCTCGCCTGACCGTGCCTTGCCTTGCGTTACCCTTTCCTTGCCTTGCCGTGCATTGCCTAGCCCTGTGTTGTCGTGCCTTAGCCTTGTTTCCCCTTGCCGTGCCGTTCCTTCCGTTACCCTTGCCTTCCCCTGCTTTCCCTTGCCTTCCTTGCCTTCCGTTACTCTTTGCTTGCCTTCCGTGCATTGCCTAGCCTTGCGTTGTCGTGCCTTAGCCTTGCCTCGCCTGACCGTGCCTTGCCTTGCGTTACCCTTTCCTTGCCTTGCCGTGCATTGCCTAGCCGTGCGTTGTCGTGCATCAGCCTTGCCTTGCCTCACCGTGCCTTTCCTTGCGTTACCCTTTCCTTGCCTGCCGTGCATTGCCTAGCCGTGCGTTGCCGTGCCTTAGCCTTGTTTCCCCTTGCCGTGCCGTTCCTTCCGTTACACTTGCCTTGCCTTGCTTTCCCTTGCCTTCCTTTCCTTCCGTTACTCTTTGCTTGCCTTCCGTGCATTGCCTAGCCTTGCGTTGTCGTGCATTAGCCTTGCCTCGCCTGACCGTGCCTTGCCTTGCGTTACCCTTTCCTTGCCTTGCCGTGCATTGCCTAGCCCTGCGTTGTCGTGCCTTAGCCTTGTTTCCCCTTACCGTGCCGTTCCTTCCGTTACACTTGCCTTTCCTCCTTTCCCTTGCCTTCCTTGCCTTCCGTTACTCTTTGCTTGCCTTCCGTGCATTGCCTAGCCTTGCGTTGTCGTGCCTTAGCCTTGCCTCGCCTGACCGTGCCTTGCCTTGCGTTACCCTTTCCTTGCCTTGCCGTGCATTGCCTAGCCGTGCGTTGTCGTGCATCAGCCTTGCCTTGCCTCACCGTGCCTTGCCTTGCGTTTCCCTTTCCTTGCCTTGCCGTGCATTGCCTAGGCCTGCGTTGCCGTGCCTTAGCCTTGTTTCCCCTTGCCGTGCCGTTCCTTCCGTTACCCTTGCCTTGCCTTGCTTTCCCTTGCCTTCCTTGCCTTCCGTTACTCTTTGCTTGCCTTCCGTGCATTGCTTAGCCTTGCGTTGCCGTGCCTTAGCCTTGTTTCCCCTTGCCGTGCCTTGCCTTTTGTTACACTTGCCTTGCCTAGCTTTGCCTTGCCTTCCTTTCCATCCGTTACTCTTTCCTTGCCTAGCCGTGCACTGCGTAGCCTTGCGTTCTCGTGCATTACCCTTGCCTCGCCTGACCGTGCCTTGCCTTGCGTTACCCTTTCCTTGCCTTGCCGTGCATTGCCTAGCCGTTCGTTGTCGTGCCTTAGCCTTGTTTGCCCTTGCCGTGCCGTTCCTTCCGTTACACTTGCCTTGATTTCCCTTGCCTTCCTTGCCTTCCGTTACTCTTTGCTTGCCTTCCGTGCATTGCCTAGCCTTGCGTTGTCGTGTCTTAGCCTTTTTTCACCTTGCCATAGCCTTGCTTGCGTTGCCTTGCTTTGCCTTGCATTCCTTGCCTTCCGTTACTCTTTGCTTGCCTTCCGTGCATTGCCTAGCCTTGCGTTGTCGTGCATTAGCCTTGCCTCGCCTGACCGTGCTTTCCGATGCGTTACCCTTTCCTTGCCTTGCCGTGCATTGCCTAGCGTGCGTTGTCGTGCCTTAGCCTTGTTTCCCCTTGCCGTGCCGTTCCTTCCGTTACACTTGCCTTTCCTTGCTTTTCCTTGCCTTGCTTACCTTCCGTTACTCTTTGTTTGCCTTCCTCTGAATTGCCTAGCCTTGCGTTGTCGTGCCTTTGCCTTATCTCGCCTGACCTTGCCTTCCTTTGCTTTAAGCTTTCTTGCATTGTCGTGCATTGCCTAGCCTTGCGTTTTCGTGCATTAGCCTTGCCTAGCCTCACCGGGCCTTGCCTTGCGTTACCCTTTGCTTGCCTTGCCGTGCATTGCCAAGCCGTGCGTTGTCGTGCCTTAGACTTGTTCCCCCTTGCCGTGCCGTTCCTTCCGTTACCCTGGCCTGTCCTTCCTTTTCCTTGCCTAGCTTACCTTCCGTTACTCTTTGCTTGCCTTCCCTGAATTTCCTAGCCTTGCGTTGTCGTGCCTTAGCCTTATCTCGCCTGACCTTGCCTTCCTTTGCTTTAAGCTTTCCTTGCATTGTCGTGCATCGCCTAGCCTTGCGTTTTTGTGCATTAGCCTTGCCTAGCCTCACCGTGCCTTTCCTTGCGTTACCCTTGGCTTGCCTTGCCGTGCATTGCCTAGCCGTGCGTTGTCGTGCCTTAGCCTTGTTTCCCCTTGCGGTGCCGTTCCTTCCGTTACACTTGCCTTTCTTTGCTTTCCCTTACCTTCCTTACCTTCCGTTACTCTTTGCTTGCCTTCCGTGCATTGCCTAGCCTTGCGTTGTCGTGCCTTAGCCTTGCCTCGCCTGAACGTGCTTTCCCATGCGTTACCCTTTCCTTGCCTTGCCGTGCATTGCCTAGCCTACGTTGCCGTGCCTTAGCCTTGTTTCCCCTTGCCGTGCCGTTCCTTCCGTTACCCTTACCTTCCCTTGCTTTCCCTTGCCTTCCTTGCGTTCCGTTACTCTTTGCTTGCTTTCCGTGCATTGCCTAGCCTTGCGTTGTCATGCCTTAGCCTTGGCTCGCCTGACCGTGCTTTCCCATGCGTTACTCTTTCCTTGCCTTGCCGTGCATTGCCTAGCCTGCGTTGCCGTGCCTTGGCCTTGTTTCCCCTTGCCGTGCCGTTCCTTCCGTTACCCTTGACTTTCCTTGCTTTTCCTTGCCTTGCTTACCTTCCGTTACTCTTTGCTTCCGTTCCCTGCATTGCCTAGCCTTGCGTTGTCGTGCCTTAGTCTTATCTCGCCTGACCGTGCCTTCCTTTGCTTTAAGCTTTCCTTGCATTGTCGTGCATTGCCTAGCCTTGCGTTGTCGTGCATTAGCCTTGCCTAGCCTCACCGTGCCTTGCCTTGCGTTACCCTTTCCTTGCCTTGCCGTGCATTGCCTAGCCGTGCGTTGTCGTGCCTTAGCCTTGTTTCCCCTTGCCGTGGCGTGCCTTTTGTTACACTTGCCTTGCCTAGCTTTGCCTTGCCTTCCTTTCCTTCTGTTACTCTTTCCTTGCATTGCCGTGCATTGCCTAGCCTTGCGTTGTCGTGCCTTATCCTTGCCTCACCTGACCGTGCCTTCCCCTGCGTTACCCTTTCCTTGCCTTGCCGTGCATTGCCTAGCGTGCGTTGTCGTGCCTTAGACTTGTTCCCCCTTGCCGTGCCGTTCCTTCCGTTACACTTTCCTTTCCTTGCTTTCCCTTGGCTTCCTTACATTCCGTTACTCTTTGCATGCCTTCCCTGAATTTCCTAGCCTTGCGTTGTCGTGCCTTAGCCTTATCTCGCCTGACCTTGCCTTCCTTTGCTTTAAGCTTTCCTTGCATTGTCGTGCATCGCCTAGCCTTGCGTTTTCGTGCATTAGCCTTGCCTAGCCTCACCGTGCCTTTCCTTGCGTTACTTTTTGCTTGCCTTGCCGTGCATTGCCTAGCCATGCGTTGTCGTGCCTTAGCCTTGTTTCCCCTTGCCGTGCCGTTCCTTCCGTTACACTTGCCTTTCTTTGCTTTCCCTTTCCTTCCTTATCTTCCGTTACTCTTTGCTTGCCTTCCGTGCATTGCCTAGCCTTGGGTTGTCGTGCCTTAGCCTTGCCTCGCCTGACCGTGCTTTCCCATGCGTTACCCTTTCCTTGCCTTGCCGTGCATTGCCTAGCGTGCGTTGTCGTGCCTTAGCCTTGTTTCCCCTTGCCGTGCCGTTCCTTCCGTTACACTTGCCTTTCTTTGCTTTCCCTTGCCTTCCTTACCTTCCGTTACTCTTTGCTTGCCTTCCGTACATTTCCAAGCCTTGCGTTGTCGTGTCCTTGCCTAGCCTTGCCTCCCTGACCGTGCTTTCCCATGCGTTACCCTTTCCTTGCCTTGCCGTGCATTGCCCAGCCTGCGTTGCCGTGCCTTAACCTTGCCGTTTCCCCTTGCCGTGCAGTGCGTTCCTTCCGTTACCCTTGCCTTTCCTTGCTTTTCCTTGCCTTGCTTACCTTCCGTTACTCTTTGCTTCCCTTCCCTGCATTGCCTAGCCTTGCGTTGTCGTGCCTTAGCCTTATCTCGCCTGACCGTGCCTTCCTTTGCTTTAAGCTTTCCTTGCATTGTCGTGCATTGCCTAGCCTTGCGTTGTCGTGCATTAGTCTTGCCTAGCCTCACCGTGCCTTGCCTTGCGTTACCCTTTCCTTGCCTTGCCGTGCATTGCCTAGCCGTGCGTTGTCGTGCCTTAGCCTTGTTTCCCCTTGCCGTGGTGTGCCTTTTGTTACACTTGCCTTGACTGGCTTTGACTTGCCTTCCTTTCCTTCCGTTACTCTTTCCTTGCCTTGCCGTGCATTGCCTAGCCTTGCATTGTCGTGCCTTATCCTTGCCTCACCTGACCGTGCCTTCCCCTGCGTTACCATTTCCTTGCCTTTCCGTGCATTGCCTAACCCTGCGTTGCCGTGCCTTAGCCTTGTTACCCCTTGCCGTGCCTTTCCTTCCGTTACCCTTGCCTTCCCTTGCTTTCCCATGCCTTCCTTGCGTTCCGTTACTCTTTGCTTGCTTTCCGTGCATTGCCTAGCCTTGCGTTGTCATGCCTTAGCCTTGCATCGCCTGACCGTGCTTTCCCATGCGTTACCCTTTCCTTGCCTTGCCGTGCATTGCCTAGCCGTGCGTTGTCGTGCCTTAGCCTTGTTTCCCCTTGCCGTGCCGTTCCTTCCGTTACACTTGCCTTTCCTTCCTTTCCCTTGCCTTCCTTGCCTTCCGTTACTCTTTGCTTGCCTTCCGTGCATTGCCTAGCCTTGCGTTGTTGTGCCTTAGCCTTGCCTCGCCTGAACGTGCTTTCCCATGCGTTACCCTTTCCTTGCCTGGCCGTGCATTGCCTAGCCTGCGTTGCCGTGCTTTAGCTTTGTTTCCCCTTGCCGTGCCGTTCCTTCCGTTACCCTGGACTTTCCTTCCTTTTCCTTGCCTTGCTTACCTTCCGTTACTCTTTGCTTGCCTTCCCTGAATTTCCTAGCCTTGCGTTGTCGTGCCTTAGACTTATCTCGCCTGACCTTGCCTTCCTTTGCTTTAAGCTTTCGTTGCATTGTCGTGCATCGCCTAGCCTTGCGTTTTCGTGCATTAGCCTTGCCTAGCCTCACCGTGCCTTTCCTTGCGTTACTTTTTGCTTGCCTTGCCGTGCATTGCCTAGCCGTGCGTTGTCGTGCCTTAGCCTTGTTTCCCCTTGCCGTGCCATTCCTGCCGTTACACTTGCCTTTCTTTGCTTTCCCTTTCCTTCCTTATCTTCCGTTACTCTTTGCTTGCCTTCTGTGCATTGCCTAGCCTTGGGTTGTCGTGCCTTAGCCTTGCCTCGCCTGACCGTGCTTTCCCATGCGTTACCCTTTCCTTGCCTTGCCGTGCATTGCCTAGCGTGCGTTGTCGTGCCTTAGCCTTGTTTCCCCTTGCCGTGCCGTTCCTTCCGTTACCATTGCCTTTCCTTGCTTTCCCTTGCCTTCCTTACCTTCCGTTACTCTTTGCTTGCCTTCCGTGCATTGCCTAGCCTTGCGTTGTCGTGCCTTAGCCTTATCTCGCCTGACCGTGCCTTCCTTTGCTTTAAGCTTTCCTTGCATTGTCGTGCATTGCCTAGCCTTGCGTTGTCGTGCATTAACATTGCCTAGCCTCACCGTGCCTTGCCTTGCTTTACCCTTTCCTTGCCTTGCCGTGCATTTCCTAGCCGTGTGTTGTCGTGCCTTAGCCTTGTTACCCCTTGCCGTGCCGTTCCTTCCGTTACCCTTGCCTTCCCTTGCTTTCCCTTTCCTTCCTTGCATTCCGTTACTCCTTGCTTGCTTTCCGTGCATTTCCTAGCCTTGCGTTGGCTTTCCTTAACCTTGCCTCGCCTGACCGTGCTTTCCCATGCGTTACCCTTTCCTTGCCTTGCCGTGCATTGCCTAGCGTGCGTTGTCGTGCCTTAGCCTTGTTTCCCCTTGCCGTGCCGTTCCTTCCGTTACACTTGCCTTTCTTTGCTTTCCCTTGCCTTCCTTACCTTCCGTTACTCTTTGCTTGCCTTCCGTGCATTGCCAAGCCTTGCGTTGTCGTGCCTTAGCCTTGCCTCCCCTGACCGTGCTTTCCCATGCGTTACCCATTCCTTGCCTTGCCGTGCATTGCCCAGCCTGCGTTGCCGTGCCTTAACCTTGTTTCCCCTTGCCGTGCAGTTCCTTCCGTTACCCTTGCCTTTCCTTGCTTTTCCTTGCCTTGCTTACCTTCCGTTACTCTTTGCTTCCCTTCCCTGCATTGCCTAGCCTTGCGTTGTCGTGCCTTAGCCTTATCTCGCCTGACCGTGCCTTCCTTTGCTTTAAGCTTTCCTTGCATTGTCGTGCATTGCCTAGCCTTGCGTTGTCGTGCATTAGCCTTGCCTAGCCTCACCGTGCCTTGCCTTGCGTTACCCTTTCCTTGCCTTGCCGTGCATTGCCTAGCCGTGCGTTGTCGTACCTTAGCCTTGTTTCCCCTTGCCGTGGCGTGCCTTTTGTTACACTTGCCTTGACTGGCTTTGACTTGCCTTCCTTTCCTTCCGTTACTCTTTCCTTGCGTTGCCGTGCATTGCCTAGCCTTGCATTGTCGTGCCTTATCCTTGCCTCACCTGACCGTGCCTTCCCCTGCGTTACCATTTCCTTGCCTTGCCGTGCATTGCCTAACCCTGCGTTGCCGTGCCTTAGCCTTGTTACCCCTTGCCGTGCCGTTCCTTCCGTTACCCTTGACTTCCCTTGCTTTCCCTTTCCTTCCTTGCATTCCGTTACTCCTTGCTTGCTTTCCGTGCATTGCCTAGCCTTGCGTTGGCTTTCCTTAGCCTTCCCTCGCCTGACCGTGCTTTCCCATGCGTTACCCTTTCCTTGCCTTGCCGTGCATTGCCTAGCGTGCGTTGTCGTACCTTAGCCTTGTTTCCCCTTGCCGTGCCGTTCCTTCCGTTACCCTTGCCTTCCCTTGCTTTCCCTTTCCTTCCTTGCATTCCGTTACTCCTTGCTTGCTTTCCGTGCATTGCCTAGCCTTGCGTTGGCTTTCCTTAGCCTTGCCTCGCCTGACCGTGCTTTCCCATGCGTTACCCTTTCCTTGCCTTGCCGTGCATTGCCTAGCGTGCGTTGTCGTGCCTTAGCCTTGTTTCCCCTTGCCGTGCCGTTCCTTCCGTTACACTTGCCTTTCTTTGCTTTCCCTTGCCTTCCTTACCTTCCGTTACTCTTTGCTTGCCTTCCGTGCATTGCCTAGCCTTGCGTTGTCGTGCCTTAGCTTTATCTCGCCTGACCGTGCCTTCCTTTGCTTTAAGGTTTACTTGCATTGTCGTGCATTGCCTAGCCTTGCGTTGTCGTGCATTAGCCTTGCCTAGCCTCACCGTGCCTTGCCTTGCGTTACCCTTTCCTTGCCTTGCCGTGCATTTCCTAGCCGTGTGTTGTCGTGCCTTAGCGTTGTTTCCCCTTGCCGTTGCGTGCCTTTTGTTACACTTGCCTTGCCTGGCTTTGCCTTGCCTTCCTTTCCTCCTGTTACTCTTTCCTTGCCTTGCCGTGCATTGCCTAGCCCTGCGTTGTCGTACCTTAGCCTTGTTTCCCCTTGCCGTGCCGTTCCTTCCGTTACCCTTGCCTTCCCTTGCTTTCCCTTGCCTTCCTTGCATTCCGTTACTCTTTGCTTGCTTTCCGTGCATTGCCTAGCCTTGCGTTGTCAGGCCTTAGGCTTGCCTCGCCTGACCGTGCTTTCCCATGCGTTACCCTTTCCTTGCCTTGCCGTGCATTGCCTAGCGTGCGTTGTCGTGCCTTAGCCTTGTTTCCCCTTGCCGTGCCGTTCCTTCCGTTACACTTGCCTTTCTTTGCTTTCCCTTGCCTTCCTTACCTTCCGTTACTCTTTGCTTGCCTTCCGTGCATTGCCTAGCCTTGCGTTGTCGTGCCTTAGCCTTATCTCGCCTGACCGTGCCTTCCTTTGCTTTAAGCTTTCCTTGCATTGTCGTGCATTGCCTAGCCTTGCGTTGTCGTGCATTAGCCTTGCCTAGCCTCACCGTGCCTTGCCTTGCGTTACCCTTTCCTTGCCTTGCCGTGCATTGCCTAGCCGTGCGTTGTCGAGCCTTAGCCTTGATTCCCCTTGCCGTGGCGTGCCTTTTGTTACACTTGCCTTGCCTGGCTTTGCCTTGCCTTCCTTTCCTTCCGTTACTCTTTCCTTGCCTTGCCGTGCATTGCCTAGCCTTGCATTGTCGTCCCTTATCCTTGCCTCACCTGACCGTGCCTTCCCCTGCGTTACCCTTTCCTTGCCTTGCCGTGCATTGCCTAGCCCTGCTTTGTCGTGCCTTAGCCTTCTTACCCCTTGCCGTGCCGTTCCTTCCGTTACCCTTGCCTTCCCTTGCTTTCCCTTGCCTTCCTTGCGTTCCGTTACTCTTTGCTTGCCTTCCCTGAATTTCCTAGCCTTGCGTTGTCGTGCCTTAGCCTTATCTCGCCTGACCTTGCCTTCCTTTGCTTTAAGCTTTCCTTGCATTGTCGTGCATCGCCTAGCCTTGCGTTTTTGTGCATTAGCCTTGCCTAGCCTCACCGTGCCTTTCCTTGCGTTACCCTTGGCTTGCCTTGCCGTGCATTGCCTAGCCGTGCGTTGTCGTGCCTTAGCCTTGTTTCCCCTTGCGGTGCCGTTCCTTCCGTTACACTTGCCTTTCTTTGCTTTCCCTTACCTTCCTTACCTTCCGTTACTCTTTGCTTGCCTTCCGTGCATTGCCTAGCCTTGCGTTGTCGTGCCTTAGCCTTGCCTCGCCTGAACGTGCTTTCCCATGCGTTACCCTTTCCTTGCCTTGCCGTGCATTGCCTAGCCTACGTTGCCGTGCCTTAGCCTTGTTTCCCCTTGCCGTGCCGTTCCTTCCGTTACCCTTACCTTCCCTTGCTTTCCCTTGCCTTCCTTGCGTTCCGTTACTCTTTGCTTGCTTTCCGTGCATTGCCTAGCCTTGCGTTGTCATGCCTTAGCCTTGGCTCGCCTGACCGTGCTTTCCTATTCGTTACTCTTTCCTTGCCTTGCCGTGCATTGCCTAGCCTGCGTTGCCGTGCCTTGGCCTTGTTTCCCCTTGCCGTGCCGTTCCTTCCGTTACCCTTGACTTTCCTTGCTTTTCCTTGCCTTGCTTACCTTCCGTTACTCTTTGCTTCCGTTCCCTGCATTGCCTAGCCTTGCGTTGTCGTGCCTTAGTCTTATCTCGCCTGACCGTGCCTTCCTTTGCTTTAAGCTTTCCTTGCATTGTCGTGCATTGCCTAGCCTTGCGTTGTCGTGCATTAGCCTTGCCTAGCCTCACCGTGCCTTGCCTTGCGTTACCCTTTCCTTGCCTTGCCGTGCATTGCCTCGCCGTGCGTTGTCGTGCCTTAGCCTTGTTTCCCCTTGCCGTGGCGTGCCCTTTGTTACACTTGCCTTGCCTAGCTTTGCCTTGCCTTCCTTTCCTTCTGTTACTCTTTCCTTGCATTGCCGTGCATTGCCTAGCCTTGCGTTGTCGTGCCTTATCCTTGCCTCACCTGACCGTGCCTTCCCCTGCGTTACCCTTTCCTTGCCTTGCCGTGCATTGCCTAGCGTGCGTTGTCGTGCCTTAGACTTGTTCCCCCTTGCCGTGCCGTTCCTTCCGTTACACTTTCCTTTCCTTGCTTTCCCTTGGCTTCCTTACATTCCGTTACTCTTTGCATGCCTTCCCTGAATTTCCTAGCCTTGCGTTGTCGTGCCTTAGCCTTATCTCGCCTGACCTTGCCTTCCTTTGCTTTAAGCTTTCCTTGCATTGTCGTGCATCGCCTAGCCTTGCGTTTTCGTGCATTAGCCTTGCCTAGCCTCACCGTGCCTTTCCTTGCGTTACTTTTTGCTTGCCTTGCCGTGCATTGCCTAGCCATGCGTTGTCGTGCCTTAGCCTTGTTTCCCCTTGCCGTGCCGTTCCTTCCGTTACCATTGCCTTTCCTTGCTTTCCCTTGCCTTCCTTACCTTCCGTTACTCTTTGCTTGCCTTCCGTGCATTGCCTAGCCTTGCGTTGTCGTGCCTTAGCCTTATCTCGCCTGACCGTGCCTTCCTTTGCTTTAAGCTTTCCTTGCATTGTCGTGCATTGCCTAGCCTTGCGTTGTCGTGCATTAACCTTTCCTAGCCTCACCGTGCCTTGCCTTGCGTTACCCTTTCCTTGCCTTGCCGTGCATTTCCTAGCCGTGTGTTGTCGTGCCTTAGCCTTGTTACCCTTTGCCGTGCCGTTCCTTTCGTTACCCTTGCCTTCCCCTGCTTTCCCTTGCATTCCTTGCCTTCCGTTACTCTTTGCTTGCCTTCCGTGCATTGCCTAGCCTTGCGTAGTCGTGCCTTAGCCTTGCCTCGCCTGAC